>NC_034415.1:15140608-15473240 GCF_002078875.1 Numida meleagris | reverse complement strand
AAAACAAAATAAAACAAAATAAAACAAAATAAAAGCTATAGCTCTTATTCTGCAGCTGAGATTACTGCTTCAGGAAGCCATGTCACTAGATAAGAAGGAATTTATGTAGGACTCTAACCTTCATCCTGAATTCCCTGATTTCTGTTACCCCAGGGAAAATAGGTATCAGCAGAGTCATGTGTCTGACTGATGTCAGGAGACAGTTTTTTCCTAACTTTGTTTTTTTAAGTAGTCAAATATCTTTGGAAAATGTTCCTAAAACTTTTTGAATTGTGTTCCATATCCCAAAGACATCACTGTAAACCCAATGTAGACAGCTAAATGTATTTTCTTTACACTCCTTTATTTTAAGAGAGAATTTACATTATAAGAATCTTTTACTATACAAATACTGTTTTCTCTCCCTCTGAGCATCTCAGAGAAAGGACGACTATTGTTTGGATGTTCTCCCAAAACATTTTTTTCTAGCTTTGCCACAGCTACAGGGCTTGAAAGAAGAATTAATTCAGAGAAATCCTTTGGCCTACATTTCATGTTTAGCCTTAGAACTTATGAAAATGGGTAAAAGCATGAAAATTTTACTTCTTAGAATTCTGCATCTCTTAGTGATGAGACCTCTTGAGGAGGTCTTGTTTTCAGATTGCTAGGTAGACATCAGGCAAAAGAGTATAAGCTCTTACTTCCTTATTGGCACCACACTTTGAGAGTAAAAGTGACTTACACTCTTAAATCCACTCTTTAAGCGCCAACGGAATTCCTAAAAATCACTATTCCGTTGCAATATATTAATAAAGTTTCTACTGGTAGCTAGGCTGGAAACTGCCTAAACCTGACCATGCAAAGCAACCTGGTGACTGACCCAAACATAGACCTTACAGCCCTCAAATATCAAACACCTATCCATCATCTTAGCAGAGTTCATCAGGTAGTTGTTTTGAAGAATTCACAACCCCAAACAGAATGCACCAGGCCGGAGGTTCCATGTTGTTGCTGATCAGTAAATCTGGCCACTGCTGCAATGTTCTAGAAAAACTTCCTGGTCTTATTTGGAGCAATGACTGAGTTTAGGTCCCTCCTAGGAAATATAACAACTTCAGAGGAAGTCTTTCTCAGTATTTCTCATTGAGGCTCTTCTACTTTGTTTAAACTACTTAAACTGTCTTTGCACAAAAAAAGAGGTAGGATGTCTATGGGCTGGCAGCCAGAATAACCCCTAAAAACTGAAACAATCCTTTTTTCACACAGGGTTTCTCCCACATCTCTCAAACCATTCCAACACAGAAGGCATTAACAGGGACCTCAAAGCACAACATCAAAGCAGGATCGCCAGCAGAAAAAAATTACCTCTCTTTAGCAAACACTTGAGATCACTGATAGAGTGAGGCCAGAACTTTACAACACACATGTGGTGTCACTGTCACAAAGGCAACAGAAAGGGAGCAAAAACAACAGCAAGACATATTCCACATAATAAGAGCAACTCTATCATCTACATTACTAGACTGGCCAACCCAACCAAAGGTAGTGACCCCCTAGAAGTATACTGAAGCTGAAGAAGGTCAGACAGAAAAGATAAGGAAAATTTTTACAAGTGAAATAGAAACGAGCCAGGGCTTACACTTTCCTCAAAAAATTTGTGACTTAGTCAATCAACTTAAAATATGCAAAAGTGAAGGGAAGGGTGTACAACAATGAGGGTAGTAAGAAAAAATTGTCTATTATTTCCCATCTTCTTTTCCAGAGAGCTTAAAAACAGTGCAAAAGACCAAACAATGCACTGAGACTATCAATTCTGGGACTGGGGGAGAATCTTAACCTATTATTCCTATAAACTTAATCTTATTCCTGTGATTGTCACCATTAAAATTGGAATTCTTTCCAAATCTTAATCTTTCAATGATTCTTTTAAAGAATGGCTTGGCCTTTGTCCTTTGCCCAGTCAGTTCTTGTAGGAATATAACTGTTGCCCATTAAGGGCAGTCAGCAAGAGCACTTTATTATAACTTGCTTATTTACAGGAGGCTCAGACAGATGAGTTTGCCAGCTTCCAAAGGAATCTTTAGTTTCTTGTACCAGAACCCTGTTGCTGCTGATAACACATGTCAGAAAGCCTATAAGTGTTTTATTCCAGCTGGAACATGCAAAACATCTGGGGAATGTTTCCAGCTTTGGCAATAGTTCCATACTGTTACATTAGCCTCCATCACCGTGGCCACTTTCATTAAGTTCTTTCTAGCCTGCAAGGAGAAGGAACCAAAGTGGAAGCGTCTGGTAGAACCTGTGCCACATGTAACCTTGCTGATTCTTTCTTTCCAGACTATGAGTCATTCACTCTTTGACCAAATCTTTAGACAGATGACCAAGCAAGACTAAAGCACCTGTACTTAAGATCTTTTAAAAGAAAATTTAGTTCAAACCCTATTGAGCTTGAATTCTACCATGCCAGAGTGAACCAGGTGGTCTGTGACAAGCAAAAATTTACTCATCCGTTGCTTTACCTTTCATTTCCCCTATTAATCACATTTGGATACTACTATAATAGAAAACAGACACACAGAAAGCAAGGAGAAGTATTAGCAGAAGTCCCCAATCCTCTTTCCTATGGGAAAGGGATAAAATAAACATCTATTACTGATACTGTTTGTATCTCTTGTTTGAACAGTAAAATTTTAAGATGAAAATCCCAGCAACTCCCATGAATCTCAGTAAGTCTAAACTGGGAGAAGTGGTTAATATAAGAGGGTTTGGGGTACTTATTAAAAACCCTAGGGCCCTTAACTGGATAGACTCAGGCCAAGATATGCAGACTAAAGGAGCTCTTCTGGCTTTTCTCTGATTAAGATAGTATCTAAGTAAATAAATATGCTTACGACCATAGGCATTAAGGGATGAATAACTGGTCTTATAGCCCTAGTAAAGGCTCCTAGGAATGTGCACTGGCCAAACACCATTACAGCAGACAGATTCAGTGCCCCTTTCCAAGACAGCCTGAAGGATTTCCTAGAGCTTGAATGAAAATGCTGAGGAAGTAGTTGTTTGTATTTCCTGTAGTTTTTGAAAAACAGTCATAAAAAGGTCTCTGATCTTTAAATGAAATGGACAGTATCCCAAACTCTCTCAGGGACCATAACTACAGAATCTCAGGAGAGTTTCTGTAGTGGGTGTATCCCTTCCAGTTCAAGGATTTTGTTCTCTACTACGGCCAGTTAATTCATTTACCTTAAATGCTGACTGGCACTCAAGATACACTCATTACACTAGATAGAAATAAATACATAAAATTTTAGCTCCCTTAATTTTACCAGACAGATGTAATAAATGCACATAACTAATGGGTATATAATGACTTCCCTAAACTCCTACTTGTAGATCATGCATTCTATTTCTCAGTACATCTTTTTCCCCATGAAAAATTAAATCGGAAAGTCAACAAGAAAGAAATCATACTGGGGACATTTCCACTCCATTCATTTACATTTCCGGTCTTTGCAGAATGTGGATAGTGTATTTTTACGGCATATTTGGTTGCTATTCAAAACACCTTTTTTTTTAATATTGAATAGCAAAATTATTAGATGAGTAGAATCCTGTATGCATAATAAGAGCACAATTTAAAGCTGTCCCTAGGCTAATTTATGAAGTACTAAATCAATTGGAAAAGTTTTCACTTTTTCTTAAAGAGACACAAGGTTGCTTTCTGCAGTTGGTTTCATCTGTTTTCATGGTCTGTGCATTGATCATAGCCTGGTACAGTTAGCCAAATGCATATGGGAGAAGAACTATCTGAGGGATAAAACTAATTATACATGTACTCTTTGTCTGTTTCTCTCCCTTTCTAAATAAATTTCCTGTTAACTAGTACACAACTCATTACTGAATAAGGTTCACTAGCACTGACCACTGCGTAGGAGAATGCAGTCAATGCACAGGAATTTTGAAAACAGATATTTGTGGTTGCACAAGGTCAAGGCAAAAAAATCTGTCTAACAAAATACGTGAAATATCTTTTTCATATCCCAGCAACGATGTGTAAGCACTTTCTGTTTCCAGTAAACACTGAAAAATGTGCATACTACATTTGGTGGAATTGCTAACAACAGTATGTGAAAATAATAGTGATAGTGATATTTCATACATACACATGGAACTTAAAGCACAGTAAGAAAGCTGCTAGGTGTCAGTTCCATTTATATCGATAGGAAATGGAACCACACAGATGGCGCATCTTCCCTAGATCATCCAGCAACAGACATAACACCAAAATGCAAGGCTCTTGCCTAGATCAGCAAAGTGCAGAACCATTTTGCCTGCTCTCATTTTGCTTCTGTATTAGTGCATTAGCCTTGGTATTTTTAATTTACTCACAGAAACATACTTCATCCACAGATGATTGCTACTAGTAGCCATTGCTGGGCTTCCTCATTCCAAGAGTTTCGTAGCTTATACATGACTTTCCAGATAGCCTTATGAAGAAATTTTGTCCTAGTTTCAAACACAGGAAGTTATACAGAGAAAACAATGTAGTAGCAGAACCTACCTGACTGCTTTAGCTTGACTCACATATACACTAATCTCAAAGAAGTAAAAAGCTCTTCTGGAGAAAGAAATAAATTTCATCTCTTTAGGGCCTATTCTGACACCATTGTCATTGTCTGAGAAATCAGGAGAATGCTTATTGCTCTGTTTTAGTTATTTTCATGTTTGATTTAAAATGTAATTTGTTACATTATTATGTACTCTCATCCTGGGATTTTTAATTAGACACATTTTGGAAAATCAAAGTTTAGGCACATTCTTTGTTAAATTGGTAACAACTAAATCCTAAACTGGTAAAATGGGCCTAATTTAATCCATCAGAATTGCACTATGGATTCATAGTTAGTCCTTGATTTTCAGATCATGTTTAATGCCTCTCCTTAGCTAAAGGGTATCTAAGGATTTGCGTATTTGTACTTTTGTCCTTCAAAAGGGCAAATTATAGTTCCTGATAATGTAACTGGCACGAGTACTGCATCCCCTCACATGACACAGTTTAAAGGGTATAATTAGCAAAACATAGTTCTTATTTGTCTGCCACCATCGGAAACTGAAAGGTAAAACAGTCTTCTTAAATTAGTGTTGACAATAACCAGAATATAACCTCCTATTTCCCGTCCATAGGTAGCCACCTTTCTAACACATAATTTTTCACACCTGTATCTATACAGAAAGATATAAAATCCAACTCTTTCAAATATGATTTGGACTTTTAACACACCGCAGTATTTTAGGTTCATGAAACAGAGATGGATAACATTACTCCACTACCATTTTTCTGTGAAAGAAAGCTCTAGTTATTTTTAGCTAGTTCACCTTCTCAGGCATGATGCTCTCCTCTTCACAGCCACATCATATCCATACCAAAAGCTGCTGAACCAGCTGAGCATAGTTTAGCACTCACTCAGAGCAACGCTTCGATTGCTCTGAAAAATCTCTTCTAAGATGCTTTGTCCTAAACTCTCCATAATCAGAACAGCCATGGAAAAGTATGTTATCTGCATGTGTATATTTAGTTTTTTAAGGTAGCTTTTGAAACCCTCACACAGCAGATTTGGATTGGGTGAACAGCTAGAGTCATTGGAAGACTTTACTGAAAAGTTACAAATGATTTCACCACAGAAGAAGTCAACTAGGACAGACAGAACTTATCATAGCATTTAATAACCTCAGACATTAAACCTGTCTATTTCACAGGCTAGAGTGTCAGTGTGCAGGGAGAAAAATGTTTCCTTAATTCTACAGACATGCATAGAGTTAATCAGACCAGCTGGAAATAATTGGGCTCTGGGAAGGTAAAAGAGAACTAACACACATGCATTACTTTAAAGCCCTCTTTGAGGTCATAAGCACTGCATCTGCCTCATGCTGGCCTTATTTACATGAATGAATTTCACCCCTAAATATGTCTCAAAGAATAATGCAGAAATTCTGTGCTCACAAGAAGTAAAAAAAAAAAAAAGGTCTGCTGCTGCTGTTTTACTAAACTCTCATAGTCCCGAACAAACGTGGAGCCATTTTATAAATGTTAGCAATATCCTCATGAATACCTATGACTAGTGCCATTAACATAGAACACAAAATTGAATTTGGCATGATGAGATATTTAAAATTTAGACATGCACTTACCACATTTAAATATGTACTTCATAGATATATTTTTAAACCATTTATTTTTTAAAAACAAGCCATTTCAATGCTTTATATTTGGAGTTTTAATTCCAATCAAGCTAATTTCTAGTCATCACAAACACATACCTGCCAGTAACGAAGGTTCTTTAATTAGGTCCAGATAAAATAGCTCCAATTCTGTTTCTGATCCACCTGTCAAAGCAAATCAGTCTTTTACATGACTTTAAAAAAAACAAATTAGACTAGCTGATGATTTTTTGAATATTCAAGTAGACACACTGAAGATAAATCCAAACAGAACTTGTGATTGAACAAAAGCCTGGAACATGACCCCAAAGATGAAGTGATCTTGTTCTGCCAGAAGCAGATTTCCAAGCTTGGCATTTCAGGTTTATGAAGTCAAGGACAGGGTGCGAAAAGGCAGCTACTGGAAAGAACAGCAGTGTCTTCTACAGCTTAGGGCAAGGTAACATTTCAATGCTATGTAAAATTAAATACAAATAACAATGTTAAAGGTCCTACTTAAAGCCCCAAAGCCAGGTGATTTCAGAACAGACATGTCTAACTCTTGCTATTATGGCTTTACAGAAAAAAATGCTTTTTTATTTGTGCTACTAGCAGAGAAACAAGTAGATGATCTAGAAGGATTGATACAATTGAATGTTAAAAAAAATTTCATTGGTTTCTAAGACAGACTAGTAGTTGAAATACATTTACTAGTAGGCAAATATCAACATAAATTGACCATCATAAGTGGCATTATTTGATGTATAAGATCCTAATTAAAACTACTCATCACAGCTCTAAGGGATCATCACTAATAATCGCTTCCGAGTCTGGAAGCTCTACCAACAACTTCAAAAAGTGCAGGAGTATGTACAAATGCTAGACAGTAGACTGAAAGAAAATACTGATTAAGAAACACCATGCAGAGACACACTATTAACATCCAGAACACACAAAAAAAGTAACTCAAATTTTAATATGTAAAATACTTACTAAGCTCTGGTAACCAAATCAGCCTACATCTGCTTGTTGCTTCTGTGCTTACTGTGTATTCACTCAATTAAGTGAGAACTCACCAAAAAATGTCAGGATTTCACATTGTTTTTCCCATTGAAGCCTACCATTTATTCTGCTGTGATGATTTTTCTCTCATTCTTTCATTCTCTTCAAAATATTTCTACTGATATTAGAATGCTAACTTTTCTCTAGTCAATTATGCACATTGTGTTGGTGAATCTTCTGCCTTCTAGAAGATAAACTTGTATATTTTGATTGATTTACAATGCATGAATAAAGTGGGTTGCTCTTTTCTTCTGGTTGGTATTCTAAGAACCGTCTTCATTTTATGTTTAATTTGTTTAGAATGCACAGTACTTGATTCAGCTTCCCAGTTCAGTTACAATGGTCTGATTTTAACAGATATCTACATTAATTTCTTACCTTGTGCACACAAATTTGGTAAAGGAGTTATGGCAGCAAAGGGTCAGAGTTGTTACAGTTGTACCAGTTTACACAATGTTTTTTTGGAATTGTTTTCTCTGTGAATAAAATCCTGACCCAATAAAGTCAATCAGAATTCTTTCATTTCCCCCTATCAAATCATATGACAGAAACCTATGTTTATAAGTCTCAAAATACATTCAGGTTTGCTTCGTTACAGTCTTAGCATTTCATTTTGAGGAAACCTGTCTGTTCAGATGATGAGATCTAAACAACCTTAAGCTCTGAAAATGGCAAGTCATTAACTTCTTCTGCCTATGTATGACAAACAGTTTCACAAGTCCTCCTTGAAATGAGGATATGACTTGTTTTCACCCTCATCTTATTTTGCTCAAGATACAACAGGAATGAATTAGGACCATGAGTCAGAGCATAACATTTTTCTTTTTTTTGCGTCATTAGGTCTCAGCCTGGGGAAGACCTGTGTATGTTTGCCTTGGCTGCCAAATTAGGGAATAGATTCATATTCACTTGCTCCACCTGGAATACAAGCTGCTCTTTGTAGTAGTGGATGTCATGCTATAGGGCATTTGGCTGTTTAAAACGTTTATGCTTTAACCTCGGCATTTGCACACATATCACTCATTACTTGTATGCTTTATATTAATTAGATATCGTTTACAAGAGACTCAGATTCTTGTCTTTCATGTATGACCACCACCTCCACTATACTTAAACTGATTTGTATTTAGCTATTCTGTTTATGTATTTTTTGCCTCTAGATCAGAAGTAGTTGGATAACTATTTCAAACATAGCTGTGCACTGTTTCAGAATATACCACATATTACTGCTGTTTGAGCCTATAGAAATTTGTGATATCTTTATGCAGTATAAGTAAAATATAACAATGATTGGGTCTAAATATCTTGCCTTGTTAGATTCTTCCTTCCCAAGTGAATACATTCCGAGATTAATAGAAGTTGTACATTGCAAGCCTACAGAAAGGAACATGAATGGTTTCCTTGACATCTGCTTATGATATTTCATATATAAATTAGTAACAACACACGGCAAAACTGTTAAAGGCAACAAATTATATAAACTGGGAATTTGGCTAGGTCTTACGGATACTGCCAGCAGTAGGTCAATAGTAGATTATTAAAGCTCACACTTTGCTTTTACAAATTTTTTATCATAAGGAGCAATGAGGACCTCATGGGATGACAATAACTCTGCTACCACTTGACCACTCTAAACCAATAGACACAAGCAGCTATTTGTTTATTTGAGCTCCATTTACTACAAAATCTGTGAAGCTTCCAACAGTATTTAGGACTGTGTTAATTTCTCCTTCTAGGTGGTAGCAGCAGCTCATAGCCACAGCTGCTCTGAGCAGGTAGTAGGCAGCTATAGGCAGCCTGCCTTCCTTAGGTACTTTGAATCATTTGTTTCTGTTAGGATGATACAGTTGCTCATCACATCAGCACTCGTTCTCCACTCCTCTGTGATTTTGTACACTCAAAGTAATTTTTCTATCATTTCTCACCTAGCCTTAATATTTCTGACACAGTTCTTCACTAATTATACACCTTCCATTACCACAAAAGTCACTCAGCTTGTCAGTACTTGTCTGTGTTGTAAAAGGCAAAAAATAAAAAGCAATACAGGTCCATCTTACTTCACAAGCCTACCTTTCCAGTGTGCTGAAATTCATGCCATTAAAACATGCTTTTAACAAGCCAAGCATTGCACCTTTTCCCCCAGCTACAGAGAGCAGGGAGGGGAGGCACTTTGCTGTGTAAAATGGCACACACATTTTGTAGATCTCATGTTCTAATGCTATTAGCTCTAAAGATCGGATTAAATTGAGAAAGGTTAATGAAAGGTTTCAGTCATGATTGCAGTGACCAATCCGAAGCAAAGGGGCAAGAGAAATGGCAGCTTTAACAATTAAACTCCCTCAACACATTCCTTTTAACACAACTGCCATAACACAGTGAAATGCCACTGTTAATCAGATTACACTCTCTGCTAACACTCTGTGCTAAAAAGTTGTTGTGACTGCCCTGTTGGGATGTTCTACAAGATGATCATGCTCTTCATTAATCCTTGATGATGGCAGTGCATATTAGATGTCATACAAATTAAGATCCCTAATTGTTTATAAATATAGGACTTATTTATATATATTCTTCATTCTGATATTTTAAAATGGCACTTTAAATATAAAATCAACTCCTTAAACCCCTGCAAATCTCAATTCAACTGCTACATATACCTAGCAGACATGTTGTGCTGTACAGAAGTTTCCAGTGTCTGCTGGAAGTACCCTTGTCTCACTGAAAGCCAAAAGCTAGTCTGGCTCTAACTCGGAGTGAGTTAATACAACTTCTTGCTTCAAGTATTTATTTCTCTGACTCTATTAAGTTGTAGGAAAACATCTGAGTTGTTGAACCTCCTACTGGGTTTCATCACACTTTAGGATTTTGAATTTTTATAGTTCTAGCATATGTCATAGGAATAAGTTATTCTATAAACACCCCGTTTTTGCTGTAGTACACTTTGAAGTCCTTGCTGAGGACAAAAGAAGACAAAAAAGCCCAAGCTTACAGAGGAAGAAAGACAGCACTGGCCAGCAGTAACAGCATTAGATCTGTATGTAGAAGACTCTAAGTCAAGTCACTGTTCCCTCTGTGCCTTGGTTGAGTGAGTGAGATTATCTCTACAGAACAAGGTTAAGAGCACTTCAAACTACAACTCCAGGGTATTTCAGGGTTAAGCAATTAAAAGATTTTGGCACTTTTATATATTTTAGTAACAGAAACACCCCAAAGGAAACTGCAAGTCAGACAAAGTGTCAATGAATAAGGAAGAAAATAATTTATTTTCTTTGTGTGCTACCACAAAATACACTACTCACACTTCCTTTCATGCCCCACAGACTGTTTCTGGACTGATGTTACCATACGTACAGTCTGCAGCCACAGGCACTGCCATGTTGAGTCACAGTGAGCCCCTGGATGCTGAATTGTCCGAAGGCTTTCCTGTGCCAGGGCAGGAGGACTGGCAGGAATGCAGGAGCAGTGACAGGAAGCCAGACTGCCTGGTTGTGCAACAGCAGTGAGATTGGCTTCCCTGCAATGTCAAACTGCAAATAGTCAAAGGCCTTGACTTCAAAAATAATTTAAATGGACAAGCCTGTACTGGAAGAAGCAGTCGCACTCTGCCCCTTAATGTCTAGCTACTATATGCCCTGAACTCCTTGGCAGAGCCCTGCGGTGGACCAAGCAGAGAACTTCTTCAAGTTAAACTGAAGCCAGTAAAATGGAACATGAAATCGGAAAAAGATCTTCCTTGATTTGACTCACCATCTATTTCAAAAAATTATTTTATCTATATTATTTATATATACTAAAAATGTTCTGAAAAGTAAGAAAATATGGCACGATGAGTCAAGGGGGAGAAAATGCGTTCCCATTAGCAGTAGATGTGTAAATCATATTTTGGGTGGAGGCAGGTAAGCTTCATTAAGCCTCTGGTGGATTTAGGTAGGCTTAAGATATTGCTGCTACCTTCCATGTAAGGTTACCTCCCCACAACAGAGATGTAGTGTAACATGCTCCTGCTACGAATGCCTACACTCCATATTAGTCTAAAAATACTACAGGCTATGGGGTATGGCAGCTGAGAGGGGCTGTTTCCCAGCACTGGAGCAGGGGTAGAGTGGGTATTTTGGGGACTGTCACATCTTAAATCATTGCAAGTTAAATGTCCCATATTTATCAGAACCCTACATGAGTAAAAATGGGAATAGGAATAACTTAAATCACTTATGGGAAGAATGTTTGATAGTTTTGCTAGCCTGTCCTCCTTACAGCAGATTTTTTGTAGCTTTTACAATTGTACAGATAGCAACTTGAGGAAATACATTATAGAGATATCAAAATACTTAAAAATATATTAAATAAACATTAATGAAAGGTTTTAGTCGTAACTGCAATGACCATGACCCAACAGAAGGCCAAGGAACCTTGCAATTAAAAAAAGAATATCAAACTTTCCTTTATCCCATTTCTAGAACACAAAGAAATGCCACCATTAATTATACTCCACATTGATTACTAAAAGTTGTTGTGTATCTCTTTGATGATGCAAGATGGCTGTTATGGCAATGAGATGCTACTACAAATTCTTTGTAAGACCTAATCAGGTCATTTGTTTAAATTGATAGGGGTTTTTTTTACACTCTTTTCACATCTCTCAATTTTTTTTTGTTTAGTTGTTTGCTTTTATAATGCTAGGAAGACATTTTTTAATTACTCAAGGACTTACACTGTTTATGTAAGTTGTACTAGACATCTTCCTCTGCTTTTGCATGTTTTCAAATACTGAAATTCTATTCACATAAAACATTTTCTCTACACAACCATCAAAGTTATTTCTTTTATACACAACAATTCAAAATGCTGATCAGATACTGTGTAGACATGAAGCAGACAATTCCCACTGAAAACTGTGCCTTGGATCTTTCTTTACCATCCTATAACACACAGCAGGATCCTGATCTCCTTGTTCATAAAAACAAGCACCTACAAAATATTGTACGTAATGTCTGTTGAATATGGATGGCATGTGAGTGGCACGTGGTCAGCATGCGGCTGGCATGTGGCCAATGTTTTTTTTTACATGTTTTTTACACAACAGAACTAAGGGATGCTACTCAAAGGGACATGAACAAGCTTGAACAGGAATCCAGGTTCAACAATTCCAAGAGCAAGGTGCTGCATCTTGGTCAGGTCCTCCCAGGGCATGACTACAGACTGGGAGAAGAACTCATGGAGAGCAGTCCTACAGAGAAGAACTCGGGTGTTCTCAGAGCAGGGGGTTGGGAAAAGGTGATCTTTTATGTTCCATTCCAATGCAAACCATTCTATGATTCTATTCATGAAGTTAAAATTAACTTCTTGTTTTAATTGCTTATCAATTCCATAAACATAATTCCCATGATCTCTTAGGAATCTGGTACCTTTCCATATAAAATTTCACATTTTGTATGAATTTTTACTGTTTAAAATGTATATGTATGTAAATTATTATGCATCTGAGCCTTTCACATAAATACTGAATGAAGCATAAATACTAAATCAATGCTCAGAACATCATGTCTGCTTAAACTTGATTATACCTAAACATAAAAAAAAATATTTTACTCTATTTTTAGATGTATTATACTGTAAAGTGTGTAGATTAACACCCTTCCCAGCTACTTCTTATAGTTTAATAATAACGAAGTGAAACTTACCTTAAAAATATATATATCACTGAGGGACCAGAAAGAAAAAGTAAGCTGCCGAATGCATTTATACATTATCAGTGTTCCTTAAATGAAGGACAAATATGCCAGCAACTATGGAATACTGTCTTATGTTTCCTCAGAACAGAGCTACCTATGGCGGACGGTCAATTTAGCACAATTTTTTGCTAAAAATGGCTGAGACAGTATAAAACTTTATTTTAGTTTAGATGGCATTTTTGTTCAAGCTTTCCATAATTTATTATTGATTAGTCTTAGATTTATTGCCTATATTTCAGCTAACAATTTAGTATTCAAGAGATTTTAAAAATAAAACAGCTACGAAATGCTGCAATTCGGCAGTTGTGCCAAAGACCATTTTTCTTGCCCATGGACGTGATTGACATATGAATGTGACTCAGGAAGAAAACATTATTAATATGAAAAAAGTTATGACTTTTGAATGATGTTGGATTGCCTTGTAATTCCCTGGGCTATATGTGCATTTCATATCTGGTAAGTATATTTTGTGAGATTGTCTTTACACTTTGTAACTTCTTTAATAATTTTGTTAAATGCAGAAGAGGGGAAAATAAAGATATATTAATAAACAAGCAATTAAACAGGTTAGGGCAACAATGCAGTGTTGGTCATTCAGGAACCCTGGGCTAATTTTAATTAGCTGCTTTCCCTTGCTTTCAAATGTAATTAAAGCAGCTTAGTTGTGCTCAGTGATGCAAACCACCTTATTTAATCACTAACATTATTTCCCTGAACTATTAATGATTTTCAAAACGCTTGTTTATGCAGAATTAGAACAGTAATTATCTTACCAGTTAATTTTGTACCTTCACATTTCACACCTCGCTCAAACGTCATTCATTTACCACAGCCTTTCTGTCAAAACAAAGAAATGCTTGTTCTAAATGTGCTTCTGACTGCCAAATTGAAAGCCAAGTTTTGTAACACTAATAAAGTAGCTCCCAAGTGAAACAGGTGTAGTAATTTAGACCCTTCCTGTCTTGAGCTTGCACGTACATGCTATGTCTTTTCTTTATTAGCTTTAAAATGAGAGCTTGGTGTGCAAAATAAGCTATTTAATTCAGACTTGTGGAGCAGAATATAATCTTTAATTTAAACTAGAGCAGTAAAAAAAGGCCTTTAATTTTAACTGGCATGTGCGTGTGAATTTGAATTAATAATCCAGAAAATTGAAACTGTTTTGCTGCTGTTGCTGGATAGTGACTGTTCTTCACATGCCCTTAGTTTCACTTACTCTGTTTCTCTCTCTCCCACACTTTGCCTGCTGTTATTTTATGATGTTGCTGTCCTGAAGTATTCTAAAAAAGGAATTCTCAGTTGACGGAACACTTGCAAAAATGCATTATGTTGAAATAAATTCTTCTATCTGTATTAATGCAGTTCACATAAAGGATGTAATTAGTGTATTCATTATATCTACTTAAGACAGAATTTAAATGCACTATGAATTTACACTTCACAAATCATCAGATTTAAATATTTCTCCTGTTAATTCTTTTACTGTAAGCTAACAACTAATTGTGTACTTATAACCAAAAAATACAATAGCCTTACAATCGGCACGTGCTTCTCTCCTAACCTTGTGAAAGTCTTCCCTATTATCAAGGAAATTAGGCAACTGCCCAGTGTCATACAAATGAAAATCTATGGCAGAACTAGAAATAATGAAAAGACAGCTCCATCTTTCAGCTATTCTGTAGTCTCTGAGGTGTCCCATGTTCATCCCAAGTTGTGCTGCGAGTGCTAGAGATGAGAGTGTTGCTTCTTTTTCAGAAGATGGCCCTGAGCCAGATGAGCAGCCTATGGGGAGTCAATCTGACTCCTTCATCTCTGGGGCCACAAATCAGACAAATAAACATCTCCCTATTTAATTCAATTCAATTAAGTTCAAAATTTCATCCAAAAGATAGGAAAACAGACCTCTCCTATAAATCAAGCCTATCAGTTACACACTGCATATGTGGACAGATAGCATGAACACACAAACATTTGGCAAAATCTCTCCTAAAAGAATGGGACAAAAAGAATGGATTTGATGTAATGCTTCTAACACTGACGTAATCTAACAAACATTTTCACAGGTAAGGTAATTGCAAACGGAGTATTAGATCTTAGATTCTAAAGGCTCATTAATGGGATTAAATTTAAACATGAAATCGGTGCATTTGACCTCCCATGGACTACTTTAAAGCACAAAGATACCCATTTGCATAAAGGGAATGCAAGGCGGACACTTAAAACAGCATTAGTGTATGTGTTCATTAGAGTCACTGAATCACTGCAGCAAAGATTTTAAATACCAAATTGCATTTTACAAATATTCTTTCTAAATACATTATAAATTATACAGAACAAAGCACAGACCAATGTGCAAAGTAAACTGTTTTAGTTAAGAAATTGTATTTCATTTAAAAGTTTTACATTCAGTCTGATGAAGTAGTTATACTTTAATAGATTTAAATGTATTAAATTTAAATGTGTTTCCAAAGGTTCTATAAATTTGGGAGAGCTAAAATTATTTCAGTATTTTCAGAATGCCCAAGATCCATGGTCTCCTGGCAACTAGCAATCACATGGCTGTAGAGGTTTTGGCCTACTGTTACAATGCCGTTATGTGTTTGGTTGATGATTTATTCAAACCCAGTTCCAAACCTGCTGTTAGCTCCCTCATTGCTTTAATGCAGCTACTCTACCATTCATAACTGTCAAGAACCAATTCATTGGGACTTGGGCTTATTAAGCCCCCAAACTGTGTAGTGAACATACTCAGTTTTGTGCCTGGAAATGTGAATAAATACTATACTTTCCTTCCTTTTAAATTGATCTCTGGTATTTTTAACACCATGCAATATTTCTATCTTGTTATCAAGATACTCAGCCATGAACTTGAGAGAATGCACCGCCTGCAGCTCTGTACAATCCTGGCTGCCTCTTTCCTAGCAGAGGCAGAAGGTGCCTTGACGCTCTGCACTTAGAGGGACTTACTGAATGGACAAAGGATAAGGTTTGTGATTTTACAGTGAAGCAGGAAGGACAGGCTCATCTCCTGCACACAGCACTGTACCTGGAGAAGCAGCAATGGCCTTCTTTTCTTAAACAGTGACTTACTGCTTTCTAGGAAAGCAAAGAGGTTGCTCCAGCAATTAAAGAAGCAATCACAGTGGATATTTACCCTATTTAGGACAATATATCAATTCTCTTGGTCAAACATACCAACTGTATAAATAATATAAAGAGAAAATGGGTTTTGAAAATAAAATATTACTTAACAAGCGCATTTATATTTTAATCTAGTTCTGTTAATTCAGTAGTTTCAAAAAGGCATATTTGAATTGGAGGCTCTAATAGTTTTTCATGTTGAATAATGTGGTAATAGGATTTTTCTCCATTCTGTACACATGAGGAACACTCTAAAATGTGTTGCCACAATTACACAGCAGCAGTGTGCATGCTATTTAATGTGAGCATGGGAATAAAGCTGGTTTTAGCCATTTGGTTTAAACAATCATAAATAGCCATTTTAACATAATGATTCTAGTATAAAATGCTTTGCTTTAATTTCAAAGATTCTAGTGGGGAAAACAAAACATTCTGAAGACTAATTTAATTTAAATTAGGACTGACTGAAAGTCAGGTACTGACCTAATGGCAATTAAATAAAATTTGATGTTGGGTCTTCAGTTTGTTTGTTTTGTTTTGTTCTGACAGTATGTCTCAAAAAGGAAATTAATGTAAATATATATACATTTAAATATGCCATCAAGAGTAATTGGAGAGTCAGGAGGGTTTTTTTGTTGTTGTTTTTTGGGTTTTTTTTGAGTTTTTGCTGATGTTTTGCCCATTTCACCAAGAATTTCTAAAGAAAAACAAAATGGCACTTTAACTTCTGAACAGCTTGATGTTTGTCTTTGTTGTCATGCAAAATGTTGCAATTCCATTCATAGAGAGAAGATTAGAATAACACAGAAAATATGATAAAATAGAACAATTCACAATGTTAGGCACTCATATCACACGTCAAGGAGTCTAGACTCATTTGGTACACAGAGACTAACAAGCAGGGATCCCCTTAGCCCTGATGCATGAAGGTTGTTCATGAAGAGCAAACACTTTCCTACCAGCTCTACAAATTTTAAAGAAGGTGTTAACACAAATAACTTCTTAAAATTACTCAAAATTAACGCAACATCAATTAACCGCTCTACACCTCAAGCCTGATGCTGTAAATACAACAGGCCCCACTTCTTATATTCAGGAGTGGCTGCAGCAGGACTACTTTGCATTATAACCAGGAGCCCTAATGGAAAAAAAACCTACAAGAAGTATCAGAATAGTCATGAGATAGAAGAATGAACACATATGTAGGGTTTGCAACATGACAGACACCCTGGAAAATTAATGACCATTACTTTTATACGCAGAGAACCCAGTTCTCCCAGCTGATACACTGTTTTGTGGTAATTTAAGGCTGTCAAATTTAGCAAGCCTTGAGCTGGCAAATATATAGTGTACAGGCTTTGCCTTAAACTATATACTGTTTACTGTTGCTCCAAGTTAATGAAAATCTTTTGCAAACTTGGAAAAAGGTTAGAGCACTTTTGTTCTCAATTCTTTTTGCATAGTAACCTATAAAAATATCTGCCTGTGGCATTGTGAGGTTATGTGCAATTCTCCTGTGGTCTCTTTCCATGTATTAACTAAAAGTTGTTAGTTTTTCATTTGAATGAAGCAATTAGGCATTAGTTAAGACTTCCTAAATGTTTGCTGATTCTTCTTGGATGACATCAAATGGAAGTTCAGGTAGAATCAATATTGATTAGCTTTTACTATAGTGATCACAAGTTTCAGGAACTAATGGCTGGGAGTTTGGATCCAACATCTCTTAGCCTTATGGATAAGCCCACAGAAACACCTGAGCCAACCTTCTATACCAAACTGTCATATTAGATACTTACGAGCGTTCTTTTAATGACATGTACATCTGGTCTGAAATACCAGGAAAGAAATAAAATGAACAAAATGGTGGGTAGGTAGTAGCAACTTATAGTCTCCAAATTATTTAACCATTTCTTACTCAGATACAATCTAAAAGAAGAAATCAGCATTTCAACCAACAAAAAAACTGTAGCAGAGAAGGGAAGAAAAGAAGCCCAGTGTGTCAATCAGTGCAGCTCTGTACTTCTAAGCCAGAAGGTCTATTATTAACAAGTGATAATCTGTAAATATCTGCATAACTGTTTCATATAAATTATAACAATTATGTAGCCTCCTTAAACAGCTGCTCCCATCCCCCAATTAGCATTATTGTCTGATAGATTGCTTCTTTCCCTTATACATAGTACAAATCTCTTTTTGCTACACATTAAAGAAGTACTTCTTGCTCTACCCTTAGTGAAAGGATCCTTCTTTTGTAAGGTATCCTGTACAAGATGCCCTCCCTCCCTTGCAGTCCTCAGAGAACGTAGCCCTGACCTCTCACTGCCTATCCCGTTGTTGCTGAAGCAATCTTACCTTTCAGCTACTGAGAGGAGGGTGAGGTTTTATTTATAAGCTCAAAGCCCATAGAAATAGTAATTGGTTGTATGTGCAGAGTGTTTCTACATCCTTCCCCATGAAAGAACAGATAGATGCATATACATTTAGTTTATTGCTTACAGTATTGTGGGTAAAGAAATGTTCAGAAACAAAGCTTCACATCCCTAAGGTATCTCCCAAATGCTTTATATAGGTATCTCTGTATTTCTTGAAAAATAACACTGTGACATGAATTTAGGCATGGGAGTGTATCAGGTGTGCAAAGCATAGTTAATAGATGTGAAGAGATTAGCACACCTTTGTATTAACAAAAGGAGAACTGCATTCAGTCCCATTCCCATTAGCAGAGGGGGAAAATTGATATCTCTGTGCAAATTCAAAGGTAGAAATAACACAAAATTTCCCAACTCATGCAACAAAATCCCAAAGAGAGTAAGTCGCTGGGAACGCAGAAGTATTTATCTATTGCCTGTGAGTGTCAGGGATCCTTATTTATTAGTGTAATGAACAACAAACCTAGAATTACTGTGCACAGATAAAACATAGATCATATGGGTGGTCTGTTCATGTACAAAGTGCTGCTCAGTGAGTCTGTTTGTGGCCTAGAGATCTCGTTTTAAAAGAACAAGTATATGCTCCAGAGCACTTGTGCAAATCATTCTCTCACTGCCTCCTGCATTCAGTCTCCATGCTTGGAATCTCTGGCAGCTCAGATGAAACCCATAATACTTTTGTAACTGTTATGTTTTGACAGCATCAGAGTTGACTGATGTAACAGACAGGAAGCAGGAAGCCTAATAAATCCTATTAAAAGTTGAAGTTTCAGTCCAATAGCCAAAGGTGCATGAGGTAAAGTATTCAGTGTTTTCAATCACCATCTCCTTTACTATGGCCACTTTCAAGTACCATCATCTAAAACAAAAGCGTTAGGTTTTGTGTTCTTTGCAAAGTTGTGGCCAGCAACTGCCCTTCCTCCTGATTCACTTGGCAGTTTGGGAGCCTAGGGGAGGGGTAGATTAAATTGGAAAATATAAATAACAAATCAAAAAATAAAATTGATTGGATAAACAATTTCCCCTAGACTGTTTCTTAATAAGTGATCAATTTTTTAATCAATATTCATTATTTCTCAGAACATACCAAACTGTTTATTGAATAAATGAATGGCTGGAACTACAATGACATGAAATCAAATAGGCGAACCAATTTCTTTAATAACGTGGGTTGAACAGGCCACCTCATCTTACTTGGTTGAAACTACAAGCCCAAAATTGAAGACCACTGAGTAAGTGATCCAAATAAAAGATTCAATTTGTTTTAGGGAGCCTGTGTCTCAAGTTTGACATGCACAGGCGTATCACCACTAGCTGACATATGCAACTTTTCAAAATTCCAGTTGAAAGTTTCTTTCTTTTTGAAAAAACTTTTGCGTTCTTTCCCACAAATCTTCAATCGTCAGCATAGTGCAAAGCTTCTGAAATAAATTTCAGATCTGAAAAATGAGATCTGTAAAACTGTTCACAGTGAAGTCTTCAGGCATGGCAAATGGATTTCCCTAATAAGTTTTATTTACCAGTATCAGATTCAGTGGTACGTATAAACTATATACAGAAACTTAATACTATATACAGAAACTTAATGTATACTTCTGACAATTTTGTATTATTTCTTCCAGTACGTGAATATACTTAATCTTTACTTGTACTCATAATATACATGATTCTACTTATGAAAAAAAAATAGAAACCAGTCAGCTGTTAATTAATATGTAGGAGCTCTCTTTTTAAAATCTATGTTAACTTGTCTCAATTAAGTTGATATAAGAAGAAATGGCGATATAATTCTATAGTTCTGTAGAGATAAAAGTACAAAACAAAACAAACAATGCAAAGAATCAGGGGGGCAGTGAGTCCAGTTTGTACACATTTTGTAAGTTAAGTTCATGTGCTCATTGTGCACAATTAATTATAGAGGAATCAAATATCAATCTACTCTGCTAGTAGACAACAAGAACTTTTATAGAATCACCAGGGTTAGAAAAGACCTCCAAGATCATCCAGTCCAACCGCCCACCTATCACCAATATTTCCCACTAAACCATGTCTCTCAACACAACATCTAAATGTTTCTTGGACACCTCCAGGGTCAGTTACTCAACCACTTTGCTGTGCAGCCCATTCCTATACCTAACGACTCTTTCAGAGAAGAAGTATTTCCTAACATCCAACCTGAATCTCCCCTGGTGGAACGTGAGGCCATTCCCTCTAGTCGTATCGCTAGTTACACAGGAGAAGAGGATGAGTCTCACCTGACTACAACCTCCTTTCAGGTAGTTGTAGAGAGCAATACAGTCTCTCCTGAGCCTCCTCTTCTCCAGGCTAAGCAATCCCAGTTCCCTCAGCCGTTCCCCATAAGACTTCTGCTCCAGACCCCTCACCAGCTTCATGGCCCTTCTCTGAACATGTTGCAGGACCTTGATGTCTTTCTTGTAGTGTGGGGCCCAAAACTGAACACAGTACTTGAGGTGCAGCCTTACCAGTGCTGAGTACAGAGGGATGACCACTCTGCCCCTGCTGGATATACTTTTTCTGATACAAGCCAGAATGCCACTGGCCTTCTTGGCCACCTGGGCACACTTCTGCAGATCACAGAAGACTTCTGCAAATGGTAAAGGCCCACAGTAAAACAAGGAATATGATCAGAGATTGAATCTCAAATCTAATTTCACTTTCAGTGTCAATGTACGTTACAGCCATGTCTTCTGGTAACAAAGATGTAAGTTCTGTAAGCAGTCTCCAAATACTTCAGAGGTGTAACACATAATTAAACAGAAGGATGTCAGGAAAATAAAGAAAAAATAATCAGTAATGGGTCAGACAGACCTTGTTCTTCAAGCTATCTTTCTGCAGCAATAGAGAGTTTCAGCAAAAGCAACCCACAAGGGTTTGCATTCAGGGAACTGCTGCCACATCAACCTTAAGGTTAAAAAATGTTAACTTCTGAAATGAAGTTGTTTCCTGCCAAAATATATAAATACCCTGCAGGAATTCTCGTCTAATCACCCTCATGCACAACACACATATTCAAGGAGCATTTCAGATCTAAGCACATAAGAACCATAATCACTAACAAAACAACATTTGTCCTTAATTCCAAAAAAAATCATAGCACAAGTGTTCTGGATTCATTCAGAGCTTTCAGCTCCCTTAGTCTGGCAATTTGCACTGTCCACTTTAATAGACATCTGCATGAGTTTGTTAAGACCCATTCATCCTTTGGAAATTTTTAAAAAGTATTTTATTTTTCAAATACAAGCTTGCCTAAAACAGTTGTGCTTGTCCTCTTGGAGAGGCAATGGGAGACCAAAGCCTGCAGAGGTTTCTGTCCAAAGACTGGCCAGGAGATGGTGGCAGAGAGCAGCTCTCCCTGCCTCCCTCCTGCTCTGGTTTACCACGGCCGTGATAATCCTCACAACCCAAGGTCCTCCGGACACTTAGTTGTGCTGCTACACAGCAGCCTCCTGACTTGTCCCATCAACATATCCTTTACGTTTTCAGACAAGAAACCAAGCTCCAAGCACTGCTGTAGCTCCAGCTCACTCAGTGCTCTTCCATCAATGCACTACAGGCAGACACACTTGTTCTGAGAACTACAGCTCTCCCACATCTGCTATGGAACCAAGTATCGTGACATCAGTTTTGGTAGTGATAAAAATCAGACATTTTCTGGAGCCATTATTGCCTAAAATGTTAATGCAGTTTACTTTTTTTAAGTGTGATCGATAGCTGGGAGAAAAGTGCCCATAAATTACTAAAGGCAAATACCATTCTATTAGCACTCAGGAGATTTTGCAACATTTGCCAGTCTCTGTTTTACTGGAAAAAAAATTAATTTGCTGAAAGGCCAGTTCTTTTTTTTACCTGTCTTTGTCTTTCTCCGTAAAGGAGGGATATTTTTATCATGAGTCATTTTCAGAGATGTATTTCTAATGTAATGCAGCTATAGGTTTCAATTAATGTCCTACCTCTCCGTCAGTCTTTACATTGCATGTTTTATGAAATCATTAACTATTGTCATGTTTCTATTATGATACTATTAGGAAATAAAGAGACGTATGTAAATGAAGATGTAAAATAAATGTGCGACAGTTACTAAGAGCAACATCTGTGCACTATCATACATGTTTACACTAATTTTCTAAAGATTGTTCCATTCATTACAGAGCATTGTTACTTGCAGTGGCACAACCCTTATTTCCATGCATTTAGGGACTGAAGCAAAGAGAGGGTAAATGAGCGCCTAATCAATACCACTTTTCATTTTACTTCTAATGTGCTGCTTTTCCCTTTCTTTTCTTCATGCACAAATCCCAAAAAGATCCTGACGTTACAGTCATAAAATGTAATTCTTCTGCAGAAACACAGACAATAATGCTTTCTGTATTCAGGCGTATTGCATATTCTAATGGCATTTGGCTAAATTGAGTATGGATTTAACATCAAAGGCTTCATGAATTTTTCAAATGAGATATTAAAGTCAATATTTCAAGTGAAAGATATTTCAATTTAGTTGCATACACAACAATAAAAAACTTCTACAAGGCAGAGGTACTAGTGGCAGTGGCAGTATTAGCTCATTCAGGAAATTATTAGTTTATAAGAAAATCAAACAGAAGGTTGTGATATGGCAATGACACTGAATAAATTAGACTAACCGATATTCGCTAACGTACTTTATCTCTTGGAGTCTGAAGCAGAACTTGCCACTGGCGTGTTCAGTGCTTCAAACAGGGCTTTGTTTGGGGATAATTTTTATTTATTTTGGAAATTCAAATGATTAGCACCAAGATTTGCATTCAGAACCTCAGAAATCTACTTATTCTCATCTCTGAAGGGGCTACGTATAGTTATGCAAGAAACCCTCACAATCTTGTTTATTTTTTTAACCTAAGTGCATTTTGCTTCAGATTTTCAATGCTTATACAATGCTGCTTCTGCCTTCTGAGTGTTATTAAATGTTCAGACTCAGGGCCAGCAAAAAGTCCTCCGAGCTCCAAAAACTTTGTGTCATGGAACAGATCAACTTGCAAACAACACAAACATAGGCTCTGGATCATTTCCTTTCCTATTTTAGGTGTAGGGAATGTTGTAAAATGCCCTTAAATAAGTAAAATGTTGTAATACTGAAGTACGCACGCATTTGTATCCCCTAATGCTGCATGGGAGAGTGAGTTACACTGCAGCGGCATGTAGTCCTTCAGGCATCCATAATCACAGTGACTTCGTGCTAGCAGAAGAACAAATACATCATTTGTTGAAATATAGGTAACAGCAACCACAAATAGATGCCAGTGATGATGCAGCAGCTTAGTATTAACTAGTGCATTAATTAAAAATTGTAATTAATAATAAGAAGAAATATTGCGCTTGCAGCCATCCACTGCTGCCACCACTACAGACATGGACAGGTTTGCTCTGCGCGTAACACTTCTACGTTAACCCCAGCCAGTTTGTCTGAGTGCTCCTGAATGCAGGCAGGAGAGCACATCTCTCTGGAAACCAGGGGAAAGCCGGGCCACAACATGGACTTGACTTGACATGGACTACAAAAAAACTCTGATCCTAAAAGCATTTCGCTGAAGCCAGTGGGTTGTTTGACACTGCAATATTCACCTGCAATGTTTGCGCTTACTGTGAGAGCACTTAAAGGGCTCACAAGATCTGTGAAAGCAAAGCTGGCTACAGGTAAATGTTAAGCTGCTAGGCTTATTTCTATTGTCCTCGGTGACTGCTGGACTGACAGCAAGTGCTGCCGTGTTATTCAGAACTAATCAAAGACAGCAGCCTTGTGGAGGACACTTGCAGAGACTAGCACAGACCATCCTACCCCCATTCAAGCACTAGTCCATTTGTAGCAATGTTTAATTTATCCAGTTTGCACCCTGTAGGTCTTAGGGTCCTGGACAGTTATCTGCTCATCCCCAGAGCCCTTTCTGAATCTCAGCATTTAAAGCCTTACGGCATTTCCATAAAATGGAAAGTGCCACCATCTAAAATGCAATCAATCGGGGCTCAATCAGTCAAACCCTCAGAAACAGTACTCTCAGAAAAAGTATTTCTTATGATAACAAAGATAAGGCAGAAGTTTTGTACGGTTAATAACATCCACTAATAACTAGAATTATATTTTCAAAATTGCCTCTGGGGCTGGGGGATACGGTTCCCTTTTCATCTGTTGTGAACTCTGGACATCCTCAAGATGGTTTTGAAAACTCCAGCTCACACTTAATGAGTCAGCAGCACGCCCAAAACCTTGCAGTTGAAATTATCAAAACTTTGATCTTTTTTTGCTATGACTTAAAATGACACTGTTAAGATGAAAGATTCCCCCATGATCTCCATTCACTCTGAGAATCATTTTAAGGAACGATCCTCTGAATTCATTAATTAATATTTTCCCTTCTGATTATGGAGGTGTACATAAAGTTAAGAGCAATTCCCCTGTGAGTTTTATGTCAAAATGAGAGCTCAAATGATTTTGTTAACTAAAAACGAATATTTGGAGCTAAGATCAGAAGAGGAGACCAAGCTGCTGGATTTGATATTGGACATGCAAATGCTGTGCCAAAAAAAAAAAAGCTGTAGATAGCTTTTGTGTTTGATGTACGTTGTTACCAAAAACATGTGGGTAGATTGTTCACAGAAATGAACTGAAGAGACTGTGCTACCTAAAACATGCTTTTGACTCTTTATTAACTGTTGATAATCTGCACTGATCCGCATTATAAATCCATTGCAGATGTTGCTGACATTAAGATGTATGACAAGGAAACTACAAATTGAGCTGATTTGAGCAAGTGAATATTTTGCCTTAAGTCAACAATATATGCAGTGCAGAATGTCTTTCAAGGAATTTCAAGTTTTCTGCTGTTTTCTTTGCTATTTTACTTGTGATTATAAATAAAGTAATGGAAGTCCATTTGACAGACATTTGATTTTCTCTAATACAATAGCTTTCTAAAGTATACTGTTTTGTTGTTTATATTTCTTTCTATTTGGAGATTAGAAAAGAAACTGTTATTATGTACCTAGACTGAAACTCATGGCAGGGAAAGGCTGGTTACATTTTTTCAGATGTACCTTCCATCCTTACAGCCAGAGCAAGTGTAGCTGCTTTCAGAATTGTAAGGAAAGTACAATCTGTAGGGACTAAGAGGCTTGAAAAGGATTGCACTTCTGCACATTTCCCACCTCTCCATCCACTAGTGGAGCTGGCAGTCCACAAAGCTCCAAACATAGCTCACGCACAGTGCACAAAACCTGTGGCCACTTCACGAAGGGGGAAGCAACGCCTTTGGGGCACTGTGTGGGATTATCTTCGTTACAGAGGAAGAATGATAGAGGGTGAAGGTGACAGTCAAAATGCTAAGACGGAAAGGTAGGAAATGAGCAGATGACTGGTGAAGAAGTAACCCCTGGATCACATAACACTACAATTCTTTTTAATTTGTTACGGGTTCACACCATAAGCCCTCCATCTAGGTAGAAATAGGATACATCAAGCCCCATAAAATATATTTTAGTCTTTATCTGGGAAATGCATTTATTATGTGAGTCTTATATGGTTCATAGCATTCATGAAAAATCCTCCAGGCTAGGGTGACAAAGCAGGAAATGGCTTAAGAAAACGCCTTAGTCAGTTCAAAATAAAAATAAAAATCTATGTGTAGGTCATAGGTTGCCTGAAAGGCAACCAAAATCAAACTGCTTCCGAGACACACCATGTCAAGTATAGGAACAAACTCATTACAAGGCATAATAAATTTCTCTAGCAATGTGGACTACACAGATGCTTTCTCCACTAACTCCTCCCATATTTTGGAAAATATATTAATGTCAGTGAAGGCAAGAAGAAAACTTACTTGATTGCAGTAGTTTAGCAGTGAGCTCTGTGTTTGTCACCCACCTCCCTAAAAGAAAGAAATGTTACATGTCAGGAATGAGTCCAGCAATTATCTTCTGACATAGGAGCAATGCCAGCAACATTCTAGTAATGGCAACTTTAACTCTGGAAGTTTACATTTTCAAATGAGAAAACATTTACAGACAAAATCTGGATATTTTAACTGCCTCAAGCCTCAGAGATTTGACGTTGCTTAGCTTTGTGCCCAAAGCATTAAGTCACTGGTATCTATTTGCCACCAGAATAGAATTTCTCCATAGTTTTCCAATAAATTCAATAATTAATCCAACAAACCTTACTGAAGAAAAGCAAGGGCCACATCATTACTAACAAATAACATGAAACAAAGAAAAAAAGTGACTTATTTTCCTAAAACTAAGATCTTAAAATGTATTCTCTGCTCTCAGATATGACCACAAGACAACATAAAGCCATAAAAGTCCACAGTAATTCAGATTCATTGTACTCATTATAAATCCCAAAACGTAGAAAAACATTTTAACTCAGCTGCTCAATTATTTCTCTTACCTATTGAAACAAAGCAAAACAGAAAGAAAAACCCGACATCTCACTACCATATGGGGAGAGTGAAAAGACAAACATCTACTGCACAAGGGTAATCAAATGAAGATTTGTACTTGAAATATAAATAGTACAAACTGGAAAAAATAGTTAAATAATAAAGTACTCCATGCAATTCCAAGGAAAATTAGATGTTCTATTGAAAAGGATTCAAGTGTACATAATTCATTATATAGAACATAGTAGTGCTTGGCTAAAACTAGTGAGGAGTTCTTCACTTTAATGAGCACAGTGTTCACCCACAAATTAAAAATAAACAAATTAAAAAGATAAGAATATGACCTCACTTATTGGCAGTCAGTCAAATTGCAATTTGTCCCAAGAGATCTGAAGAAACTTCCTTATAACACATGAAGAATTCGTGCTTACTAAACTGATCTGTATAAAGCCTGATTTTTTTTCTAGCTACAGCAATTGGTTGTTCCTATCAAAACATTTGGGTTTATGTAAATGACAACTTAATGGTTAATTGGAACTGTAGCGTGATGTTTAAAGTTAAATCATGCTCACTTAACTTTATACTATCAATGCACCATCACTGAAAAACAGTAGATTTCTTTAAGCTGAGGGTTGTAGAATACAGCAAATAGTCTGAAGCTAACTGACCAATGTCACTGATGCACTAATAGCAAACTCTAATAGCCACCAAGAACACATATATTACTATAACTCTAAAAATGGCAATTTTCATTGATCATGTAATTACATTTTTTTTTCATTTGCAGCCAGCTGATAAAAATACAGATATATTGTTCTGAACATCATAGAAATTGCACTCAGCCATTCTTTCAAAAAGTTTTTTCTAAGCCTTCTTTCCTCACTCAAATACATTATTTCAGACTACAAACATTATTAGTGATGATGGTATAGAAAGGGACAAAAAAAATCCTAAATAAAATAATGAAGGACAAAAAATTTCTCCAAAACAAGATTATACCTTCAGGTAGAGAATGGTTGAATCAATGCCATGCATCCTAGGACTGCAGCATTTCAAACAATCAAAAGAAACTAATCTGAATTTTTGACAAGGAAAGTCTGGAAATAGCTTGATAAACCACGGATAGACATCTGAAATTTTTATTTACAACGATCCAAACATCTACAACTCTACATGGAAAACATTTATTTCTTATAGGAGAGGTCAACAGTCTAGAGACCATAAGGAATTTATGGTCCCAATCTGAACAAATCTCATGACAGTTAGGTACCTGAAAATAAAAAGTTAAAATCCAAAATACAATTTAATCTCTGACTTAGATCCTCAAAACATATAATTGTCAGTTATTTAATCAGGGCCTGAACTGCATGTATACCTCAGACTAAAGATAATTTTTGAGTATTTTCAGAAGGGATGCAATGTGTGTTTAATTAAGCTCCTAGTTATATAAGTAGGCAAAAACGGGTAGTTGTGATAGCTTTGGAAGGTGGTTGATGCAGGCTGAGATTTCCAGCTTGAGGAGGAATGACTGTTTCTTTACCTACATTTCAGAAACATGTATGAAAGTTAAGAAAGGGGCTTCTGTATATGTTTGCCAATAGCCTGTCAGATATTGAAGCAGTGAAAAATTTCTGTGCACCATATTTGATGTTTAGAAAGAAGTCGGTAGGTCTGACTTTAGAGTGCTACAATATTCAATATTTGGAAATGCAGAAAAGATGTTGTAGCTGAATAAAATGAATTTATGGCAAAGAATAAAAGGGATGGAGACTGAGATGAGTTTTTTCAGATTAGTTTCAAATATTCTGTCTTACATTCCTTTTGTCAGAAGAATTTCTCCTACAATAAAGAATTTCTTTCCAGTAATAAAAAATCTTTTCATTGGTACCCTTGATATTCAGTATTATTTACTGTTCAGTATTATTTACTGTATATCAAACTGTACATATACTGATTCACAACTGCCTGTTCCATGGGTCAATTTTTAAAGCATTATTTCCTATAAGACACCTTGACTAAGAATTACTAAATTAATGGACCGGTCAATGCACTTCTTACATTTATTCCTTTAAATTTCGTGCTGTACTTTATGATCTCAATAGAGATTTCATGCGCTTTTGAGAATATACCTTCTGACTATTGCTATACTTACCCATACAGACAACTGAAAAAAAAGATCCACATCAGCTGTTAAATTGGACAATTAAGAGATAACATTTTCAGTTAAACTGAGGCAAAAGCTATACCATAAAATAACCTTGCCATCAGACAGAATTAGTTACTGCTCCTTTAATAATCACTATTTACCTGTGAATGTATACTCATTACAATAAGTTACACATATATAGTTTTACTTTATATACATATATCTAAAGATTTTCTTGGAGAATGGCATTTTACAATGTACTGAATGCAGAATCAGGAACCAGGAGTTATTCAGTTCTACCCTTCCCTCCAGTAACAGGTTCCTGAGCCAGCTTAAGTGATCCACTTGCTGCATTTGTAAAATTAAGATATAAACACCTGTTTGCTTACCTAGAGAACAGTACTGGAAAACTATTAAACCTTCAGAACTGAAGGCCAAGTCTGGCAAATTCATAATGCATTTGGGAAGAAAGTATCGGAGAGCGCACCGCAGTCCCAGTGTCTCTTTGGCACCCTGTTGTAATTTCTCCGTATGCTTTCCAACAGAAGTTTCAGTCTCTGACCTCTAAGCCCGTAGACAGTTACAGTTGCTAAAGTATAATCATAGAATTTGTGTCATTGACTTCAGAAGGATTAACAAGATGCCTAATGGTAAGGAAGTAAGCAAATGTTTGCAGAGTGAGAGTTACATTTCATGAAGGGTGAATTTTGCCAATTGAAAATGTATAAATATAAAATCATGACTAATTTGTTCCCATTAATAATGCTTTATATACTATATAATTGGTAGTAAATTAAATGCTTTGTTTTAAATTGTTTACATACAAATCTTATTTTCTCAAAAAGTAGAAACCAACAGCCATTTCCCTTCTAATATGATGCTGCTGTCACATATTGCAAAGACTTGAGCATTAAGGGGCTTTTTTTAAATTTACCTCAATATGAAACATTTGTTGTAATGCTACCAAAATGATATCAAATTAAATGGTCTTTTGTTTAGGAGAGCAACAATAAATGGAAAAATAATCTCAAAGGTTTATTAATTCCAGGCAGTTTCATATTTGGTGGGCACACGAAAAAGTTTGCCCAACCACTTTGAAGATACTGCTTGTATTCTTCATAGAAATGACATGAAAATTACTCATATAGCTGAGAATGTTGTTAGATAATAAGCATAGGTTGCCCCGATAGTAACAACACAGCCACCACCATCTGTTATGCATTTTTGCCAGCTATGAACAAGAGACTGCATGCCATACTCATAAAAATCTGCATGGGCATCCCAAATGTGACTTGTCTTTCACACTGTCACCACTGCTGAAATACAGCACCCACCACTTAAGTGTGCTAACATTCACTGTTTGGTCTCCATAAACAGTCAGCAAGTGTTGAGGAATGTTAGTGGGTGCCATTTTTTCCTCATGGAGGAATACAATGACACACCTTTGCTTCATCTGCACTTCCGTGCCAGATGCCATTTTGTCAGACTGCCTCTCTGCTGCCATCTGTCACACTGCAACAAAACATAACGGGATACTGATGGGAAGGTTCAACCTCTACTGCCACCCCAACATCTTCCTCTGATGATGTTGAGGGCCAACATCATAAAACAGGAGGCATTACTTTCAGAGCAGCCCTTTTGTTAAACTATCACAGTGTCTCACCAAATGAATGGACTTTCTGTTTAAATGAAAGTTTAAAAGTCCCACAAACACCTGTTACAGACTAATTCTTTCAGAGATAACTCAGTGAACAAAAAAATGCCTGATACCGGTGATGAGATCTGAAATTTGTGAAACAAGATGCAAGTTCTCACCAGTTCACAGAAATTAAATTATACTGTTTTTCCATCATTGACTAGTCAAGGTTGAAAACTGTCTGATTATATTAAATCTCTTGTTTTTCTCTCATTCTCGACTGAATATATGTGTATATCATGCTCGATCTATCACATGTTGAAGCATAATGACATTTGTGTTAAGTTGGTACTGGTGCTCTCCCCTCCTTCTCCACACCTGAACAAAGAGTCAGCAAGTTAGACCACCACTCATATCTCCTTTGAAGCTGTTCTTTTTTTCAAGTACCTTGACACCACATACACAGTGGAAGGATACAAGAGACAAGAATACATCATTTTTCTGTAAGGTACACAGCAACAAAAAAAGTTTTTCACTGCACTCATTCTCAGACAAAACAAACAAAAAAACCCACAAAAAAAAAAAAAAAAAACCTAGAAGGAAATTCTTCAAGCTTGAAAGCAGAAGAAAACAGAAAGAAAAAATTCTACTTGCCCTGCCTTCCTTGATTTTTAAATGCTGATATCACCTACCTGTGCTGCAATTTTGTGTGACTCGTGTCAACTTGTCTCAGTTACATTCATGGCAAACACATATATCAGAATCAGGAAAGGAAGATCTAAAAAAATTACAACCTTTGAGGTCCAGAACATGAGCCTCATTTCTTCAATTACTCCTGGAGTAAGCTCTCTAACCTTGACAAAGCCTTTGCTGCTTGGAACTTATTCTATTCTCTGATGACTGAAGTTTGTCAAGGAGATGCTATTCCCTATTAAATCTTCACCACCTCTTTACAACACACATCGGATTACACAGAAATTATTTGCAAGGATACAAATTACCTCATTCGCAGCCAAATGTGAAATTACACAAAATTTAGCAACTGTGAAATAGTTGCTCCTCTCCAACCATGTCATGGCTTTCTCTCATTTGGGAGATTCATACCAGTTATGAGATTTTTGATATTGCTTCTATTTTTCAAAACTTGTTAACAATGGTGTTCTTAATTTGAAAGATAATATTAAGAATTTAATCTGTTAATATGTTCCACTCCTCAGAATGCAGCAGTATAAACACAGCTGTGTAGCACACGACAATAGGAGGGAATGTTGAGCATACTGTTTGATGGAAGAAGTGCAGAAACAGAAATGAGACTGCTGAAGGAGTACTCTTCAAGTAGTTCAGTCTCTTTTACAAACACTTTCCATGCAGTTCTGGATCCAAGTCATTCCAACATCGTCTGTATTCTAAGAACCTTAATGGAAAAACCGCTGCTAGCTATGTGTTCATTAGAATTGGAAATGGAGAGTCACTCCTCTAGCCTGGAGCCAGAAGGTGGGCTATCTTGGAGGCAGGGTTGATAGCTTTTGAATACCAGATGAAGTCTATAGATACAAGATTGGTGTCAAATGACAAGAGCCTTAAGCAGATGGATGACAGTGTGTGTGCACTATAGGCTGTTGTTAATTTACTAGCTAGAGATAATGCTTCTTTAAAATTAAAAATGAGTCATTGGGAAACAGCCTGAGAGGCATAGCCTGCAGATTTCAGGCCTCCTGGCAGGCCTGCATTTTGGGGAATATGTTTTTTTAGAGTTATGAAAATTAAAATTGCATGTTAGAAAGAAAGAAATTGCAATTGTTTCTCTCACTAGCTATTTTGGCTATTCATAGTCTAGATCTGTAATTCACAAGTATATTTTCAGTAAAATGAAATAAAATAGTCACAGTATCTCACAGACAAGCTATAGTTGAGCAATGGCAAAGATGTATAATATTAATGAATAGTTATGTGGCAAGATATTAAGTTTATATTTATAGCTATGCTTCCATCATTTTAGCATGATCATATGCAAGGTCCTTCCTTTTCAGTATTGCTCTGCATAGGTTTTTTTTCATTGCCATTTTGAGTTCTGTTGGAAAGGGCACTTTTCCTTTCCTTTGAGTGTGGGATGAAAATTTGCTGTCATGTCTCTTGCAATAGTGGCAATTTATTTCCATACTGTAACGTAGACAGGGCTGTCTCATTGTTTCCTTGCTCCAAAAATAGAACCAGACCCCTGAGTCAGTATGAAATTTCTGAAAGAGACCAGTTTGATTACAAAAATAACACCTCCAAAGGCAAAAAAAGGAAATGTAGAGAATGACTGTGAAAGCGGATCACTTCTCATGCTAGACTCTGAGGAATACTATGCTGTCTAGAAATGACTGGGACACTCATCATCACATGAATTTAAGAAAACAGTAAATAATTCACACAGGCTGCTATCCAGAGAAGCTAGACGCTGGCTTCCCATGTAGCCAAAGTGATCTTGACCGCAACCAGATTTTACCCAAGGTACTGCAAGAACTGAAATTATTGTGTTCAAACCAGAAAGACCTAAAAAAAATGCAGTAGGAAACAAAACTCTAAATGACTAGATGATTTATTCATTATTACCATCTATCCAATGTAGAAATAACAATTCCTAACATTTTTACATCACTTTTTGCTACTACAGATGTTGGTGCTGAACAAATATCATTATCCCTGTAATCCTGGTTTAAAGACACTAAAGAGAGATATCTCATCTAGTAGAACTCAGCTTTTGGGCCACCTGTTCCTTTACCTTTGTATCTAGAACACAGTGTTCACATCATTTTAAAATCTATAGCACTATTAAGCTTATATAGAAAGTCTGCTTCTCTGTTCCAACACACTCTGCACCACTGATCTCAGCAGTATTACTGATGGTTTACACACATGTGAATGAGGGTAGAATTAAATATGGGATATTTAGAGAGATGTTCTTCAAAGCTTGAAAAGAAATGAGAGGAAAGAAGTGGAAGAATATGCATACAGTGAATTAGTTATCCTGCATAATAACCTACAATCAAGGTCATGCATAAATATTTATGTACAGTGCACTGTCCCTGTAGTATTGTACCGATTCCTCTCAGACATGACAAAGACCTCTGTGCACCAACTGGTATTCTTCAGTTTTAGGAAACTTTAAGACAAAAGAATCAATACTTCGGTCACAAACACGTCCAGCTATTTCAGTGCAGCAGCCACTTGTGAAAGCCCTTCTTGTTTTCACTTGAAGGTGAAAGGCTGACTTTACAAAAAAGTTTCCTTTTTCTCTTTTTAGTCCTGTACACCACCACCTGTCTCATCAGCAGGACCACTCTAAAGGGATGGGCCTCAAGGCACCTCAGTCCCAAGCTTCTCCATGCCTCATTCTTCATCCACGCTGCTAGTAATGTACCATCACTGGCACAGTTACACCTGAACACTCTGGTGCTGCCAAACACCTGGCTTGATTTTCCACTGTCCAAATGAAAAATAAGCATAATCTGCTTTTTGAGGATACAGCAAATGAGGGAGTTCATGACAAATTGTGTTGGTTTATGCAGAATAGTGATAATAAGATACAAATGAGAATTTTTTGCTTAATGAATAATACTAATCACGTTTCAACAAATGCTGTGCCCTTCTAATTAGAGAGAATGCATAAAATCAGCTTAATTTATTTGTGACTAGTTATACATAGTTCAAATATTTACTAGAGATTTACTCTAACGTTTGAAATAATTTTAAACATTTCTTGCAGTAAAATCAGACCTGGTAGTATAGAGGAGGTTACAATTCTAACTTCTGCCCTGCCTTTCATTATGCAGCGTATGATGTATACCCTTGGTTTTCAAAACGCAAGAGAAAGGATATTATTGATTTACATGCTAATTCTCCAACTGTTACTAATTTTCTTGATTCCTGCTTCCAAAGTTGCACTTCCAACATTCATCACTGTAGTACACTAGAGGGGCTGAGCATCTTTTTCAATAAATTACAGGAACTATGACTAATTATAGTGATATTAACTATGCAAAGTAATGTGTAACTTAAAATGGATACGTTTATCATTTCAAATTATGCTTTTGACTCTTGATGGCCTAATATATGGCTGCTTTTCTTTTTTTTTTTTTTAATACAGATTATGAACTGTGCTATATTTTCTAAAATTTTTGTTTCATGGATATAGGCCTATCTTGTGAATTTGATGAATGGAAATAAATCATTTACTTCACATTAAATGCATAGCGCATAGACGACAAGATTGGTATCAAGGGTAAGTAGGGCCAAATCCTGATTGTTTTAGCAAAGCAGTAAAAATTCATCTTGAATAGTGCCATGAACATACATACAGACAATAGTATTTGTACTATACACTTTATGTCTTCTTAATGTGACAAATAGGAAGTACAACTTGCTTGACTGGCAGTACCAGCACTGCCCAGCATTCAAAGAAAAGCATCAAATGTTACTAGCTTCTGACACTGTGCAAAGCATGTTGCGAAGGCTTGAGACACAGAAGCTTCCAAACAATTGGAAATCCTCATTTTTAAGTCAGGAAGAAATGCAACCTCTGTCATTTCAGTCATTTTCACATTATCTAGCATTTCACGGTTCAGAAGTATATCTATTAGTAAGCCTACAAAATTAAGAAATAGCATAGGCTGGTATGTTGCAGAGGCATTGTCAGAGAAAATGAAGCAGTTGAGATGGACAGTGACTAGTTTTCTCAGCAAAATCTGCAGTTTGGCCAGACCCTTCCATGAAGTTGGACAATTCTTTTCCACTCTGCCAGAACACTCTATCCACTGTTCTCTTCAAGAGACATGCAGCTGTCTCCAGTGGCTTACCAGAGGAACATCTGCGCTTTGGACTTCTGCCATTAGTTCCCTGCCTAGCCAAGTCAATCTCCCAGTACATCTACTTGTTCTCCTGAGTATTGGGATGGACTGCTCTTGTGCCAGGATGATACTGTCCTTAAAAATTTGCCACCTATCCTGAGCAAATTTTAGCTCGAGGTGCATCCAATGGGATCTGACTGCAAGTTTCCTTTGAGTTTACCCGAAGTCCAGAAATGTACTCTGACTTTCTCTTCTGTCATTACCTTGAAAATCTTGAGCTCCACTATAGACCCAATGCTACTATTGATTACCACATCCTCAACCAGTTCTTCTTTGTTACTCAACAGAAGCAGATAACAGCTGTCAGAGTTATACCTGACATCCTCTAGCAATCTTTTTAGCAGCTTGCGTCCCAGCATCTGCCCTTCCATTAGATTTAAGTTCCTCCAATGTTAAAAGAATTATATTACTAGGCTGCTTTCTTTTAAAAATACCCATTAAACAAAATTGTCAGTATTATAGTTAAGTGATTTCATAACACTGAAGTGGAGCGTTTGCATGTATTATAATGACCTGCTATTGCAGCTTGAGAATCTATAGTGTTTGTCTTCTACCCACTGGACAAGGGGCAAAGAGTTATTATTCAATTAAACATCAATCAAAAGCTTCAGCATTGCACAGTGGAGTGAATCAGGCCACTACATCATCCAAGTGACAGCAGAAAATGCAGGGAGTACCACCGAGGAGCCTAAGGGTGAGCATATGTATCTACAGAAAACATAAAAATCTAGCACAATAATTTTGAAATGAAGTTGAGAAAAGTTTTGAGAAGATTTTGCAGAGTTATCATCACATCTGGATATCTGGTATCTTGTACAAGAGTTAAGTGTTGTCTAGCATAATCTGTACCCCTCACCTCATCCCTAAATGTTGATAAAAGCTAGAAAAGGAGGATAATTTACAAAATTGAGACTTGAAAGAATTTGTACTGTTAATCTGCTCCCTTGAAATTGCAAATACAACATATAGAAGAATCACAGAACAATTTGGGTAGCAAGGTACCAGAGAAGGTAATCTTGTCCAATCACTCACTCAAAGCAGGATCAACAAGAAGAGGTTCAGTCAAATTCTGAATATGCACAAGGAAGCAGAGAACACAACAAACTCCCAGTATGTGATCACTCTCATTGTAAAAAAAAACAAAAACAAAAAAAACCCCTCATATCTAATGGGAATATTTTGTAATCTAACTTGACTCTATTGCCTCTTATTCTTTCCCTGTGCAGTTCTGATAAGAGTCTGTCTCTTGTCTTTTCGAGATTCTCACTTTAGGTAGCTGTAGACAGCAATATGATATCCCCTTAGCCTTTTCTTCTTAAAGTGGAGCAAATTCAGCTCTCAACCTCTCCTTCCTATGTAATGTACACCAGAATACTTTATATATATAGTCATTTTGATCACTAAGCTGAATGTAATTTAGAGAAGCTTTTGAGAAGACAATTTCTGAGACTCCATATAAAATCATAAGTGAAAATCTCTTACTAGCATCATTTACAATTTTAAAGCACAACTCACAGCTGTCTTAGTTATGTTCTTATCAATCTCTTTTGGACAAGTATTCTCAAGTCCTTTACCTCATCTAATGTTTTAAAATTCTCCTCTCAAGAAAATTTACTCTCAGGAAGTCATTGAGAGTTCACAATCTAATTAAGTGAAAATGCTGTATGATAAAATTTGCCACAGATGTATCAACCACACTCTTTAAGTAGAGCTCAGAGATTCTGAGATTTGAAAATTCCCGATCAAAATGTAGGTCCCTTTAGAAACTCTTAAAACTGTAACGACTAATAAAGTTCTGCCCTTGTAACGTCTTCTGGAACTTAGCACAGTTTATTATCAGTATCACTTTCAATAAACATGAAAAAAAAAGAATTTGTCTATGATTCAAAATACTTAATGTAACTGAAACTATCTATGCACTGTGCCTGGGCACTTAACTCTCTTCCTTTACTTTGCAGGGTAAAGTAAATATTTAAAGTTCATAACTGTATTACTATCAAGATGTAAAATTTCACACTAATAGAAAATTGTCCTCTTTATAAATGAGATCTCTATGTTGTTTTCTATGATTTTAATATAATATTTACAATAAAAGAAAAAGGAAAAGAATATCAGCTTTGGATACCATTGTATTTTTAGTATTATAAAGAAGATCCATCCTCTCTAAATCATTACTAAGAATGACTGAAAAATATTTCTTTGGTAGGATTGTTATCAGAAGCCATCAACCATGAGGAAAAAAAACGGGGCATAGAGAAAGAAGAGATGTTTAAAGCCTATGTCTCTCTTTTTACCTTGTGTAGCACATCAAAACAACTACATTTGTGTCTACTTTGGCAATCTATTTTGAAACATTGTTCTGGAAAATAACAGAAAGATTATACCTTCTGTTGTGTATTACAATGGTTCTGTAAGTACCAACACTGACAATTAGCTATCTTGGATTACTGGAGCCTAGAAAGCACTGGACAGAAACGGATGTGTGAAATTTTATTAAATAGTGGCGTTTTCACATTCCAGTTTCTGATATGAACCAGTGCTTTAAGATTCCCCATGTAAGACAACAGAAGCTACTCTGCCAGGTCTGCCTTGAAAGCCCTGTTAATCTGAGCTGTAAAGAAACCTGGAGGTCAGAAACGGGATTCATAAGTTTTCTGGGCTCTCATCTCCCCGTAAAGCCATCCAGAGGAGCCTGAAGAAAATCTACATTGCTAATGCATCACAGGAATAACATGGTAGGGAGCCTAAATTTTTCTTGATAACAAAACATTTCCACATATCAGTTAAATTTTAAAAAGTTGGTAAGTCAAATTAAAACAACAACAAAAAAATATCACCCCCCCCAAAAAAAAACAACAAATAAATAAACAAACAACAAAGAATGAAGAGTTAACATCTCTAGAGATTTCTCATAACCAAATTCAGATCTTTTAAAGCTCTTGTTGCAACATCAATTGAAATGTCAACTGGTATGTGGTTCTTACATCGAATGGTGGAGGAATGAATCCCAGCTGACTTAAGCTGGCACTCACAGTTATGTTTTGGTGAAATTATTCTTTATTGACTCATTTAGTTCACTGACTAATTAACTTGACTCCATTCGATTCCTGCTTCTTCTCTACTGCTTTTGATTCCATCTCTAAGGCCAGTATGCAGGAAGTTTGAATTCAATTTACTGCTGTAGCATTACGATTGCAGAGTATCACTACAAAAAAAACCAAAATATCCTACTTGTGGAATTTCAGCTCCTGGAAAGTCTGCTCCCTTGCTCTAATCCAAGCAGAATTCCTTCAGCTTTTTGCCTGCCAAAAAAATCGCAGACCTCATGTTTTGCTATGTTACGATTAAATGTGGTCATGTGAAATGTTGCTTCATAGTGTAGCTTGTTTCTGTATGTCTCTATAACTTCTATTATATATAATTTACCTATAATTTCTTTTAAAAAATAAATTTATCCATGTTTAGATCTGCCCTAGTCTACTCTAGAAGGCCAAGAATTCTGAACATTTTCCATCAACTTATTTTCTTCCTATATTCCATTCTTCTGTTACACAAAGATATGATAAAACTGTAAATGTATATACTTGAAAAGCAGCTGCAAATCTACAGCCTGGTCTCCTTTCCAGTCTGCATCCATTTAAAGACAGAACGCTAACAAATTAATTTGCCTTGGAGGGGTGGAAGAAAGCCAAAATAGTGTTACCATTTTATACTATGTGGAAAAGCATAGTTCTTATATTTTAATAAGAAAAGCCAAGGATGAGATGGCTCAGCAGGACTCTGGGACTAAAGGAATGATCCTCTGGTGCCCGGCTGAAAGCAAGAGTTCTACTCTTGAGTTCTTGAGACTTCTAAACAAGTCCACAAATCTCATCCAAAGTCATATAGGTAGCCCTTGTTGGAACAACTGTCTCCTCGTAAGAGGAGACTACCCAAAATTGGTATGATCCTTCTGAATGAAACGAGCTTCAGAATTAGGGGAGGAAATGTTCAGGAGCCTTACTTCTCTTTCTCCATATTGTAAATTCCTGTAGATTGCCCATCCAGCATAACTGATTATTCCAAAAACAAAAGCACTAAATGATTTCAAGGGCAGTGATGCAGGGCTCTTAGCAATGCTTTTATCTTAAGCCTCAAAAACACACTGATTGGTATTTAAAGACTACTTTCCTGACAATACCTAGTGCTCCAATCTCACATACTGAGAACAGTGAGGCCTCATGAAAGGAATCAAGAAATATAGCCATTTAAATTGTTCAATATAATTAAAATACTTCTAACTAGTCTCCTCCTAGAGAAGAGGAGCACTACGTTTCACAGAAGAAATATCAGTTCCTCCTCAGACAGATTTTAAATAAGGTTTAAGTGGGATATCAGTGACTGACTGAAATACACTCATGCTTCCTTAGCTTCTCCAGAGAGGATTTCCTCAAATTCCAAGTAGGAACAGTCTAATGGATTTCACTCAGCTACGTTTCTGAACTTATAAAGAAAGTAGGCTCTCTACCCTGATGTCTTCTTTTGATCTGATATTGAGATGTTCTTTTGTCTGTAGGTTCATTCCTTAGCTAATACACTTCAGCTTTTCAGAGGTACTGCGTACCACAGCTGTGGCTTCACAAGGAGGGGAGTGTGCTGAAGATTTTTTCTATGTACAGTGCAACACCTTCACCGATGATATATTGCACTGAAAAATACCAAATACGTAGGTTGTTCCAAAAGTAATGCCTCCTATTTATTTCCACAGAAACTACATCAGACACAAAGAGCAAAGCAGCAAGTTCTCAGCTAGAAAACACTATTTCTTAGCATGGTTACCAGCATTAGCTGTGCATTTTCACTAGTGATGAACAAGAGCCTGTGTGCCCCACTCAAAAAATCTGCACATGCGGAGGTGACCCACTGTTACTATTACCACTGCTAAAATGCACCACCCACCACCTCACTGTGCTCACATCCACTGTTTGGTCTCCATAAATGTTCAGTGAGTGACGATGAATGTCACTGGGTGCCATTTTTTTGTTGACCGCAGCTAGCTCAAGCATGGACTCCGTAGACAACACGGCAACACTGAGGAAGGGAGGGTGCAGTGCAGGGCTGACTGCACCTCTCACACTCACCACAAACAGCCAAATCGAAACCCGAGTGTATGACGTTACATGTGCTTGTGCCACTTCACAAGTAAAATGCAGTGCTTGCCATAATATTTCAAGCTATGTACGTGTACCTGTGAAGACACAGTTTTTGTTATTAAGTAGACATGTAAGTTTTCTTACATAGTTATTAAACTTGGGTTATGTTATTTCATAAAATAATAAGTTGACACATGCACTGAGGAAGTATCCAGAATACTCATGTAGTGCTGGTTAATACCGTAATATTCAATGTCTCAAAAAGCTCTCAAAAAGTATAAATTAATTTGTGATATGTTTTTAATTAGTATTGTAGCATGTATTTGAATAGTGCTTCTGCCAATTCCATGAGTTCGTTAAAAGTATGGATGCTGATTATAGAAAATTTGTTTACTTTTCTGAATTAAGGTGGCTAAGGTGGGGGTAGATACTTTATGATTTGTGAAACGAAATCAAGTCATTTGTGGAATCAAAAGGAAAATTTGTGCTAGAACTTGAAGATGAAAAACAGCTCACAATTTATCACTTTTGGTGGATTTCACCACTCATTTAAATGAGTTATCTGCTGGAGATGACACCTCCGCAGAGAGGGACTTGGGGGTCCTTCTGGTGGACAACAGGTTGGCCATGAGCCAGCAGTGTGCCCTTGCGGCCAAGAAGGCCAACGGTATCCTGGGAGGCATTAAAGAGAGCATGGCCAGCAGGTTGCGGGAGGTGATTCTCCCCCTCTACTCTGCCCTCGTGAGATCACATTTAGAATCCTGTGCCCAGTTCTAGGCTCCCCAGTTCAAAAATGACAGGAATCTCCTAGAAGGAGTCCAGCAGAAGGCCACAATCTCCTGTATAAGGACAGGCTGAGTAACCTGGGTCCGTTCAGCCTGGGGAAAAGAAGACTGATCTGATAAATGTTTATAAATACCTAAAGGGAGGTGGTGGCCAAATGCATGAGGCCAGGCTCTTCTCAGGGGTGTGCGGCAATAGGACAAGAAGTAACAGCTTAAAACTTGTACATAGAAAGTTCCATACTAACATGCAGAGCAACGTCTTTGCAGTAAGGGTGACGGAGCACTTGCCCAGAGATGTTGTGAAGTCTCCTATGGAGACATTTAAAACCCATTTGGATGCCTACCTATGCAACCTATTCAAGAGTATCTCTTTAGCAGGGTGTTTGGACTCGATGATCTCTTGAGGTCCCTTCCTATTCCTGCAATTCTGTGATTCTGATTCTGTGAGTTAAATATGCATCTCCAAGGTGAAAATCAACTTATTTGTGCTATGTTTCCATTTATATGTGCGTTAGTTTCACAAAAGCAAGGTCAAGTAGCAGAAGTTTTATGCTTTTATAGCCCTCTTTTTATGTTGTAATAAAAATATTTTTAAAAAACATGCTCTGTTATTTATATACATTAACTATATTTTATATGTGATCCAAGACAACTCCCCATCACTCATTGCAGGCCAGGCAATCCAGAAGGTTGGACATCCATGCCTTAGGGGCATATGGACTCTTCTCATTGCACTAAACTGGTCAAATTTCTGTTTCCCTGAATCATTCTTTACAGTAGAAACTGCACATGGAGATGGAAGAGCTTAAAAGTACCCAGCATAAGAGCAAATTTCTAGGAAAACACAGACTGAAGGCTGTTGGGAAAAATGCAATTCTATCAGGCCCAAGTTCTGTGGAGAATAACTCACTTGGTTACCACACAAATAGGCCAACCCATATGCAGTCCCAGGCTTCCACAAGCAGACTGCTTCTAGGACTTATGTTGGTTTCTTAGAAGCGCTCCTGTGCTCGGCTGCAGGGCACAGAGGAGGTGTCAGACAGAGTCCAACCTTCAGCAGTGCTTCTCTGCTTGCTGCTCCCTTGGTAAAACTTTTTATTCCTTTTTGAAATATCACCCCTGCAGCATCCTTCTAAGCACTTTTCTTCTTAACAGTAACAATAATGCTGTAAATCTGAATGAACATGTTTTTTACCTTTTCAGTGTGGAAAATAATGTCTTTTAAACCACAGTAACTGTTCTCAAAGGGCTAGCACCAGGTCCTGCCAAGTTATCAGAATTCTTTCTCATATGGAGTGTTTCTAGAAGTATCCTCTTAGTAGATGCAAATCCTCAGAGTAGTCAGAGCTGTTTCTACTCAGCCTAGCAGGTTATTGGACCCAGGACCCTGTTCTAGCACCCGTTACAACTTCAGCTTTAAATAGGTTAACACTCATGAGTAAATGGAACATCAGAGTTATGAGAGGTATCAAAGTGCCAATGTGCATTCACAGCATGGATTCCAGGATACTTCAAGCCAGTTGTTTACTGCTGATGATCCTATTTAGCATGCTAATTCTAGCTCCTACTGAAACGGCAGGAAGACAAGACCCTAACTTGTTAGAATTCATTTCTATATCACCAAGGCCATTTCAGCTCACTGAAATGTTCAGTCAGAAAAGTTTTCATTACTCTTTGGTTAATTTGTCAGTTAATGTCCTTGAGCATTATATTCCTGTGTCCATTGAAAAATGTGAGGAGAAAAGGGGTTGCCCTTATTTAGGATACAATCTCTGAGTCGATCATTTGAAAAATCTTCATTTGCAATTGCTTGGGTGGATGGTGAGACCATTTCCTGAATAACAGTGCTGGCCTTCCAGATTAGATGTTAGAAAGGCTGTGTTAATTCTGGATCAGTGTTCTTTTAATAAAACAGCACAGCAGTAAACCCGAAAAATAACAGTTTCATGCTTAAGGTACTACAAATTAGTGAAATATAATGTTCTTCTATCAATGTTTCTTGCTGTTTTATAGTCACCTGATAAATGTTGGACTTTCATTCCCTCCTGTGTTCTGAGCATTCGTTACATTTACACATTTTACAGTTCTCTAATATTTTTGCAATACATTTTCCTGAATCAGCTGATGACATTTAATGGAATGTTTAAGACACAATATAAAACAGTAAATGCTTTTGCTTATTCTGGAGAAAAAAAAAACCATGCATGTAGATTGGTTTTCAAATTAAAAACTATGGTGGTGTACCCAGCATTTTTGCTTCTGCTATACATATTAAAATATAACTACGTGCTTCTTACACAATACTGCAGCATAAGTACAAATAACAAGCATTTGTACTTTACAAGCAAGACCATATGATTAAGGAGCTATTAATGAAGTGAAACAAAACCTCAGTGCAAGAATGTAATAGTCCATGAAATTCTTATAGGGAGAAAGGGAATCTGCAGTGAATAAATATTAACCCAAAACACTATAGAAAACATAAAGCAAACAAAAAATGCAATTTTAGAGCCAAAATTTTGGTTAAAACTGCTGACTACTTAAGGAAAGTCTATTTGCATACCACAGGGCTCCATCTGCTGTGGAAAATATAAGCTGCAAGAATGATTTAATATTTAATAGAAGTAGTGGCCGTTGTTAATTATAATTTGCACATTTACAAATCAGCACTGATAGCAATACAAATTATGAAATATAAGGGTGTTATGTTGGATACTGGGGAAAATAAGATGACAGACAAAGTTAATGGAGTATCCCTAACAACAGCTCTGTCAGAACACATCAGAGAACTAATCCAGTTACAAAGAGCCTGCAATGGAAAATCTATTTAAAATATTAAAATGCTGTTTGGTAAAAGCTTTTTCATAGTGCATTTTACTTAAACAGTTGCTTATTGCTCATGGGTCATTAGCTGTACACCCAAATGCATTCTGCAAACCGCTGGTTGAAAGAACAGTAGAAATTAAACAAGAAATATAATTCTGCAGAATTTTTCTTGAAATTTAGAATCAGCTTACTACAGATTACAGATGGAAAAATAACATCAGCTACTTCCAAAACAGGTGTTATTGCTCTTACAATAACTAGATATTTCTTTTCCTACAAAAGAGTAACAGGCTATGGGGAAATTGACTCTTTTGAAAAATGTTCCAGCCCTCCAAGGCACTCCAAGTGCATTAAGAGAGCAATACGCAGGGACAGCCAACCTAGTTGGCTTTAGTTTAAGACTTTATATTACTTTAATTTCAATACTGAAGTTATAAATTGACTCTTGTTTAGTAAAAGCACAGAAATTACCATTGATTGTTTTCATTAATCTCTGTTTCACCTACCTTTTCTCATCATCGTGTAATATGGATTACAGATAGAAACCATTAATGCACAAATGCTTTAATAGCAACTTTGCACACTGAGTCATTCATGCTGCTACTGATTTCTGTGTTTTAACAGCAGTAAGGTGGGATGTAATAGAAACCACAAGGCTAGCCTAACCCCATTTTATTCAACAGGTAGTTTAGTGTTTACATGGAAACATCACATATTAGACACAAGACATAAGTAGATACAAGGAAAAAGCTCACAGTATTCTAAATAAGCAGTTTTGTGCTTATATGCAGCACATATAAGCCAAATGTTCCCCTGCAGTATAATCAAATCATACTGTCAGACACAATAGCTGTTTCCTTGAAGTCCAGCAGTTTAACAATCATGCATTAGTCTGAAAGTCTGTTTAAGTGTGTTCAAAGCTTTCTAGGGTCAAACAACTTTGTCTGCTCTAGCATGCATACATGTCCTTCTGGAACAAGTCAAATTACCACACTGGTTGCAGTTTGTTTAGCCCACATGTATTAGGGTTTCTTTTTTACGTTTTGTCTACATCCACTTCCATTTAAAAGTCACCCTTCTTGCTTCTCTCTCCCAGTTCCCAGTATCAGTGTCCCAGAGACTGGAAAAGGCCTTTATGAGTTGCAAAGAGAAAGCAGAGAGTTGAAACCTTTCTCAAACAGAACATGCAAAAAGATATGTTCTTCAGGATCTACTCATTCCATAGCTGGCCTGGAAAAGATTTGCATAATCCCCATGCATAGCTTTTTTGTAGAGTCGGCATAAAACAACTACTCTGCAAGATGAATACAAAATATACGTAGAGGAAGGATGTGAAAGTTGGCAAGATGTCTCCTGCCAGATACGTTGATGGCAATGGTCTGGGTAACCAAAAACACTGTTATACGAGCACAATAATCCAGTTAAGATGCAATCATGAGCTTACAACAATCTTTCAGTTCCATTGTTTACGAACTCTTCTCTAACCAGAAGAGCTGCATTTTTTTGAGTATCAAATGAAAAACAGTATTTCAGTGTTAAAAACAGTACCCTCTATTGCAGAATCAGTATTTGCCCACTTTCAGCTCATCCTTCCTTCCCTTACTAGTGGGTTTCTATAACGAAATTCTTCTGCTATTTTTGACTCTGAGTCTCTATTTATTGTGACACAATCAGAAAGGTGATTACAATTCTATCAAAATTAACACCAACAATTGTATAATGTACTAGTATTTGTTTTGTCTTTTGTTGTTGTTGTTGTTTTTTACAAACCTATTTCCTTGTGTTTTATGGAGTCTGTAAGGATCACCAGCTCTTCTACAAAAGATGTGATGATTAGGAAGATAAATGATCCAGAAGTTTTAGCAGTCTATTCTGGGGCAAGATGCCAAGACCTTTCTTGACCACTCATGTGGTCTACAGTATTTCAGGGCAATCTCTACTTTCTGTTAGCCAGTAATTCTCCTCCACAAAGAAAAGATGTTGTAAGCACAACACTGATTGCTGCAAGCTTCTCTCTTTTGCAAAACACAAAAATCTCTGATTAGCAGCAAAAATTAAGAAATGCAAAATAAAAAATAAAGCGGTTCACGCATATCAATGCAATTCTGTTTTATGATAAGCAGACCAAAATAACGTTATTTTTACATTCCCTTTGTGTTATGCCAGCAGTGCAAAGGGAAAATAAAGGCTATCTTAACACACGCCTTAAAATGTCCTCCTGATCCGAGGCTCCTCAGACTACTACAAACCAAGATCACCTGATCTCAGTTCATGAGTACTATGCATAATGGGCCAAAGAAGGAACACAGCAAGAGTAGGAAATATCTCTTCAGCATGGTTAGTGGAGCAGCTCTTTGGCAGCTGTTACTCAATTTGGTACTGCTACCTCGATTTATACTGGAGTCTGTTTTTTCCTTCAGGGATCTCCAGGGTCAGGACATCAGAAAAGTGCAGAAAAATCACGTATGAACTCCTCGTTCTTTACATTTGTATCAGATTCTGATCCAGTAAACATACGAAATTCCATCCTAAATCATACAGAAGGTCCATTAATGGCTTACTAAACCATCAGTACTTCATTACACTGAGCAGCATACAATATTCTGTGGGGGATGGAGAAATAAGAAAATTAAACTTTCCACATCTTGTAAGCACTAGTCTCTATTTATCGTAGCCTACTGAGCCTGTGTCACTTTAATATCTATATATTCATTTATTATGCCAGTGGTCAGATTGAACAGCCACATGAATTGCAATTTCCAGAGATTAAATAAGATCTAACTCCCATTTACTGCTTGGAAATCTCTTCTGTGGTAAGCATTTTCATTCTTGGTCAAACATACAATTCTCAAAACACATCTACCAAATTTACGGATGTTCTTTCAAAATCAGTAGAGCATTTTCACACAGTAACCCATAATGAGTATAAAGAACCTGCTCTATTCCTTAGGGATAATTTCTTACTCAAAAAAACATGAAAGTAGAAACACATGCAGTAAATTCCCTTCCCCACTTTGTTTCTTGATAATGACACAAAAGGAATAAATGATTGCTTGGATGGTGAAGATGTTTCCTTTTGCATAATTATACTGCACTTGGCCAAGATAATGAAAAGTTCTATGATGCAGACACCACTATTCCTTAGTCCTGTAGACATAAATAAATTAAAAAGGCCAGAATTTCTTCAAAGGTATCTAAAAGCCAACTTCCAGCTAGGCTAGCACATTTTGTTGTAGTGATACTTTCTGAAGACCAGCAGTGTTCTGCAGTAAAATAGCATTGTAGCACCCCAGAGAAATTTCTGTGATTTATATATTTTTCTTGAATCTAATCATAATGGGGATCCCTCCCAATCTTGGAATGCTCCAAAGGTGAGAAAATACAGAGTGGCCAAATACTAAGAAGCAATTAGAGAAACTGGGCTTGAACAGTAGTGCAAATCAGACTTGAATGTTGTATTTGAATGCCTCAATCAGGGCACAGGTAGGCCCACGAGTTCCAGTCAGCTGTCATTTCAGATTTGATCTGAACGTTGCCCTGAAGGACATCGTGTCCCTTTCTCTGTGCCAAGTCATCTGGACTTCTAATAGCTATATTTTAATAGCCCCTTTAGGTAGTAAATATTTTATCTGGACTTCTTACTTTGAAGTTTACAAATTTAAATGTCATTGACCTATGTAAAAGAAACTTCAAGAAAAATAAACTTATGATACGATATACTGTGTCCCAAACAACTTTGTTCTAAGAATATTTTAAAACAGTCTCATATATTTAAACATAAAATCCTGAATAACAGAAAGTGCCTCAAAAAAGCAATAGGCCATCATGTAAAAGTCCCGTGATACTACACAATTCATTGAATATCCAGCTATGATTGTCTTTTAGGCAAGTGCTAAAAGGCATTAATGTTTTATACAGTAACAGTAGCAGATAGCAAAAGCACTGAATACCTGTTGACTGAAAGTAAATCTGTAGCTGCAATGAACTCTGAACAACCGCAATTCTCTGGGAATAGACCAGCTAAAAGAAACTGAATTTTTAAAGCCTACCACCCAAAATGTAATCCAAATTCTTTATTCTTCCAATTTCTGACTGAAATTGCTGTATTTGAACCCAGCTTCATTTTCAGTATTTAATTAACTCTGTAGGTTTCTGTTTTGATTACTTTTGTTTTTAAAGATTTACTTAAATTCTGTTAAAATCAATAAAAATGGGTGTGTGCATAAAAGCGCCTTCCTAAATGTCTTGTTCAGAAGATTGTTGGCTTCAAATGAGATTCCAAACCACAGCAGATCTGGCCCTCCTTACCCATTTCCCAGAGGTACCACTGCCTCAATAACATTATGTCTGTCTGTTGGCACTGGATCCGCAGTTTACCAGATCATAACAGAAAGATTTCCATCCTAGAATCCAGGCCAGACCCCTGAGACAAACTTATGTAATGACCACAGCTACTATCAGCTGTACTAGCTAGGTCAGAGTTGATGAGAAATACAGAGAACCTCTACAGAAACAGCCCATAGCCACAAGCTCAGTCAAAAAATCATCTCTGAATTTATATCCAGTTTGATAAAGGCCAAGAATAGACAATGCAACATCAGTCTCCTCTAATACACTGGCAAATAACGAAGTCTTTTCTAGAGAACGTCTCTTTGCTTCTTCATTATTTTTTTTTTAAACACAGTAACTGTGCTTGGGAACAAATGGAAGTAAAGAATTCTGGTTCACCCAGAGAAAAACTCCCCAGGTACTTTTGGACATTTCACTAAACACTTGAACAATTCTTTTTCTGGTGTTATGCCTATAGCCAACACCATATCTATTTACAGATCAGCAGGGACAAGTTCAATTCAGCACTATATTGCTTTCTTTTGAGAAATTCTCCACTAATTTGCAGAAATTACATAAATTATCTTACAATGTTACTTAACAGGTAGTCTTGACCAGGCAGAGATGCATGCAGGTGAGGAAAATGCAGCAAAAAAAGGAAGTTATCAAATTAAAAAAAAAAAAAATCAAACGGAACATACAAATCATAAAAATAAAAGTATGGCTGCAGAAGGAGTTCATTTTTGCTACTGTCAGTAAGTTTCTTCTATATGCTTATTGGTACTCCACCTGCAGTACTTATACTGCTGCCATATAACTCCAGCCATGACACTCATCCATGCTGTTTACGTGAGGCATCCCTCACTTCCTAAAGGGTATTTCCTCTTTATTTAGATCCATAATGAAAGCATCCTTTCACGTTTGTTTTTTAAAGAGGAAAACAATTTCCCTCCACTGAATCGATTAAAATCAGATATAGGTGCCTAGATGAGGATTTTAGGCTTTTTATCTAGTCAGGGAATGTTCAGAGGCACAGAAGTCCTTTTCACAGAATCACAGAATGGTTTGTGTTGGAAGGGACTTTTAAGATCACCTAGTTCCAACCCCTTGTTGTACGCAGGGACACCTCCCTCTTGACCAGGCTGTCCAAAGCCCCATCCAGCCTGGCCTTGAATGCTTCCAGGGAGGGGGCACCCACAGCCTCGCTGGGCAACCTGTTCCAGTGTTTCACCACTGTCACAGCAAAGAATTTTTTCCTAATATCTAGCCTAAATCTACCCTCTTCCAGTTTAAAGCCATTTTCCCTCATCCTGTCGCTACATGCCCTGATTTTCTTGAAGTTCCACTCACTAAAATGCCATTAAGTCACTAACTTCCCTACACTCCTACAGACAGTCTCATAAATGTCCCATAAAAATGGGGTGGGATTTCCAGAACCAATCTGACTGAGGTTAAAGTCATAGGAATTTTACCATTAACTTAAATGTGACCATTTAAGGCAATGCTAAGTGCTTTTGAAAATCCTATCTGTAATATCCTTTCAAATTGATGGTTAGGAAAACTGGACAAAAAAAAAAAAAAAAACAGATTTACAATCATTGCTTATTTTTAAATCTATACATCAGCAACGTGTGAATGTGAAATAGTTTGTGCACATATAAGAATAAATGCATGCATACATATAAATGAACTGAATCTCTGTGTTGACAGATTATTTGCCAAGTTAAAACCAAATGTGATTTGAAATTACCACAACATTACACTGAATAAAGAGGATTTATAATGGAAATACTAAAAGAATCTCTGTAATAGGCATCCTACTAGGCATTGCTGTAGCAACATATATTTCACTCTTTTCAGTTAGTGCTGTTTTTCTCCTTTCTCTGAATGTTTGAGAACAGTAAGTGAAATGTTAATTTTTTTTTAAGTCGGAACCATCTAGCTAAACCATCCAAATCATTTTTGTATACAGAGATTTTATTTCTAATCTTTCTCTGCAAGCTGCTTTGTTAAATCCTTATGACAACTTTTATGCATAATGCATAAAATAAACTTTACCAATATTTAACACACTTTTAAAAACATGTAAAACCCCTTTATAAGTGAGATGACACACTGCAGGGCATACAGTTGCAGTGCATCGGGAAACCACACTTCCTAGATGACTGAAGGCATCTGCTTCATGTCATTAATTCCTCAACATCAAACACATGTAGCTATCTTAGAATAGCGGTGCATCATATTATCTATCTTTTTTTATTAATAGACATGTACATTTTATTGCATGTATTATATGTATGTTATTAAAATTCACAGTGTTTTTTGTTTTTTTTTTTCATTCTAGGAATGTCTGTATTCCCTAAAGGAATGGGAAGAGAAGATAGCTCCTTATTTTATCAAAATACTTTGTATTAGCAAATAAATACTTATAAAAGTATATGCTAACAAGGAATCGCTCAAAAATGGTTGCTATAAATCTTCCTCACACAAGAGGCAAAGAAATCAGAATAATAACAGTGTATCACTACCCTATGTCACTGAAATGATTTGTTTTACTCCTTTAATCTTTACCATATCTAAACTGACTATAATAAATGAATAATTACTCTGAATACAGTGGAGTTAATTGAAAAACTGCTTGAAGTATAAAACCAAGAAATCATAACAACAAATACAAGGTTTAGTCAGTGTTTAGGATCTTGTCTTTGTCAATAATTTTTAAGGTTCAGTGTAAATGATACTGTTTACCATCGTACATCATCTAACATTACTCTAGAAAGTCATGAATTATTTCAGACTTCCTATGAATATTAATAGTCTTTAGAGTCATGGTCTTTCATCAGCATACACCCAAGTATTAAAGTCTTATGGGGTTTGACTTCTCAAAATGAAACCAATTTAATTCAAGTTTGTTTTATTCTCAAAGCCTGATTTTGAAGTCCAGAGAGGGTGTACACTTTTTTGTGCATGAAGCTCAGGGCTTCCCTGAATGTGAAACATATGTTACCTAACGTAGGGATAGGTTGATTTTCAAAACACCCATCCGGATATTCATGCCTTACTGCATGTCTAAAGAAGTCACATTCCTGAGAGGAGCTCACATTAGCACTGGGACAAGAAAATTACGTTCCTGTTTCCTGTCTAAAAAAAAAAAAAACAATAAAACCAGTACTTTCTTTGCGACTGCATATTTGTTAATCAAGAGACTGAAAAGAGATTTAAAAAATAGTCTGAATGAAGGACACTGATAAAAGATAAACCATTAATTACATTGGCCAATAAAAATTTCCCGTTTGATGATCTTTTAAAAACTTTAAGTCCAGAATTTGCAATGATGCTGGGCAATATGGCTTTTTCTTTCTTGAAAACACTTAGTACTAAAAGCTTACAAGAGAGTAAGTGCACTTACGCAGTTCTGTCTCCATTGAACCCGACCTGCAGATTGCTTGTTTCACCCCTAGAAGTGTTGTCATAAATTTGACTAGGGCTGAGGTTAAAAAGAAACATGATGTGTAAAGTAGATTCCATGCAGAATATACAAGAAGGAATGCTTCCACTCTTTTCCTATACACATTCTTGTGCAGCACTGCTGTATTACTTTATTCATAACACAAGCCAGAAGCACCAGGTTTGAAATTAGGTTACCACAACAGAGGGCAATACTGCTCTCAGGCAATCGCATATGTCCTTATCAAACTGCAGCATATATACAATTACAGCATAGGAAAGTCACAGTGTTGGCCATAAAACAGGTTCTCTATAATCAATAACTCCACTCATGTAAAAGGAAAGATCATACTTTAAGTGTAGCTATTACACCACTGTCATCTCCTACAGAAAACTCACTATTTACGTAGCCCTGAAAAACAATTTATATATATATTTACTGTATAGGCTATAACCAGCTTGCACTAAAGACAGAAGAAACATTCCATTATTTAACTCCAAGTTAAAATAACAAGTTACAAGATCCAGCAGGGTCAAAGGTTCTTGCTGACAGTCATTGCATACAGATGCTGTTGTTCCCTTTGGGAAGGTTTTCCCTTCTACTGGTTGTGATTTCATGATCTCTCTCATGGCAGCCTCGTGATTTTTGGGAATAATGACTCCTGCTTCTGAGCATGCTAGTTGTACACAACAAATATCTGCTACTGTGTGACAAGTGCCCAGCAAATCTGCCTAAAGCTTCTTTGGAAAACACAAAATAAATTTTGAATAGTCAGAACGCTCATCCAGGAAAAAAGAACTGGTGCAGTGTGTTAATTCAACCTTAGCAGACCACAACTAACTAAATCCTACGAATACTGTCAGTGCTACTCCTATAGCTCAACTGAGCAGGGGAATGGCTGAGGCAGCAAGGTCACCTCACCCACCAGCCAGGAAAACGTTTTTCTCTCATTAAGGCAAAATCCAGCAGCTGGCCACCGTCCTCTCTGTACTAACTTGCACTCAGATGGCACAGCGAAAGAGATATACAACCTGCCAAATACTTGCTGATAGTAGAAGCAGCAGGAAATTCAAGACTCTTGAACTTAAGTCCAGGTTTCTGGAGCAAATTCTAGCTTCTGACCTTTTGTTTTTCTGCCTCAAAACACATCCTGTTCTTTGTTGCGTGGACATGTCACATTTATTCCTGTGCTCCTTTCCTTCTCCCTTATCCTCTTCAGTTCAAATCTCTTCCCTACAAAAGCTTTTTTCTCCCATCCTTTCCTGTTATTTCTCATTTCTAGTTCTGTGTCCAGCAGATTTTTCTACTTTTCTCCATGTTCAGCTGAATTCTCTCAATAGCAACTTCTTATGCAAGTTCTTATCACAGTTTTACCTGGATATATAAGAACAATCCTGTTCAGCATCCCTACAGGCCTGAAGCACAGTATCTTCAGTGCAGATGGATTCTCCAGGGAAAAAGAATAAAAGAAAAAAAATTCCTTCTCAGCCTGTAGACACACAACACTTATTCTGATATGTGTAACATGAGTATATTTAGGATAAATTTTAAGACCAGGTAACCCTGCAAGATTTCAACACTCTTGGCAGGAAAAGAGCTTTTCAAAAAGGAAGAATATTCTGTGAGCATACAGCGAAATTGTCTCTTCATAACCTTCACTTGAAAATGAGTAGTGTTAGAACTTAATCATCAAAAATACTGTGTTTAGGACTGATGCCTGCCATAGAAAATGCCAATGAAGACACTGAAGTTTACAAGAATGTTAAACTACTAATTTATCAATAGCAAAAGGCAATTATCAGTCAAATTGTTTCTAAACTCTGATGATTTCAACAGAAACACAATGAGAGAGTCACTCATAAACTTTGTGTTTTCATTTGGCAACAAGGGACTCAGCACTCATAACCAAAAAAGAATGAAGGCCTTGCAATCTCACCTTAGAACAGAGGGAAGAATGTGTCTTTTGCAACATTACGTCAGGGACTCTGAATCTTCAAAGGTAAAGGTTGTGACAGGGTGAGCTAAAGAATCCAGCAGGGCATGGAGCTACTACGATCAGCAGGTTTTGGCGGAGATGGAAACATGGAAAAGTCATGCCTTCTCATCTATTAGAAACTGCTATTGCCATAGGGAATCTTATTTTGCGACTATGGTCCCCTGCAGTTTGGACTCTAGGCAGGCTGCCTCTTTTCTGATGACCACCTTCTGCCTGACCAACATCTGAAAATGGGAAGGTGTCCATAGAAACAGGAAATAACATTTAAAACTGGACATTAGAAGTACTGTAAAAATTCTCTAAAAATATGCAAAAACACAAAAATGGAAGGTTAATACCCTTTCCTAGAAAGGTACACCTCCTCATCTCTCAGGAGAATAAATGCAGCATCATCATTCTGCTGTACAAAGGATGGAAGTGGATGTAAACGTAGCATACCATCAAGAGACATCTTATTCCATTACAGGAATTTGTGAGGCCTATTAGCAGTTTGCAAAAATGATTCCAAATAAAATGTCTTCATAAAATAAGGAATTCTCTTGATAATGTTGTTACTGCATGAGTGGACAAATAGTATCTCACTCTACATGAGAAAATCACAAATAGGACAAAATCCGCATTTTAGAAATGATGTTTTGTCTTAGTAAAGTCAGAAAAGGTGATCTTTTATTCTGAAATAATTCTACTTCTTCAGAAGGAAGCAGAAGCGTATCTATGAGAAGAAGGATTATAACAAAGTAGCTGGAACTCTGGAACCTCTGTAATATATTGCACATTTTAATCATGTTTGATACAACAGTTTTTATATGGATATCAATTACTCTAATGACTCTTACATAATACCCTTGGGTGCCTCAGGGATGCGTATTGTCACCTCCCTTTTGTCATAAAAATAGAGAGCAGCTCTATATACACACTAGTTTCTTTCATTTTTATGTAATGAATGAGTAACACTGTAAAAAAAGACATTTTATCCCATATTAATTTAGCAAACAGAAGAGATTTCACATATGACAGTGCTAAATATACTCTTAAGCTGCTAATAAAGACAAAGCCTACAGGGAAAAATTCTAATGATGAGCAATGCCAGAAGTTTTTATTTCTGGATCTGAAGTATAGATGTTTCACTTAGGTATAGTTTTAGAGACATCAGAGAAGAAACCAGGATTTCCAATATTTTTTATCTCTAATAAAATCACTTGAATTAATTTCAGCATCATTATAGCACTGAAAAAATGTTTTTAAAGGTACTGTTATTTGCGTAATTTGTCTGTCTGTATTTTATTGAGTAACAAAAACTGAAAGGTTTCATCTGTAAATGTTCTACACTTTCCCAAGCAATTTCCTTGGAAAAACAACAGGCTCAGTGGTAGTTTACAGAGGACAAACAAGACACAAGACTTTGTATTTCCTCTATCCCATGAAAAAAACAAGATGATCAGACAAAAGGGGAAACACATTTCATCACAGATTTGTTGAATTTTGAAGCGAGCACTTCAGTATTTCCCACCTCTGAGCTGGTACTACTTTAAACACTCGCAAAAATAAAGTATCTCCTGCCTAGAAATTTTCCCAGTGCTTATATGGGATCACCAGTGGGGAATGACAAAGTTGCTTTTAAGGTGTGGTCACTGTCTACCACATTGAACAAGATGGTCTTACTTTCTTGCAGCTGTGTCAGACTGCACTCATCTGGGGTTATGCATGGAGTTCTAAACTTTTAGAACAGGGGTTACCCCTTAGAGCATTTATAAAATATATAGAAGGGTATTCATGACTGAAGCTTCTAAGTACTGGTAAAATACAAGTAGGAATAATAAAGACCAGAAGTACAGTGTGATTAATATTCTCATTTTCTTTGTCCTCAAATACATGTAATTCTCCAGGTGGAGTTATGCAGCAATGTAGGCAAACTGTGGTTTCATGAATACAGTGGCCTGCCCTGCCGAACTTACCGCGCCGTGCTTTCCTCATCAGAGGAATTTTGGCTGCTTTGATAACCTAAATAATAGTATAACAATTACATTTATCTCAGCCTTTTCCTTCTGTTTAGCTGCTTATGAGATTTTCATATATTTTTCTCTATCCTGAAGTTCAAAGTCTTCTAACATATTTCTCAGGGCTAATTAAATCCTTAAGATACTGTGAGTTGGCAGGAATTCCATTACATTTGTGCAAAGGGGAGCCTGGTAACAGGACAATTCACCAAAATCCTATATCACTTTGTATCCCTCCGGAATTTATTGTTCTCCTGTAGCCTTACCATTTTGAAGAGTTTTCTCAATCATCTACAAAAGCTAAAGGATCTCATAGGAACCTGAGTGTGGCAAACCAATTTGTATTCATGCATGTTTTCCCAATCTTAGTTTTGACCTTCTCAGATATCGTATAAAAATACATGTTGGATAGCTTCAGATGACTTTTCATTTGTAATTATTTAACACTGATTTTGACTCAGCCATGAAAGCCGATGTGCCTTTCCCATTTTGAACAAAAAAGTAAAACATTTAAATATTAAAAAGTGGCAATTGCGTATGCATAGCAAGTAACTACTTCTCTGAGATACTTCAGAAAAATTGTATTTAGTAGAGTACTTGTGATAAATTATGTATTTATTGTAACAGGGTCAGAAGCTGTTACAATTTACTGTATTGGTCAAAAATTCCCTTTTATAAGAAGTACTTCAGTGTCTCAATGTACATTTAAATGAGAACTTTAATGCGCCAACCACATTGATTTTCATGGGTGGCAAGTTAAACACCTGAGGTCAAATTCTGCTGTGACTTACAGTGGTATCAAAAACATAGCATGGTAACTCCACCAATTTCAATGTATTTAGCCTATCCTTATAAATGAAAATGTTAAAAAAAGAATCTGGAAGTTGGCTTACATTTTCCAAGAACATAGTGCATATGTACTGCTGTTGTGCTAATAAGTAATGCAGGAGAATGGATTCTAACAGACCAAATGGATGAAAGGCAAGCGAAAATAATTGAATAATTGGATCTTAATAGAGATCTGTGTTTAAAAAATTATGCTACTCACGTGCCCCAAAAAATATTATGTGAATATGAAATATGTTCTCAGACTTTTAATTCTTGAGCTATTATATAGTCAACTACTTTTTTTGTTTGTTCTGTTGTCACCAGTACCTATCAGAGTTCTTTACATCAAGGTTTCCTGGAGCTACCCAAAATAAACATGAATAATATCTCTGTTATCAGAAGACTTAGAAGTGAGACAAACTTCTTAAGCCACAGAAGTATTCTTCCTTTGTTATAATGCCTAGGTTTTGTAGTTATAACCTGTAAGAGAAAAGAAATGGCTTTTCCTATCTCTGTTGAACAGTCAGAAATTGCAGAATGCCAAAACAGTATCAAAAGAGTAATACTGTAATCTATGGCTGTGTCTGTTCAGACAAAGAAATTAAACAACTGTCCACAATCTACTGGAAACACCCGTGACAGACAGTTTTTCTCTGTGTGTGTGTGTGTGTGTGTGTGTGTGTGTGTGTGTGTATCTTTGTCTGGATGGGTGGACAGATGGATGGATGGATGGAGCAGAGAAAGAGAGAGGAAAAAGATGCCATGGACCACTTCTTTGTACTCATCCAACATAGTTTACAAGTTTAAGCAAATTATATGAGGAAAACATGCTTTTTCAATTGCGTATTTATTTAGACGTAAAGTTCATCACATTTGAAGAAAAAGAGTTCAGGTTTCAGATTCTCCTCAGTATCTTGGGTAGCTATGTTTGAGGTGCATGTAACTGTAAAATTGTGCTTTTCTTTTTCTTTTAAGAAAATACCAAACAGTTGTTGCTGTCTCTGATTTCTACCTGTACAATACATCCAATGCAATAGGAGTCAGTAGAAAAACATAGCAGATGACCACGTATTTAAAGGCTCTGACATAGTACATATGCAAAGGGAGGCAAAATTAAAGTATCACAAGCAACGTGCTTTCCAGCATTTCCTAATTTACAAATACTTGCCTGCACCCTCAGTGTTGCATCATGACCACACTGCTCTCACATTTCAGAAGTTACATAGTCTGTAAGGGTAGTTAATGCAGTGCTGCATAGGCACTCACGGGAGCTTAAATTAGCCAGCCCCAGTCTTGGTAGCTGTCTTGCTCTAGCACTTTGAAAGTGACTGCCTGCTGCAAGATGTTCATGACAGGTAGGGTTAATTGGCCCACATTAAGGCTCATGCTGTTATGGCAAGACAGCAACAGAATCTGGTTTAAAGTTAGCTTCCGTCTATCCATATTGCAGTCACTGCTCTGTTGACCTGTCCCTGTTGTGAATGTATAACCCAGAAGTACACATTTTAATATTGTTTTTTCTTGTGCAAATCAACTTACAAAACACTTGAAACATACTTAAGAACATAACAGGTTCAAATTTCATCATCATCACAACATTGAACAGTTATAAAAAAAACAAAAAACACACCTGTATGCACCTATAAAACAACATTTAAATACAGAAAATGATTGCAATTCCTTCCCTAATTTACCTAACAGAATTTATCGAATTTCTACTTCAGAAGTCTTCACCACAGAATGACTACGTCTGCTTTTCAATGCTCTAAGAATGGTGAAGGAAAATAAGTGGCCTTTGCGTTCAAAGTGAGTTCAAGGAAAAGCTCTTCTTATTCTTGTTTTGTTCTGTATCTTATTTTCTTCAGCTACATAATCTTGTATGCTAGTGGATGCTTTCCAGAGTTTTTTAGCTAATGGAGAACACCACCATACATTGAGTAAAAAAAGTCTGAAACACGGAGTATATAAGCAGTAACACACTAGAATAGGCACAAGATAATACAGTGCAGCCTTTTACACACTGTTCAATACATACGTGCACGTGTGTGCACTGAAGTATAGATCCTGAGAAGAAAGGGTAAAGAGATCTCTTGGTATAAATCACTAACTTTATCAAATACAGATTAACGTAAAGATGAAGAACTTTTACAAATGGAAGACAAGTACAAAATTTTAAAGCAAGGAATTTTCTCAATATTTAACTGTTTTCTAGAAGCCTTCCTTTCATTATATTAATTTTATTAATTTGGAGGCCATATATTTTCCTGGAGATATAGTCCTACCTACTCTTTCCTGAGTCAGAGCAATGTTTAATTTCTGCAAGGACATGAAATCCAGGAAAATATTAAAGCAAGAACAGAGCTTTCATTAGTTAGGATTTTCTTGACTATAATTTACTGCATTACTGATTTTGGTAAGTACTATCTCATCTCTAGGCCACTGTTGGTACATGAAACTTAGAGAGAACAAGCTTATATTTCTCTAAAATATGTGCATTAAATGAAATTAATCACATTTTCATTTTTCACTTACACCTGGATAGCACTGATAATTTCACAGAAGCAACACTGACTTTATACTATTACTCTCACTTCATACTGAAAATGTAGTAGAACTTGCATGCTACATATGTACTTTGGATTCCTTAGTTGTTTGATCACATTGACGAAGGGATACGCCATCAATCTCCCACTAAGACAGTGAGTGGTATTGGCCATAACTCATTACTCCATCAAAGGATTTGGCATTTCAATCGATGGGAAATGATGTGTGATCATTCTAATTTATTATACATCATTTCCCATCAATCGGTGTGCTGAAGCCTTGACATAGTAAGTAGTTACAGACACTGTCAATCATTCTTGGTCAAATACCTCTGAATGCCGCCATTCAGTACACCATCAGCAATTCACCCAAACTGCAAATATTCACCCAAAACAATCAGCAAGTAGAATTTTACTAGAGGTACCCAAAGAGACTCAAAAAAGTGCTTAGAATGATCTCAAAACTTTCAAGAACATAACAAACTTAGGAAAAGAGAGTTACTATGAAAATGCACATTAAAAAAATGCATAGAAATTGTGAAATGAAGTATCTAGACAGGGACAATGAGTCCACCTAGGAAAAAAACAAACAAGTGCAAGATCCAACACTGCAATGGATTCCACTAGTAGATTATAGTAGAATATGGACTGTGATGGCCACATTGCTTTAAGAACAATCTAAATGCTGCTTACTTGTGTCAGCATAGTTTCTTTTGAATTCAGTGGAGTTGCATGGGTACGTGAGGCCAAGACACAGGCAAGCTTTGCTTTGTTAATGAGATCAATGGTCTTTATACCATCTGAGAACTTTAAATATTTTTTCCATCTCCAAAATTTCTTTTATGGTTCCCTATCCATTATTCTTTTTCAGGTTTCCTGTTTCATCCCCAATGAAAATTGCCAAAATTACTCTCTCTATTAATCATGCTTTTGAAAGTAATTTCATATAACTCAACACTACTCTTAATACAATAGCATGTTCTACAGTTTTTCTGTGGCACTCTAAAAATCAGCAGTGTCCAAAAAGCTACAGATTCTTTCCAATCTAGAAAAGTGACGACAAACCACATGTTGTCAATTACTTATTAAAGCAAAACAAAGGAGCTGGACTCAACAATTTTGGGAATCCACTTGTCCATTGCATCTCTTTTCTACCAGATCACTATGACACTTATCATTTAGAAGCTATTCTTTCCTAGGGATGTGATAAACCCCTTTAGTAAGAAACTGCAATCCTCTTTAAGAAATCACTATTCATTTCAGAACAAAGCCTAGACCTTTCTCTAGAATTTGGTTGTATTTAATCAATTGAGTATAGAATCATCGGGTATAGAATATAACATCAACAGACAGGAAAATTCATTCGTGATATAGATGAGATAATGAAGTGATACGAAAAAGTAGATTTAAGAGAACTTTCCAAGTACAAAAATAAGCAAGAGCTGGATGATTAACTCCTACCAAAAGCCAGTCAACATATTCTCTAAAATAACAAGCACTCCTGTGGTATATTTCAGATATAAGACCAGATGATCCAGCAGGTCAGCTCTAGTTCCACTATACATTTTTCTCTCTCACTCTTCACCGTTACTCTACGCTCTTCTGCTTCCCACCCTCTCTGCTTCCCTCTCTGTATAAGAACTTGCGTTCTCTCTCTTATAGGCCTCATCTTCACTGTTTCTCTTTCTTCAAGATATTGTCTTGTCTTACTGTGTGATAAATGTAAAAGCTACTGTACTGAGTTCCATATAACAATATCTCATTATTGGTAAGCTGGTTAGAGATAGTTTGTATGAAACTGCTACATAAAAACAATACATTGAATCAGCTTGCTTTCCGCTCATCCATCCTTCTTACACTCTTCATTAGATTTATCAGCTTAAAATAACATAATACTGGACAGTTTAATGTGGCCCCTAAATTGACAGGTTTATTTATTGTCTTACTATGAAATATTCTGCTTTCTCTTTTTAGTTCTTTTCCTCAGCTCCTGTGTGCTGTTCCAATCCTCTTACCAGACTTCAGCCTGATCTTCGCTTACAATGGCAGCTCCCTGAGAAAGGCAAACCGTACTTTCTAGAGGTTATTTAGAATGAAAAATATTATTAAAATAAGGTCAAGCTAAGTTAATACTTTTTAAAAATATGCATATTTTTCCATATATATGTATATTTTTGTGAATTGATGGGGCTTTGTAGTGAGAACTACTTCTGAGACAGGCAACAGCCTAAGATTTTGACAAGTAAATTTACTCTCATGGAGCAGTCACCAGGCAAACTGTTGGGAGAGTATGTACCTGTTGACAACTCTGAGCTTGCAAACATGAGGATTCAGCTTGGAAAGATCATTTTAAAAGTTCTAGTACCATCCTTTCCAAACAGGGAACATAAATGTTACTACACCTAATCAACAATATACAGAGTGATATCCGAAATTAAAAATTCAAATACATGCATCAATCTGCTTGCCAACAATCTTCACACCAAAAAAATTATTCAGATAAAGCATTTGGTGAATAATTTTGAATAAGAAAATTCATAGAATCATAGAATGGCCTGGGTTGAAAAGGACCTCAAAGATCATCCAGTTTCAACACCCCTGCTGAGTGCAGGGTTGCCAGCCACTAGACCAGGCTGCCCAGAGCCACGTCCAGCCTGGCCTTGAATGCCTCCAGGGACGGGGCATCCACAACCTCCTTGGGCAACCTGTTCCAGTGCATCACCACCCTCTGTGAAAAACTTCCTCCTAATATCTAACCTAAATCTCCCCTGTCTCAGTTTAAAACCATTCCCCCTTGTCCTATCGCTATCCACCCTCGTAAGCAATTGTTCCCCCTCCTGTTTATACACTCCCTTCAAGTATTGGAAGGCCCCAATGAGGTCTCCCCGGAACCTTCTCTTCTCTAAGCTAATCAAGTCCAGTTCCCTCAACCTTTCCTCATAGGAGAGGTGCTCCAGCCCGACAATCATCTTGGTGGCCCTCCTCTGGACCCTTTCCAAGAGCTCCATAAGAGCTCCATGTCTTTCCTGTGCTGGGGGCCCCAGGCCTGGACACAGTACTCCAGATGGGGCCTTACGGGAGCCAAATAGAGGGGGACAATCACCTCCCTCTCCCTGCTGGCCACTCCTCTCATGTCCAGCTGCTGGCTCATGTCCAGCTCCTCATCTATCAGGACCCCCAAGTCCTTCTCCGCAGAGCTATTCTCAAGGAGATCTTCCCCCAGTTTGTATAAATACCTGGGATTGCCCTGGCCCAAGTGCAGCACCTTGCACTTGGCTTTGTTGAACCTCATTAGGCTCTCATGGGCCCAGTTCGCCAGCCTGTCCAGGTCCCTCTGGATGGCTTCCCTTCCTTCCAATGTATCGACTGCACCGCTCAGCTTGGTGTCATGCTGAGGGTGCACTCAATTCCATCGTCTATGTCACTGATGAAGACGTTGAAGAACACTGGTCCCAAGACTGAGCCCTGGGGGACACCACTCATGACTGGCCTCCACCCTGACATAGAAATTCATTTGAGAGAATCAAAAGCAGCTCACAGACAATTCACAAATGAAAAAGTTCTACACACTAAATCATTTAATATGATTTTTCATCTCTGTTCCATTCCAGTCAAAGGGAAGTTCGAAGATAAAAGAAATAAATTTTAAAAAATCTCTCTTTTCTTATTTCACATTTTCAGGTAATTCTTGAGTAATTATGTATTTACTGAGAAGAGGTTAAATGTTGGTACAAGCAAGCAGAAAAAAGTCCATCCTGGTGAAAAGATTGCATGGAAAATTCTAGCTTGTTAAGATTGGAAATGACTTCTAGGCATCCCAAACACAGCTCTCATAACTAACAGACTTTTAACTATAGCCGCATTGCCAGGTGCAAATTTAATAAAAGACTATAAATGATAGATGAACTGTATTTCCAGCAGCTGTTAGTAATCCCAGGCAAAAATCTTCATTAAGACAGTGTTAACGTTGTAAATGCTTATCTATTAATTTAAAGTACTGTGAAACATCTAACATCACTCATTTAGAACATTGTGGTGAAAACCAGGCTAAGAAATCATGCAGTCAATAAAACTTCAAACGTTTTAAGTCAGACTGTCCAAAGTTACATGGAATAAGGTCAGTCTATCTGCAAGCTTGAACTGATTGTCCTGGGAATCTGCTCCTCACGAGTACAGCTAAGTGTTACCTAAAATCCAGCTGCAAGACCAATATGTTGCTATGCAGGAATTCAAGCCCATTATATTTTGTTAGGTGTGTTAACATGAAAAAAATGCCAGTTCCAGTACTTTGCTGGAACTCCTGATCCAGGGCAACTTCCGAGCTCAGTAAGAGAGTTCTGAGTCCAAGCAGCTATGCTGATATATATACTTCAAAACTTAGAATCTGCATAGGTTGCTCCAAAAGCAATCCCTCCTCATTAATTCCATAGAACCTTCAACAGATACAAAGAGCACAATAACACTAATTGCTAGAGCAAGTTCTCAGCTGCAAAGCGCTCTTTTTCAACACAGTCACCACCATTAGCTGTGCATTTTCACCATTTGAACAAGAGGCTGCATGCTGTGCTTGTAAAAATCTGCACCAGGAGAGGTGACCCTCTGTCAGTGTAGCTGCTGCTGAAATGCACCACCCACTGCCTCACTGTGTTCACATCCACTATTTGGTCTCCTTAAAGGTTCAGCAAGCACTAATGAATGTCACTGGGTGCTATTTATTCCACATGGAGGAATTAAGTGACACACCTTTGCTTCATCTGCACTTCCATGTCAGACGCCATTTTGTCAGACTGCCCCTCTGCTGCCATCTGCCACACAAACAACATTTAAAAAGCATATTGCTCAGAAGGTTCAACCTCTACTGCCATACCACCAATATCTGCCTCTGATGATGTGGGCCAACATAATAAAATAGGAGGTATTACTTTCAGTGCAGTCCTTGTACACAACACTTATGTTCAATTATGCTCGGACCTTACAAAAAAAAGACCCCAAAATCAACATCCATTAAAAAAAATAGGCAGACAACAATTCTTGGTAAGATCTACAGACAAAGACTTAAGATTAACTTCCACATTTCAGATTTTATTTCATATTTAGATTTTTTAAAAGTTCATAACATATAAATATCTTGCACCAAACTGCAGGATAACCACTACTCAGATTTACAAGACACACTAAGTTCAATTAGGTAAGTAAGTCTCATAGATGCTTAGTAATGATTACTTAAGCGTAAAAACATTGCAGGATCAAATGTGGAAATTCCTTGATAAAGCTCTTGTAAATAAGGTATTTAAATACAAAAAGGCCTGGTTCTTCAAAACGTTTTCCCTTCCTTCCTCACCTCTTCATACTTGAATGGACAGAACAGTTTCTAATGACTATTAGATCATGACTGGAGCACAGTTCTTATGAGGAGCAGCTGAGGGAGCTGCGGTTGTTCAGTCTGGAGAAGAGGAGGCTCAGGGGAGACCTTATCGCTCTCTATAACTACCTGAAGGGAGGTTGTAGTGAGCTGGGGGTTGGCCTCTTCTCTAACTAGTGACAGGATGAGGGGAAATGGCCTCAAGTTGCATCAGGGGAAATTTAGGCTGGACATTAGGAAACACTACTTTTTTGAAAGAGTGGTCAGGCGCTGGAATGGGCTGCCCAGGGAGGTGATTGAGTCACCGTCCCTGGAGGTGTTCAAGAAACATTTAGATATAGCGTTGAGAGACATGGTTTAGCGGGGTTATTGGTGGTAGGTGGATGGTTGGACTGGATGATCTTGTAGGTCTTTTCCAACCTAGCTAATTCTATGATTCTATGACCATTAGCATATTTAAAGATGTAAGCTCCTCTAAAGAGCTGCACTATTCCCATTTCCAACTAAAACAGAGTTCCCTACTTCTGAAGAAGGCAATCTACTTCTTAGTTAACTTTTCTCCCCTCCCTTCCTCCTACTCAATGGTTTTAAACCATTTAAACTCTTTTCTTTCCCTGTTGAGCAACAAGAAGTGAAATTCTATTTGATCATTTGCATAATGAATAAGGACACAGCTAAAGAGATACAAAAATTAGTGTGCTGAGTAAAAAGATCAATGAGCCACTATAATAATCATTTAAATCAGACAACTTTACTGTTTCCTTGGATCTTTGCCTCTCTTTTCATTACTTATTTAATACTCTATATAAAAAACAGTCCACAGTGAATCTAGCCACTCCCTCTTTCTTTATGTACTCGATGCACACTCTGTACACATTCCTTTTTATGTATATAGAAAGAAAAATGTACTGTATAGAAAAAGATTTTCCTGAGTGTTTTGTAGCCCAAATAAAATTGTCTTTCTTGCTTATCTGAAAAACAATCCACTGCCATTTGGGGAGAAAATGCCAATAGTCAGTGTGGTGTGCAAGTCAATTTTTCCCCCTGGATTTAAAGAACCACAATATAAAATATTTGCAAGGAATCAAATCCTGATGGGAATCACACCACTAAAAATCCAGTACAACTCCAGTGATTTGATCAGTTTATTTCTCCCCATTTTATCTGCATGAAGAACGAAACAATTTGGCCTTACTGAGACAGATACAGAAGGAGAAAATCAGTAATAAAATGTAAAGAAGCATTGAGATGTTTGTGTTATAGTATATGATCCAGATGAAAACATTTTAATTCAAGCATAATGGCATGCCTACATGACCTTTCAATGTGACATATTGTTTAGGAGCTATGCCCTCAAATCAGTTATATAAGCAACCAGCAAATTGTTCCTAAAGTCTACTCCATTGAATTTTGAAATACAAATCATACCTCCAGAAAACATGGAATTCAAAAAATAGAATTAAAATATTAATAATTCTCAATAGGCTTTATATGACCTGTATCTTTAGACACTGAAAATGCTTTTAATATTAATAACAAGGCTTATATGTAAAAGTAATGAATAAGTGTAAATCGTGTCTGCAACAATATCATTTTCTGTTTATGAGCAACTACAAATGATTTACAAAATATATGTACTTTATCTAATAATTGCATCTCCATGTTATATGATTTTACACAACAGGACTTTAACCCTTCATATCAACTTTTAGGTACTGGTACAATATCCAACAAACAGTGTGCTCCTCCTGTTTCAAATACTGCTTGTTTTCTTGACAAGTTATTATTATTATTTTTTAACATATTGGTTACTCTGCTTTTTTCCTCAAAACAAAAAACCTGCAGTCTATAGGTTTGTGCACATTTTTACCACATGCAGAAGCTATCATAAGAAAGCAGCAGTCATTTTGACATGACAGATTAGAATGGCACAGAAGGAGTAATTTTGGTGTTTCAAGTTAATAATAGGAAAGATTTACTCTCTGTGATATATTATGCTAAAAACCCACTATATAGCCACGTTTAAATAAAGTTCTTATTTAGATCAAAGAGATTAACAACTCTGAAAATGTCATTCCAAACTATGAGACACACATTTGCAAAACAGAAGCGTGTATTTGAAATACATCATAAGATTGGTTAAGGTAGCAGAGTATATTGCTTCACCTTCCATACAATTTTTCACTTATAGATAAAATGCACTCATTTTAGGTCAAACATAATCAGTTAAGGGGACAAGCAAGCTTAGAAATAAAACTATCATATTAAAATATTCAGCCCATTCCGCTTATAACTATAGTCTTCCAAAAGCAAGTAAATTCAGTTAAGACTTACACAGTATCCTTAGTTATGTGTTCCTGTGTTTTTTTCCACCTAGATGGAACAGTTAAAATAAAGCATCAGTGTCTACACTGATCTTTGCTTTGCTTTTACAATGCCTTTTTCTTCACTTTTACACAGCCCTTACATTATTTCAACTTCGGAGAAGGGGAACTACATTTTGTAAATAAGTTTGAAAAGTGCTGCCCGCTGCAGAAGACAGAGATCTGCCTTATTCTTTTACTTACAGGAAGATTTATGAAATACAGTAGAAAGATGGATTCAACCACAAGGCAGATACCTCGTTTCAAACGCTACACAATTTCTGAGGTGTTCAAAGCGGACGTTTTTATTCAGTCAGTTACAGAAATCAGGGCCAGCCACAAAATTTAGATCTTCAGTTAGATTTGGAAATGCTTGCTTCCCACTAATGTTCCGGTGTTCTGATCTGCATTTAGATCACTATCTGCTACAAAGGCTACATTAATTTAATGTGTTATAACAAGAAAAAAATCATTCTCAGCACAGACATTAAAAAAAAATAAAATTCAAAGACGAATCATTCTTCAAAGGAAACAAGGGCCCCATCTGCTGATGTTTAAAATGTACTACATTAATACACACACTACAGTGCTACCACAGATAAGAAAAACATTGAAATGATTCACAAAGTCAAATCAGTACATTAACTGCATTACAGTGTTCTGGCATTTCTTTCAAAGGTAACAACAGCTTTCATAGCCCTTTGGATTAACCAGTTTCCACTGAAGAAGAACAAATTCAGGCGGGAAAATACAGCAATAAAATAAGAGATTCAGTCAATACTATGCACAGCAAAACAAAATTATATCTACATGCATACAGTGAAGAGTTTTTTATATATATATACATATATATAAGAAATCACTGTTATTTAAGTCTCACCCAGTATGTTCTGATTATGAATAATGTCCAAAAACACAACAGAGACATTAAAGCAGAACTTTAAGAAGAAACATGAAAGCAGGCATCTGGGAAATGTAAAAGTCAAACTTTTTTCAAATAGTAAAACATCTTGTTAAATAGTCTAATGGTTGTTTATTGAGAGTTCTTAAAACTAAGCACTGTTTTGTTTATTGAAATCCCATAGATAGCAAGCTTTACATTATCTTACAACAAAAAAAATGGCAGGGAGCTTAATGAAGACAAAACAAGTTCTGTATTATGGATAAGAATATTTCAAACACTGTACCAACAAAGAGCCAGCAGATGAATTTATAACCATCTCCTACGACTGCATTCTGCAAGAAAGAAGTGTATCATTTTGGAAGTAGTAAAACATTTTTGTTTTATACGGCTACACATACAAAAGCTTTGTTCTGATACAGCCGGGTGAAGCACGTGCCTGGCATCTCTTCCCAAGCCTAGGAGCATGGCAAATGAACCGAAGGTTAATGCTGAAAAAAAAAATTTAAAAACTTTTGTTTCTTTTTTTCTCTCCTAGACTAAGTAAAGCAGGACAGGTGTTTCCTTGCATGAGCTGTCCTACAGCCTAGAACTGTCACTCTGCTGTACACAAATCTGGAGTCCGCTTTATCCTATGTAGCTAAGTTTCTGTACCATAGATCCTGTTTTCATATATGGTGCTGAAGGTCATCACTGAGCCAAACGGTCATTGCTAAAGAACAAAATTCCATGAATTGCTGACATTCAGAAAAAAAGAAATGAATGGTAGATTTCCAGTAAATGTTCTAACATAAAAGTAAGAGCTATACAAATGTACAAGACATGCACATAATTTATAAAATTCTCAGTCTTCACTGGTAGAAGGTGATTAAACTTGAAATGATTACCAACTAGCCAGTGGTCAGAAGGCAGCATGCAAAATTTCTTACTGCATGGATAAAAACAATAATTAGAAATTCAGTGCTACTGAATTCTTCACCAAGCATGAATGGAATCCACATGATAAACAATGCTAGCCCAGCTTTTGACTGAATAAATTAAAATTCAAAGCAGTCTGAATAAAGTTCCCAGACATGTTACCAAAGTTCAAGGCATAAAACAAAACCATAAATAAACCTTCACAGTATAATTAGACCTACTGTGGTTTTCCGGCATTTTCTTACAACTGTGTCTTTAATAAAGTTCCTTCCATCAGCTTTTGTACTACATACAAACTCTTATGTAGTCATGTCCACAATTTGATCATCACAGTGTACTTTAGGCTGTACTACATTAAATTAGGTATCTGTGCAGTGGAGTAGCTAGACAAGTTTGCCCATTTCAGAAAAACAGAGCATACCACTCATGCCCGTGATATTTACCATTCATTTTAATACTAACATTCAGGCTTTGTTTGGTTTAATTTTATAAAGTGTGCCTTTCTGGGCATGTTGTTATTTGGCTGATCATTATCACTCATAAAAGAGGAAAACATTTAAAAGCCATCAGAAATCATCTTGCTCAAAAAAGTGCTTGGGAAAAATAAGAGCACGCTCAGTATGGACTGCGCATAACACAAAGTAACTTTACTATCCCCCTTCACTACAACACACATTAATCTGCAGTGTGATAGTATATGTCAGGAAACGTAATTATATCTGTATCAGTTATGAGTGTGTTAGTAACAAAGCCACTGCAAAAGAATGTGAAAAAATAGTGAACGTATGGCTATTAGTGAAGCTGCACACTGCATGGTGAGCTGATCCAGCCAGAGAGAGCTGCTAAGAGAGGAGGCATTCAGCTCCGTCGTTGCTCGCAGCTCTGCTCCCCAGTACACACGCATTCTTGTCTCCCGTCTCTAGGCCTTACTGGACCCAAGCTGTTTCAGCCAGGCAAAACAGTGAAAACTGATGCAGCAAACCATGAGGATGGGATAGGATCTGCCTACGGAATGGGGCACCAGAGCCTTGTGAGGAGGGAGCTGGCTATCCATGCTGGGAGATGAGGGAAAGGCCCTGTGGGCAACGTCAGCACAGCCAGGGCTATAATTCTGTCCTGAACTTCTCCCTATGCTTCCGCATTTCTGCAGCACTCAGAACACAGTGTACTGTGGCTAGTGCATGCCCTGACCCACTGACACTATTGTGGCATGCCTCACAGGTGTGTTTCACTTTGGGGTTTCTACATCTGCCTGGGAATTTAGCAGTATCTCAATCACACAGTAGATGAAGAATAAATCCGGCTAGGAATGACAGCATTATCTGTCATCCACCCTCTCAAATTCTAAATAACTTTACAAAAAAGCAATAATTTGGGATCATGCCTCCATAAAGGCTTCAGTCAAACACTACTAAGTCCAGAACCAAGAATATGCCCAATCTAATACGTGTTTCAGTCTCCTTGACTTCTATCGCACGTATAACAAAGATCCATTTGAAATCAACAGAGTCAGAACCTATTTACCTCCCAGTTACCACAGAAGAATCAACAGCTCAAGTGGCTGGCTATTTCAGTGCTTTTCTTGAACAAACAGCAATATATATCACATTACATATATACAGCTGCCTTGTATCCCAGCTACTTCCTTTGGGAAGTGTTTCCAAAGGCAAGTGGTTACTCACAATCCCAACAAGCAATCTCTCTTTTTTACTCCCTCAGAAAGTATCTTTTTAAAGTAATGCAATGGCTTGCATGTAAGTCCTTAATGTTTTAAACAGACATCATTTTCACCACGATTTTCCCTTTTTAATCATATACAAACACATTATTTTATATAACATTATTTATAACTGCCTTCTTTTGATTTTATTTTGCCTTTGAAAAGCCAGTTAACATTCTTTGGGAAAGATGTAGTAATGAATAAAAAGAAATCATATTTTGAATAATCAGAAGATACGGAAGCTGTAGCTCAGTAGAACTGGTAAGACATAATTTTGAAAACCTGGTGAATTAGCTGATGATTTTTGAACAATTCCTGCTTTATATTTTTACCAGTTCTTTTTTTTCCTCTTCCTCTCTTTTTCAACCCATCATAACACATTTTGTTTTTCTAAGGGAAGATGCACCATTCCAGCAATTTGATTGGCAGACTAAAGGCTGGCAGGCACAGAGGGTGCCTTTTTGATTTAATAACATTGACTTATATCTTTTGTTTTGAAAGACCCATGAATCAGAACAGAACTCTCCTTTCAAATCCAGAATTTCTATACCACTATTTATGTTTGGAAGAAGCAGCTCTATTTTGGCTGGTTTTGGTCTCTTTTAGAGGCATCTACTGATGCTTGCTAACATGTTAATGAACAGCATTGCAGTAGTGAAAGTCCTGGATAGGAGGCTTTTTTGGAGTTTATTAATACTCCCCTTTTATCAGCGAGAGGAGATGCTGTAATGTGACATCTGAAAGTGTGCCGTCCCTGAAGTGCTCTCAGTCACTGCTGGACCACAGAGCAACACAAGGGGATGAAGTGAACAGCATCACAAATAAGACTTACACAGACCTTGCAAACACATAAAAAGGAAAAAAAAAAGCTGAGACTGAAGGATTTACAGGATAAAAGGAATGTTGCCATTACTTTTGTCTTTAGTTAGAAACTTACCCAGAGTCCCCATGTTTTCAGGGTGCTCCTCACCATATGCCTAGATCTCATTAAAAAGCAAAGTTACCTTTCATTTATCAGCAGTTCTACAGCTGCGTATCTTGAGACATGTATAGCTACCCCAGATGCAGAGAACATACAGTGCATTCTGGACCTGCTAAAGTCTAAAGGAAAAATAACAATGACTAACCATTAAATAAGAAAAGATTTAAAGATTAAACCGACAAATAAGTAGTAGTTAACTTCCTTCTGATAATGAGTTTTAGATTCCAGGTACTTGGGGGTATGTGTGATTTTAAAGCTTCCCTTATTTTCTAAGAATTTCAGGCACATCAGGGAAACAAAGTGCTTTGTCCTTCTATCAGCAATCTTCCCTTCCCAGGGAACCATAACTATTGTTCAGGTGAAGGCCTGGTGGGGGCTTTATACCACTCAAAAATATCTCGTATTGTAATAGGAAATGACCCTTAAAATTGTTATTGCATCAGATTATAATTGTAGTGTATTTAGCTGTGAAATTGTATAGACACTTTTGTGCCTTTACATTTCCAAGTACTTTCTCTACTTGTAAAGTCAAACAGCATTTTGTTTTCAGTGTTCACTGATGACTCTCAGTGGAGACAGAGGCATGCATGCACATGCACACTTTCTCTCTGCTCTTTCAGTGAGAATTTCCATCTGATTCTTCTGAGGTTTTGTTCTCTTTCAGACCAAGGCTTTCTGCTCTTCCCATACAGTGGAAACCTTGTAATAACAAATAAGTATGTCCAATAAGCTAACTGTTATGAAAGTATGCTTGGAGGAGATTGATAATGTTGCCAGTTCCCATTATTTTCATATGAATCATGTGATATTTGATATATTTCTTGAAAACATGACTGCTAAAATCACAAGAACTCCCATTTAAAAAGTGTCTAAACTTCTCATAAATGAAGTAAAACTTGAAAATATGAACCAAATCATCCCAGAAGGGCTAAGACTACAAAAGATAAATAATAATTGAAGAGTTAACTTATGCCATAATTTTAATGATTTCTTAATTTTAACTCAGACTTCAAAGACTTGGATTTGACCAGTACTGCAAGTTGGTTGAAATCCCAGATGAATACTGGGCAGTAAGAGGTAAGAAGAAAGGGGAAGACAAGGAAAGCACTCTCCCACTTAGGACACAATTCAGCTTCCCAGGAGAGTGTTCCTGACCCTAGCTGTAGCAGAAGCACCAAACAGAGCTGCACTGCCAATTTCACCATTGCTACCCTCTTTACCTCACTGCACCTCTCCTTTAAGGACTGCTCTCTTCCAAAGTCCAGAGCTTTGAATTACCCCAAAAGCATTTGCTATTTTGTACATTCAGATAGTTCTTTATGTCTACAGATTCTAAAAGAACAGGATGTGGTTACTTCAGAAGGACCAAAAGTTTCTCTGTTCAAGTAAGTACAGTTATGTTGTTATTTTTAATAGCTATAACAAAACATAATTTATGAGTTAGTTCATAATGGAAACTCTGAGGGAAATGCAGAAAATTGGTCACAAGGGCTATCATGGACATGGGATCCGGTACTCAGAGAGGATATTGCTTTTTCCCCTGTGGAATTATTTTTAAAAAGTAATTAATACACTTAACAAATGAAGTAAAGCAAAAAAACAAAAACAGTAACCCATCAAGCTTGTAGTCTAGGCCACAAGAAGGACATGGGAGACAAGGCCCAAATGCTGGAATGACTGACATTTAGAAAGGAACATTTTCTAATAATTAATATTTTAATTGACTTTGTACACTACAGAAGAATGGAATGACATGCTTAGCACACAGTGACACACAGACTTGTGGCCACAAAGCCAGCTGCTCTGCAGTGCACTGCAGTGCAGGAAGGCAGCCTACTCCTCAGATCCGCTTCTCACTGAGGTTAAGATGGTGGAATTTAACCTGTCTCACAAACAACCTCAGACTTTTGAGTAGCAGGTCATGTTTCCTCCACTCTGTTTCAGGGAATCTTATTAGTCATACAATGCAGAGTTTTTCATGTAAATTCAATAACTACACAGAGGGAGAAACACTAACAGAAAATATCTTACCAGATGGAGAAAATTGAAACATTACCCTTGTTTCTTTGCCAACACAGATCCATTCTGACAGGCTGGAAATTATTTATGGTTGGGGGGGCATGGAGGAAGAGAGGATGGGGAAAAGAAAACATACTTACACTAAGAGAGATATTATTAATTGCTATACAGCGTTCAGATCCTTGCATTGTTTTGCATGCAATTAGTTACAAGACTCACATATGCAGCAGTGTTTGCATGCTGATCTCTGCATGAGACAAACAAACCCAGGTCCATGATGCATGTTAGAAATTGCTTTCAAACTACTGTAGAAGACACTGTGGTAAAGAAATGATACAATATGGCAACTCAAAAGCTGCATTCAAGGAAACAGATTACCTTAGAATATATGAATAGGTAAATACTACAGTACGTTCAAGATTAATACTAATCATTATGATTTTAATATATAAAATGTTACAGATATTGCTACCCAGCAGCGATTAGGCAGATATCTACTCTTTGTAAATTAAAAATAGATATTTTTCTGTATCTAATTGATTTTTACATTACATTAGGCAGCCAAGGCTGCAACCTTCCATGACATAGTATCTAAATAAACATTTATTAAAATATTTTAATTAGAATAAGGGGGAAAATATTGTTTCCAATTATGTTTTCGGAAGGAAAAAAAATCAGATCTATTAAGAATTAATGTAAGCATAAGTGTAACATAACATTTAAATGCAATAATTATGCCATATGATTTATACACTGTGAGTTATTTCTAATTCTTAAACTTTTTAAATGAACTGTTTATACTAATGCCTCTTGCACCTCATTGTTTTGAACCTGAAAAGTAAGATGGGACACACTAAGATGTGAATAGTAATTCTACAAACTGAGGCATATCTGTGTTGAACAGAAACTCACAGAATTTATCTTACAGGTGCACAAGGCTTACTGGTCATTAATAAGATTCTTCTTCCAGGGCAGGAGTATTTTCTGCTCTAAGACTCTGAGGTACTTTGTCTGGCCTAGCTGCAGCTGTCCCAAGTGACTGAGCTTCTGTCATTTCCCTTGGAGTACTAACCAGGCAAAAAGTTATTCCCAAGGGATTGTCAAGAGTCTCCAAATGACTTATAATTTTTTGCTGTATACCTGTGTGCACAGATATTTTGGCTCTCTCTATTCTGTTCTTTATGGAACAGTGAATTCCAGATCCTGACATGATTTAGCACAGGGAGATTGATTCAGGCACAACAGTACACTGGTATAATCTATAGCTTATACTACTTATAAGTTGTCATGCCTTATTGAAGTCATAAATTTCTTGATAGTATAATTCCATACTACCAGATATATATACATGAAGAGGGGTTAGCTTATACCTCACAAACCAAGCAAAACTTGGTATCAAAGTGAGGACAGAATCCAGCTCCAGTGACGAGCTGGCAATCATATGACTGTCACTGCAGGGAAGCAAACATGAAGCCATCTATGTCTTTTAATTACAGACATTGTCAGTTACCAAAAGGTGCTGGAAGAGTTTCTGGCTGTCATATAAGAATTGGCTCAATGGCCTTGAAATTGATATAATCCTGTATAGAGACTACAGACATTACAAGGGTGGTGGGTTAAGGAAAGTAGGGTTCCTGCATCTTTTAAAGTAGTTATTAAATCCTGGCCTAAGGAAAGAACTTTTAAAATGGTCATTTCAGTAATAGATAAACGCCTGCATTATGCAAACAGGAATGGAGTCTCCTTAGGAAAACAGGTTTACACGACCACATCATTTGTTAGTCCTTCCCTTAACAACCATTGGTCAGTTTGAAGCAAATCTCAAAGTTTTGAGATTTGTAAATGAAAGGAAGAGTATGACATTTCAGTTTACTCTGGGAATCAAACATGCAAACACAGTGCAAGACCTAACAAAACATCTTAAGATTACTGACTCTAGATCATACCCTTTAACAAAACATAAACAGCTTCTAAGTGACTGAATAGAGATACCTTTGTTAGACTAAATGTTGGTGGTTTTACTCAATTGTTTTTAACTGTTTTCAAGGTGAAAATCCTAAAAATTCCTCTCTTAGGAGCTAGATCACTTTTAACATTCATTTTCCTCTCATGAAATTACTAATTTTTACTACAGTTGCTCCTAGATATCACCAGAAGGACTATGTGTTTGATGCCCTTCATTGTAAAAGTATGGAGGAGGAAAAAAAGAGCAGAAAAGAAGCTCATTGGCAGACAAATATCTTGGAAATGGAAATACTTTCCCTAGTAAAAAGAGTAGCCTCAAATACATATGTGTCTTATTCATCATCACAGCAGCATACACAAAGCAGACAGCTTGACCACAGCCACCTCCATCCTCTCTGCCATTAATTTGTACAGCTTACTCAAAAATGTCCATGGAGTCTATGCTCGCTTCTAGTCTGTACCTTACTGCAACCTTAAAGCACTGAAAGAGAGGACATCCCCTTTGTTCTCCCTTTTATTTATGAATAACACAAATCGCCATGTCTTCCACAAGGCCGCTATTTCACAACACAACATGGCTAAAATTAGTAAATTAATACTTAGTGTCCTACATTAGTATGCACTTGGATTTTAAATGCTAAGCTTTCATTTAACAGCTGAACTTTAGTGGCACATTTATTAAAATCTTAGTTTTGACTCTCCTTCACATACGTCACTTACACGAATACCTTAGCTTATTCAGCACAGAATGTCTCTGATATTTTCACACCGCTCTGTGTAACATATTTCTTACACCGCTTTTATAGGAGCAGAGGGTAGGATTCAAGCACCACCTTCTAGCATTAATATGAAAAAAAACCTGATGCTTCTGAAGTGCTTTTAAATTATAATTTATTTTAATTAACATTTGCAATTTTACAAATGTTTTACTGTAAGCACGTATTCTAAATGTTTTATAGTTAATCTGTGACTAAATTCTGTTTGACACTTTTTTTAATGTTCTACATCACAGGCCTCGGAGTCAGAGTCCTTGCAGATTTTAAAGATTAAAACTCTGCTGGGGCTCTGAGATCCTAATATCCATTTCCCCAAGTTAGTACTGATGGACTTGAATGTACCAAGCGTCGATAGAACTGGCAGTACATGGCATTTTATGCGTGTTCATTTTTAAGGCAGTTATAGTATAAGAGATACACTTTAGCAGTCATTATCTTCCTTTTTTTTCTTTTTTATCACAGTAGTAACAAATACTCTGAATTTCCAGCAAGAAAACACAATTTTTCAGGATTACTATTTTCATATTTACCACAGTACTTCCAAATGTTGCTGAACCAGAGAAAGATTTGTGAGCCATTGCGGTTAGCATCTCCCTTTAAAGTGAATTACACATCTTACCAACAGCCATGCAGAAGTGCAGGAAGCTCAGAAATAATGAATACACTGTGCAGTGGCATTTTTGCCAGCCACGGGCTTCTCAAAACTCTACAATTTCCCCAGTGATTGCACTGTCATTATAATAGGTAATCATTAGATTTATCTTTTATATAATTTGTAACATCTTATAGTCTTATATGTGCATTTATGTAGCCTCATTACAGCCAGGAGTCCTCTTTAACTGAGATGATAAGTAAATAAAGAAGAAATTATGCACCAACAGGAACCTGGAATATGTTGTTTTACTGTATGTCTGAGAGCTCCCTTTAGCAAAGCTAATCGGCGCAGCAGTTACCATTATTTCTACCTCAGTGAGCATTTCCTAATTGCTGTGTTATTGCTTGTGAAGAAAATATATTAGCAAAGTCCACAACTTATGACTTGTTGCACATTTATACATGGAAGGAAAAACCCTCTCATTTCATCAGACCTTAATAAATTTTGAATAGGTTGATCAGCTGAGGCTGTTTTTTTTCTCACAGACCTGTTCATTACCGTTTCACAGTGTCAGTATCTCCTTCTAACCATCAAGATGCATTTCTAACTTATTCAGAAACCTGAAAACATTACTAAACTACATCTACTTAGTGCTCTATGAATCATCGCAGGCCTATTTTGGTAGCAGTTTGTAATGAACAGCAATTACAAGCCCAAAGGAATCAGTATTCCTTTTTAGTTGTTAATGTTTTATGCCAAAATACTGGTTCGTTGCCAGATAGTGATCCACACAGCATTAGAGCTGTGTATTAATATTATCTTCACAAATGCAGTAATACTCAGTTAAAGATAAAGTTTTGATGGACTCCTTGTGCACGCCAGTTACAGCTCTACATCATCAGAAAAAAAATCAGCGTTAGCAATTGGTTCTGATGGGACTGCTAGGAACAGGGTGACCTTCAAAATGCAACAATATAATCAAAATGGCAAACAGCGGCCACTGAAGTTAACATAGAAAACGTCTTCAACATTTTGTCATGTTCACAATTACCTAGATGTCATAGATGTGCAGAAAGCAGGGCTTATGAGCTGGTTCTAGGAAACAACAGAATGCTCTGCCAGTAACAATGACAAGACTTCTCTTTTTTAGTGAGCAAACAAGCACTTAAAAATTCCTGAAAAGATTAGCAGCTTTCTTTCACTCACAGCAACATTGTACTGCTTTTCTACGATTTCTCTGAACACTATTGACTTTTACAGAGTACCTGAGGTAAAACATACAAATCATTCTAAGGATTACATTTCTTACATTTGAGCAGGTACAAGTACAGTGCACTTGACCTAAGAATAAATCAGTCATTTTTAAGTTGTCTTAATACATAGTCAAGATGTGAAAATGGAAAATAAAGAGACACAGGAAACACTCACATTCCAAATCCTGCTCTTGTAATTCAGAGTGGCTTCTGCTTAAAATGGAAAAAAAACAATTTGGAAAGTAAGAAAAACAGAGCCTAATAAAAACTCCTAACTGGTGTACAGCATTCCCAAACAGCCCACATTAGGACATTCATTAAGCAGAGTAGATGTTTTTATTTGTTTTCACTTTCGAGGACCCAGGGAACTGTCCAAATGAACATGCCCATTCCAGAAGTCCAAGCCTTCTTTTTAAAAAAAACTATGATCTGATGCTATTATCACTCAGAATGAATAAGTGATAGAACAGCCCAATGTACTTGTCAGCACAGAAGACTGGCCGTAGGATGCCAACAGCCTAAAGCAGATTAGATTAAAGGGCAATGGCGCATACTTTCCAAGGCACCACAAGGCCCAGAAGTCTTTTAACAGGATCTCTCTAAAACACCTAATTGTCATTTTCAATGAAGAAAGTTAGGATCCTGGGTAGAAATTCCACTGGGAACCTTCAGGAGCTTAAATACCCTTAAAAATGCCATAGGACCTTCAGTAGGCTAGTTGCACAGCCTCTCATATTCTTTGGAAGAAAGAGAGAATTATTTGGCCAGAGTAGCAGTAGCAAACATTCAACATCTCATTTATTCTTTTCTCTTTCATGTGAAGAAGTTGATGATAGAGCAGGGTATTTATTTGATACAAAACTGTTTATTTTCAAAATATATATGTTCTGATCCCCTGAACACAGGAGAAAAATAGCACTTGTTTAGTGTTATATGCTTCATGCTTCTTTCTAGCCTTTGCTGAGGGGTCCCTTCTAGCTTGCCTTCAGCATTGTGTTACAAGTGTCTTCATTTTCCTACATACCCTCTGCTCACCTCTGCCACACTGGCTCTCTCCGCTCTTTGTCCATATTATTCCAATGTCCTTTTCATTCTCCTTCACAAGAATGAATTTCCCTGTTAATTGCTTTACATCTGGTCTATGTTGAAATTCTTTCACAAGCTCAGCTCTGGGGTTGCCTTAGCTTAGACTCTGAAGTCAGCTATCTTACTACACAGCACTTTATGACTTCTGTTTATACCAAATGCATGACAGAACTCACACACAGCAGTGTGTCCTGCATAACATACTAAACAACAGGTACCTGATATTCACACAAAGCTTTGAGTCATGTTACTTTTTAAAGAGTCTACCATCATCTAAACAACTTCAACATGTTGAAGACTTCACTATCGTACTTGCATTTCAAGGTATGTTGTAACAAAAGAGTTTCATTAAAAACTCACGTAGAATTGTTTCAGACTATCTAAGATCTGCTGGAACAAATATTACTTTGAATTGCAAACATGTTCATTTGGAACAATTCAGACTAATTTCTGCAGAATTTCTCCAGATTTACATTTTTGCAGCCATACAGAATTGAGAGCAAACAGAGTCTTAATCAACCTGGGAGAAGAGCTGTGTCTTTTCTGCATTCCCAATCACTAGGATGCAGCAGATTCTGGTGTTTCTCTGCAAAGAGGAAGCTATGAAGTGTTGGGATTCTCCCTAAGAAATCAATTCACCCGTTTTACGTAGTAGACACACTTATAAAGGACCTATCTCTGCCCCTCCTTCTAAGCAACTCTCTTCTTCTACAGAAGCAACAACCAATTCCCTTGTTATTTTAGCTCCTAATGAGGACTCTGTGTCCTCACCTAAAGATACACCACAGAAAAAAAGAAATTGCTAGAAAAAAAGTATGTGAACAGTGAGACTCATCCTCCACATTTCTCATTTTCCCAAGTGAGAATACAGTGGCAAGGTGAGCTCATCACTGAAGAACAGAAGGAATATATAAGTGAAAAGTACAAACATAGCCTGAAATGGATTTTGATCCATCTTAACATTAATAACTCCAATACTGGCAGAGCTGAGCATGTATGAGTGCTGCCAATAGCGCACGCCACGTAGCCAGTAATGCAGACCATAGGAATTTGTCTCAGAAGTGTGCTCACAGCTAGGCCAATACAGATTGCCACAGTAGGGACCATCAGGACCTCCTCCTTGCATTTCAAATACTGCAATCAGTAAAAGCATCAGGCATTAAAAAAATAAATAAAACTCTTTTATTTTAACCTGAGGCAAAAGCCAAAGCTTGCTACTATAATACCCAAATTGAAATAATTAGTCCTTTGTTTTCAAGTGGCAAAAGCAAATAGCTTCTACTAAGTGCAATTAAAAATATACCACATACTGAATTCATTGCTATTGATAGTTGTTAGGATTTTCTGGCCGTAAGCACAACTTGCTAAAAAAATGTTGGTGATTATTACTCCAATCTAATACAGCATAAATAACTTCAGAAAAGATCATGAAATTCCTTCATCATTTCCTTTCCTTCATCCCTAGAAATAACCTCAACAGACTGAAAGCAACCTTCCTAAGTACAGTCTGCATTTGTTATACCCTTATTATACAGTATCATGAAGCATCCTAAAAATATTCAGCATCTTTTTAACAAGCTATGCCTTATTCCGCTTTCATTTCCAAGGTAAGTGAATATGATTGTTTTAAACAAGAAAACAACAACACCTACCATAACTCTTCGCACTTTAGAGTCTCCTTATCAAAAATAACTCAGAAACCCCCCTGGCACTAATTGTTATGTTTTTAAGGGCTGATTTCAACATCAGAGAGAAGCCTTTAAGTATGAGGAAGCTTTTTGTTTGATGATGTTCGAGCTCAGCATGACATATTATTCTATGTCCTGCTTTTATTTTGAATGCAAAATAATAACTGAACTGTAGTTAGAATAGGATAGTAAGTGAAAAATGCAGAGACTTTATACATCTTACTTCTCATTAGTGACATTCTGCCTAGCAAAACAAAAGGAATCATAAGCTGAAGTTTAATGTTACTCAGTTTAACCCTCCACTACCTATCAAGTAATTTCATGAGGATATTTTCAAGAGGAAAGTCAATTTCACAATTTTGTATGATAATGACCCACGTAGCCGTAGGAGAAAACAAAGTATACCCTTTCTGGTAGTTTTTTTTCCTCCTTTCCCTTTGGAACATGCTAATAATTAAAATGCTCATCGGTAATCTGGTGGCAAGACACTTGAGCTTTGGTTTGAACCAAGGACAACAGTGATTATACAGAGGTTCATACTGCCTTTTCTGCTGCACTTCTCATGTATTTGAGTGCTGAGCAGTATAAAAAAAAAAAAAAAAAAAAAGATAACCTGACCAAACAAGAACAAGAACTGCCTAGAACAGGAAATAACTATTTTGCAATGTCTGAAAAAAAATGAAAGAAAATGACTTAATAATTAATAATGTCATGGACAGAACTAAAATACACAAAGATCCTGGAGACCAAATATTGAAGAAATTGGGTTATTAAAATAACGGGTGATGGACTGGTATTTCAAAACCAGTCAGGTGTGAAGCATGTTTGACAGTGAATGAAAACACAGATTTCTCAATGCTGGAAATAACCAAAAAACAGGACTCAATCACAGCCAAAGTCTTTTTCCCAATGACCAATACTACAATAAATCCAACAAGGTACTGGGTAATTCCATCAATGAAAATTGTATGTTTGCTGTATTCACAGACAATTTAGGGACCAAAAGGTTGCTGCCATCAAGGAAGCACAAAAGCACTTTTGCGAACATTGCAACAAAATTGTCTCTCCAGTTTCAGAAAAAAAATAAACAAATAAAACAAAAGCAAACAAAAATTAAGGCATGGAAAATAATTTTAAAATAAATGTCTAATTTGATATCCCATCCTTAACTCCTACTTATTTTAGTAATGAGAGCCTAAGAAGTGTAGGAAGATAAAAGAAGCCTTGCAAAAAGTTTTCAGAAAAGTCTAAAGATCAGATAAGGGAAGAAAGCATCTTCTCATTTCCCAGGTAAGTTAGGCTTTGCCTATACTTCACATGCAAAGACACCTGATCTGTGTAACAATTCTCATCTCAAAGGAGCGAGGTGTGGAGACTTAAGTGAGCTGGACTCAGACCAAGAAGCAATTACTGTATGGCATTGCTGGCACTGAGTTACCATGTCCTTCTAGTTCATTATTTAAGTACAGACTACTGAACCAGCATTACAACACGGTTCTTTGCATGAACATTTGCAGCCCAGGAAATTTGTGTGAAAATTTTATCTCGCACATGTCTAATGTCAGTGCTTACTCCTAGAATGGTCTCCTGAAATGCCAAAAATGGTCACAACTGCTATGATTTCTAAGTATAAAAACCTCACAAGCAGACTTGCAAATAAAATACAAGATCCACAAACCGTTAGGTGATGTTAGTTCAGCTAGAGCTGACTAGAAATGCAGTAGTGACAATAGGGGAAGGAGAAATGCACGGAAAGTAAACAGATTGATGCAAATGTGTACAAATACAGGAGAAAAAGGAAAGGGGCAAAGGTTCTGTTTGCAGTAGAATAATAGGAATGGTTGTGGGGGTCAAGGGATTACATGCAGAAGACTTGCAGAGTGTACATGCAAATCAACCACAAAAGAGATTAGTTTAAATGGGAAGTATAATCTGGAGGGGAGAAACCCTCTCATTTTACCATAAATGACTCCCTATTTCACTGAAGCGCAAACACAGAATAAAGAAAGGGGGGGTAAGTGAAAAGATCATTATTAATCAGCCCTGTGGATAGTACAGGATGTATAACCCCTGAGATTCACATGGGCACCTGCCTTCAGATTGGCTGCATACGGCACAATTTATCATAACTGAGTATGTAGGAGTGGGGGAGGACACAGTGGTCATTGCCTGTGCTGGAATTTATGATGGAAAAGAAAGTTAATTAAGTTCTGTGGTCAACACTTAAGGAAAAAATAGAAGCACTTCCAAAAGCAATTCCTTGCTGGAACAGATATTTTGGCAGAACTTGCTAATTACTATATTAAGCTATTAATTTGGCAACAGAGAACCAATTTTCTTACAGTAAATTTTCAGGGAAAAATGCACAGGAACAAAACAGTTTTGTCATCTAGTCTTTTGTTGCCAAAAAGAAGGGTACACCTGGCATATTCTGTAGCTACTAACATTATTATAGCACAGTATATAACTGAGTGGCACGTTGTGAGCAACAGCCGGGAGAATAAAGTAAGAGGTTTCTGAAATCAGTGGGAAAACAGCTAGTTTAGGGAACGTGGTCAACTAATGTTTTTTTGAAAGCATTAATGTTCGTTTTTTTCCATACTGTTATGAAATCACTAATAAATTATCTCTGAAAATGAAACAGTTTGTGTCAGTCCCTCAGATGAAGCCCCCCAGGCTGGCTAGGTCAGGGCTCCTCCTGGTTCTGGGAAAGCAGTGAAGCACATCACAGACTGCCAAACTGTGGGAGCAAGCACTGAGCCTCTCAGAGTTGTGGGATGACAGCATTGATGATAAACCTGCTCCATGAAACTTATTCTCTTATCACTACTATAATATAAATGACAGTATTACTAACAATTTGCTGTGGAGGAAATATCTAGAAGTGAGAGTGTAAGACCAGTGTCCTATTACAGTACGAACTCTACAAATAAGTAAGTAAATGCTTTTCACAAAGATCTTATCAGGTAAAGCACACAACTGGCTCATAAGTTAATCCTTTTCCAAGTAAAAGATACACTTTTGGGCACTGCAAAATCCTATGTCAGAAAGACATAATGAGGTATTTGCTACTCTAGCAGTGGTTGTTACTGTGGGCAACACTCGGCCTCTAGCAAGCCAGGGTGTAAGAGAATGCGTAAGGTCTGCCCTCAGATAGGTAGTCTCATGTCAATGAAGTTCAGTAATTTTGATATTTTATAAACCCTTCTTTTTTTCTAAACACATAGCGCCACTAATTTCACCAATCCGCTTCACCTAAATGCAGAACATCCAATGAATAATGGGGTCCTTACTGCTTTGCATGACACGATCTGGCATCTCTGGTTTTGGCAAACCTGGTGAATCATTTTTTAGGTTACATTCTTAGCATAAATATAAAAGCAAAGAGATAAACAACATTGATTAAAGGCAGAAATCCACCGGGCTAGATAAATAACCAGTACAATAATTCGGTCTACCTGTGCTCCGGCCACATGACCTGGACAATCTATGAGGTTCCTAGTTTAACAACCATACATCCCTCCAGATCTGAAGCCCCCTCCAAGACACTTCATTAGAAACGGATATGGAAGATAACGTGAAGACCTGCACTCACTCTCTGTAGTCTGCCGACCGGAGCTTTTGCTTGTGTTAGAACATAGGTGAACAGCAAGAAACAAAAGTGTTTGTGGTTGTTTTTCCATGCTACTTATCACACTATTTTTCATCTGCACTTCAGTTCCACAACTGCCGCATTTCACTTGAAAAAGAAGCTAATGATAATCCCAAACCTCCTATCATTACATCAATGCTAAAAATTGGTACTTAGCTGTGAATTAGTGCAAAACGGGAAACAAAACTGGAAAGAAAATACAGGCACAACTCCTCTGCATGCCAATCGCGACAAGAAAATTTCATAACAGTTCATAAAAATCACTAAGGTCTGCAACATGACAGCTTACTTAAGACACCTCCTTTTGGAAACACAGAGAGTTATGCAGCTTACCAAGATATGCACCCCTGGGGAAAAAAAAAGTCATTATTTTATACAAGAAGAGCAAACATTATTTTTGCCTATATTTGATTGCTGTGTTCAGGCACAAACTTTTTAACGGACAATCTTGAGATTCTTTGAAATTCATCAAAACACAAATTCAATTAATTTTAGCTACCAGATCATTACAACTGAATAAGAGGCATGTAAAAATTCATCCCTTGAACCTAAAGTGCAAAGGCAGAAGGAATAGACCTCTGTTTCACTGTTGCTCCCAAATAAATTCTAAATTTGAAAAAAAAAAAAAAAAAACCACAAAGTACAAGATAACAAATTGAATTAAAACTAAAGCAAACATTCAGTTATAGCGGGTTTAGTAAGGGAGGAATGATTTTTGTTTGTTTACTTTTTAAGCTTTTAATCCTTTTCAAATTAAGGTGGTTTTTTTTTCCATGAAGAGTAAAATTCAGTGGGCAAGAACACTTGGTATCCTCAAGTATGCATTTTTTTCTGGTGAAACATTTCATTAAAAAAAAATTCACTTCTACTTACTAGGATTTCAGACTGTATAATAGCACTATTAGTGCAAAACTTCATTAATTACATCATTCACTGTGCATGAGGAAATGTAAATTGCATGGAAAACCTATAAGCACAGATAGTGACTGTGTTTGTTCCTCTATTTCATTTTTCTTATCTGAAATAAAAATAAAAATAAAAATAATTTATTTCTTAATTTTAATGCATGCCCATGCCTTAAACTATGTTTTTACTTGACTTTCAACAACTACAGTATATGAAACCAAAATATATTCCTCTTTATACATATTTTATAATTTGTTTCAAGTCACATCTTAAAAGGTATTTAACTTTTTCTCCTGGATCCTGATTTTCATTAATGGCAGTAGAAAAGTCACTGTCCTTGATCTAGAACTGTTTAGTAGGAAGAAGTCAGGGCTAGAGGCACATGAAAACATGTCAATCAGATGTAATTGCTCTCCAAAAGAAACCCCATCAAACTGAAGAACAAGAACTCACACTAAACACATGGATTCACTGCAGCACCTAATCTACTAATGAGCTCAGCTTGTTATTTCCAGGCTTGCTATTCAAAAAGTTTAATATAAGAAACATGACAGCGAAGGACAACATTACTTATATAGTTTTAGTCTATCACAAGTGGAGCTAGTAATATTACCAGTAGTTACACTGCCCAACACACTTCCCACTTCACATCCCTTGCAGCTTCAACTGTTTGAGCTGAAATATTCTATATGAAGCGTCTTCCTCTGAACACGTTTAATTTTCTTTCATTAGCTCAATTTTTAAAAAAATTTATTATATGGGTTTTTTTATTATCTTATCATCACAAGGTATGAATGAATGACATTAAGGGAAAAAGGAAAATAAAGGCAAATGTGGTTTTATCACAACATCAGTTCAGTACATTGAGTCAACAGTTTCCCTTTCTCTGTCATATCTCATTATACTGACCATTTTTCCCCATAATTAAAAAATCTCAACATTTTCTGTCTACAAAAAAAACCTTTCTTCATTAACTAAGCATATGCCCACCTCTACATTGGTATCCTACTATTCTTAACATTTACCGTCTCACATGAGCAGTGTGGCTTTATGCAGTTGATTAAAGAAATATTCCCGTTGCTGAAATCTGAGCATAAATTGCCAAATTAACATATATTGAGGTCAACAGGAAGGGATCCATAAAGAAATCTAGTTGGTACTAAAACTTTGATGTCCACATCTGCTTCAAACTGCAATGTGAATGCCAAATACTGCTGGAAAGTATTAAGGATGCTCTTAGAGAAAAAATTGTGGTTTATTTTCATTCAGAGAAATCTATTTCCTATGAAATCTATGAAACAGGGTCAGAGAATCACATGGATTGGAAGGGACTTCCGGAGATCATCCAGTCCAACCTCCCCCCTAAAGCAGGTTCCCTACAGTAGGTTGCAGAAACAAATCAGAGCCTAGTAGGTGGCAAAAGCTGACAGAGTTGTTTCCAAAGCACAGTACTGATGCAGACTACGATGGTTATATATGGTTATATATATAACTGGCTCAGCTGGCTTGGCCTTCCCTCCTGCCCCAGGTGGATCTGGCAAAGGGTCAGCAGGGCTGGTGTAAAAGAGGGCCTGAAGCAGCAGCCCCAGGACACGGAGCAAAAGGCCTTCGAGTTGCCCTCCTGGCTTGGCCTTTCAGCGTACCCCATCCAGATCTGGGAAAGGGACAGCAAGACGGTCCTCCATGAGGAGAAGCAGCCTGTTGACACCGAGCTCCAGACCTCCAACTGGCTCAGCTGGCTTAGCCTTCCTTCCTACCCCAGGTGCACCTGGCACAGGGTCAGCAGAGTCAACGTTACAGAGGGCCTGAAGCAGCAGCCCCTGGGCATGGAGCACCAGGCCTCCAACTGGTGCTGCAGGCTTGGCCCCTCCCCCTGCCCCACATGGGTCCACCACAGGGTCAGCAGAGTTGATGTTACAGAGGGCCCAAAGCAACAGCCCCTGCGCACTGAGCAGAACGCCTTCAGCTTGCCCTACCCCCTGGGCCTCCTTTGAGACTACATGGACCAAGTGAGGAAAACCGGGCTCCTTATGGATGCCCTGATAGATGTCTGAGCTCTCTGCCTGCTGCTGATTGCCCGCAGCCTCTGGAGAAAAGTATAAAGACCTCAAAAACAGGTGAGTGACTGAGATGCATTGCACAGGAAGGGGAGCTGCTGGTAGGGAGTGGGGAACCACAAAGACCTTGTCCATGAAGGCTTCCAAGGAAAGCATATCCCAGAAAGTCTATTACCTCTCCTAAGGGACTTGGTCAGACACAGGGCTGACACCCACTGGGAGCCCCTGTGCAACACGGGGTCTGCTGGAGGTGGTGTGAGCCCCATGTGCTGCCTCGAGCAGTCCTGTGAGGCTGGACCACCTCCAGAGGAAGCTGAGCCCTGCAGGACAATTCTCTGCAAAACGAGCCTGCTTCCCTTTCACTTCAATTCCAGGGAACGGGACAAATGCCCTCTGATTCCCCGGGAACAGACTGCTTGAGAAAGAACACCATAAATTATTACAACCAGCTCAGCCAGGTGGAGACCCAGCTAGACTTATTGGAGAGGTACCTGACGACCCTCCAACATCACAAGGAGCTCAACTGCCAGCAGTCAGGGAAGAAGGCACAAGGAGCAAGGAAGAGGAGTTGCTCCTCATCCCACTCCAGCTCCACTGTGGATGGACAACAGGAAAGCAATGCAAGTGAGTAGGGATCCCAGCAGCAAAAGGGGCAGGTGGATCAAAGTGCAGGAATCATAATTTCAGGGAAGCGTTTTCGTCCATCTGACAGTCAATTCTTTTCAGGATGACAGCCAGCTGGTGGAGCAGGACATGCCTCAGCCCACCAAAGGTTCTTGGGGTGAAGGCATCTCCAAGTGACTACAATCTTCTACCATCTGGATGCTAAGAGCTCCTTGATCATCATCTTGCTGGAGGGGGCTACGGACACTGGCCCAGCCTGCGTAACAGCCAGCGGAGACTTGGCATCAACTGATGAGCACTTCTGAGGAGAGAACCCTTTGGCACCCTCTCAGAAGTGCCATCAATGCCCACTGACATCACAAAGGACAGGGCTCGGCCCTGTTTCAACAGGGTTGCTGCAACAGCAGGCACATACAGCAGAGGAGCCCAAGAGACTTGGAAAAACATGGGACCCACCCAGGCTCTCTACCAGACTTTTATAAGACCTCTCTTACCAGAGATAAATATCCCTCACTTCACAACCACGCCTATTTGTGTCATTGCTTTTCGGCAGTATGTACGTTTGTGAATTACTATTTTGAAGGATGAAGTACAACGAAGAGTAAAATTTCGTAAAAAATCTCTACTGAACAAGTGAAGATGCCTTTCATCTCCCCTGTTTTTTTCCTGGGAATTAGTTTGTTTTTAAAGTGTTCTAAGTGCAACAGAATGTGACAGGGAATTTTTGCAAGTTGCAGTAAATAGCACTGGGTGACACAAGAACAGTCTTTTAATTTGTTCTGGATTTCCCAGCTGTAACAACCTGTGACTGAGCTGATAGCCCAAGTGGCTAAAAAGAGTGCGCCCATTGTGCTCCTTTTTTCCCAATCTGTAATTTCCAGAAGTACTAAAAACTTCAGCAGCTGAGCAAAATCAAAAGGAACTCTACCAAAGTACATACATATTATTATGTATTCTGCTAAGCATTCTGTAAAATCAGGTCTTAAGTGTCTTAGACAAAATAACGGACAAAATTTGATAGTCTTTCTGTGGCTGCTATGTAAAAAGGACATACAATTTTCTCTTTCCAAAGGCAGCATGAAAATTAATATTATAATATTTGAGGAGCATATTTCAATAAGCAGTCTATATACGCCTACAAAGAAGTGAAAATTTCTTTAATTAAGGCAGGATATGAGTACTTCCCAGATAATAGGAATTAGGGTCACACATGAAACAAAAAAGGTAAAATTCTGAACTCAGAGAACATAACCCATCTGTGCAATGAATGAAGCAGCGGTCCTGTAGGAAAACCCAGCATGTGATCCAGTAATTAAAGACTGTTCACAAAACATAGCCACAAAGCAGGCAAATGCTGCTATGGGAACAAACTTAATGCTGGCATTTCCTGACCTGAATGTTTCATATTGCAACCTTAACATCTTCGAGATTTGTTTACTACACCTAGTACAGGCCACTTAGAACAATATTTCCCAGTAAACTCTGAAGAATTTTTAGAAAATGTTAATGTAATATATATATATGCAGTCATTCTTTCTCCTTCCACCCAATAAATGATGTTCTAACAAGTAAACAGCTGTAAGGACTGTTTTAACTAATTATGCAGTTCAATATTTCTGGTTTAAATTTTATGGTGCAAAGAACAGGCTATTCTATGTTTGCAGAAAACAAAATCAGGAGAAAAAAGAGAAGGCTTGTCTCCCCTTTCCCTACAACACACTTCTATTATGAGCAGAAGACTCCTTAATATCCATTTCTAATCCCGTCATATGCCTATAAATGCTAAAAAGTGCTGCAATTTGCATCAGCTTGTGTGCTAGACACTTTTATAAGAATACTAACTCACTGAGAACTGTCCAGTCTCGGTTTATAATCCCAGGCAAATGTGTAAAGGACATTTCCACAGAATACTGTGTAAGGGCATGGAACATAAACTAGAGTGTCTCCTTGTAAAATCTAACTAGTTAGTATACACACCATACAAGTGCTTTTTCATTACAACACAATCTGACATAATACAGAACCTACATAGATGCACACACTGCAGTTTCTTGCAGGCAGGTTATGCCACAGAGCACAGACTCACACCATGCAGGAGGCTTTGTTTCCTTTAAGTCCAGTTCCCATGAAGCTCATACTCCAGATCTGAAAGTTTCTTTTATAATAGCAGTCATGTCAAAGGTAAGTCTATGCAAAAATCAGTTGGCCTCTCCTCCTTTTCTTCGGCAACCAAGCCCTCTGAACTTTTCCATGGCTTCAAGATCTGGAGGCCGCTAACAATTTTTCTCCTCTCAACCTGCTTACAGACACAACTCCTTTCTCTGTACCTACTACACATCTGTCAGCAGTTTGTTTTGAGAATCATCGATCAGGTACAAATCTCCATCATCTGAGAGGAAGCATATGTGATACCTAAACTAGTGCTTTCAAAATTCAGTTGTTACAAGATTTGATTTCCATGTGAGCCTTCCCACAGGCAACTATGAAACCATCAGTCAAAACACTCCATCATTTCATCTGTGTTTCCATTATTTTGCAGGGCACGCAACATTCAGAATGCCAGAAGTCATTTAGATTTCGGGCTAGTTTAGAATTATTCTGAAAGAAGACCGTCATACTTTAGAGAACTTGGCAATTTGCAGAAATAAGAAATGTCCTTCCAAGCAGGTTACATTACACACTGGACAACTGCTCTTGCACTCTGCTTTTTGGAATATACCTCTGGTTCAAAGATTAACACAGGTGTGGTTTACTGCAGAGCTATACGAAATGCCTACTTACACCAAAAGAGACACAGAGCATAATACCTTGAAGACAGATGCAAGGTCATTTTTATTTTTCAGGTACACAGAAAGCTGGGGGGCCTAGGAAAAAGAGTAAGAACTTGGAAATTAGCATTTATTTCATGCCTAACTCCTAGGATTCAGACGTGTCAAGTCTCTTGCCACGCAACCTTTCAGCCTGGCATCAGGGTCACAAGGTGGCAAAGCTGTTGAGCAGGAGGCAGCCCTGGGACCCCCTGCCCTCCCCAGCCAGCTCCTTGCTGTGAGGTGCCTCACTGGGCAGATTCGTGAGCAGCAGCCTAATACCTGCCAGATGTTAATGAAACCCTCACAGAGTCAACTTTCAGCATAAGAGAATACTATCATTTTGAGAGAGCAGGGTATCTGAGACCTCAGTGCAGAATTCATACCACTCCTTTCTTAACAATTGGCTCTCAAAGAAGCTATTTCTATAGGGTCGCAGAAAAACTTACTCCACAGGTCTGATACATTTCAGACAATAGCTCTACACAAGCAACAGATGTGACTGAATATAAGTCAACTGCCTGCCTGCTCTTCCACATAGGAAATATGGGGTTTGAAAATATCTCTGTGGAAAGGGGTTGGGGGGTGGGAGGCAACAAATCAGCTGTCGGCTGATTGCTTTAAAATATGATATCATTGAAATACATTTAGCCAGTCATCTTCTGTTTGGGGACTCCACCACGACCATGTTCCAGTTCATTAGTTTGAGGGGTATGGTGCTATTGTCAAGGCTTCAGAATGTGCAAAATGGCCTAACCCCAGGTTAGAGAGGCTACAATAGCAGAAAGGCAATTATACTGTAGGAAAAACGCTGTCCACTAATCAGCTAGCAATCAATTACTAAGAAGAGAAGATAACCCTATCCCCACTCAAGCTCTTCAGTATTAATAGTGCCATCATGTAATTACTTTAGGCATGGGCAGGTGCATGAAAGGACAGACTCTATAGTACACTGCATCCAAGATTAATGAGTTCTGTCAATTTGCCCAGCAGACATCTGATTCTTCAGCTTTATGTAGCCACTAGTTTTACACAAGCCTCAGGGCATTTTTTGCTGGAAAAAAATCAACAATTAATTTAAATATATCCAAGAAGTTTACATCTTAAAAAATTACTGATTTTGTGAGTATGACTGTACCAAAAAGATTTCTAATATGAACATTAATAGAGCTTGTTGTCCTAATAGTTATTTTTGCAGTTACACATTGTTTTAGTCAGAGTAATGAGTGAAACACAAGGTTATAATACCTTCAAGAACACAGCACACAGTCCTGCGGTCACAGCATCCTGAATTTCACTCACACGATCGGTTCCAATACGTGAAAGGAAAAAAAAAGAAAGAAAGAAAGAAAGAGGAAAAAAAATAAGAGGGAAAGAAATGTTTCAGTAAATAAGTCATTGCTCAGGAACCAAGACAAAGCAAATACAGAAGCACTTTGCTGCTAAGTTAGCAAACACGCTGAATGAGCACAGCTGCCAAAAGCAGAATCATTCTCTGTGACAAGCTACAGCCTGCAGAGTAAGTCAGGGATACGTAGGCCTATGGGTCAAGAAAGAAATGGATTAAAATAGAATTTCTATCTGGAAAGTGGTTTCTTTTTTCTTAAAGTTATATCTACTGCAGTCAGCAGCAAAAGTCAGTTTTAAGAAGAAAATGTTCCCAAGTGAAATACGACCAATCTTTAGAAACATCTTCCCCATTTGTGAGGTGCATGAACAATTCCCATCACCAAAAAAACATGCTCCATTCAGTATTTAAAGAAACCTTCACACTTATTAAGCCCCTGTTCCAAGAAAGCACTTAAACAGTTGCTTAAATCTTAAAAAAAAAAAATAATAATAATAATAAAAAAATCAAGATACTTAAAGTCATTTAGCTTCTTAAACATGCAGACAGTCTCTCAAAGATCCTATTGGGCATCTCTCTGAAAGTTTGAGCTCTTAAATACTTTAGAAAATCTGGCTCACAGTGCTTGGCTGTACACGCATACAGACCTGATGAAATAGCACACCAATATCCATTTGTATTTCTAAGTGCATTTTTTCAGTAATGAAAATAAAGAAATAAGGAGTTCAAACTTGCAATCAAAAGTTCAAACTCTACAGTTAGGGACATGAGTCAAGCTTCCCCAGCTGATAGTATGCAAAGTCCAATTTCCTGAACTGTGAAAGCTTAAACTACTAAGAGCCCCAGAAACCACAACAAAGGCAATGAGTTGTGACCCTCATTTGCTCCCACTGACTGGGGCTGAATCTGATCCTAGAATACAAATGCAGCTTCTGTAGTATCAAAGTATCAAAGCCACTGGCCAGGTAACAATGATTTTTATTTTTCAAAGTATGTCTGCCTAAAATGTATGCTCCTAAATATAGGTCTTGGTTAAAAAAAGAAAAAAGAAAAAAAACACATGAAAACTGTTCTCAAAGCTTTTTTGTGACAGGTACAAGAACTGACCTATTTATTTCTATCCAAAGTTGATGTCATCCTATTTACTCCTTTCCTGTCACTTCTGTTTGATTATGGAAAATAGCTAACAGTATGCGGGTTTTTTTTTTTTTTTACCTTCCATTTAACGTCACAATTGACCACCCATGAAATCTTTCTCAAGACTCCATTTATTGGATATTAGATTCTGCTAATTAATTCTCTGGATTAATTTCTTCTGAAGTAATGTTATCAATTGTTTCCAGTAAAGAAAAAAAACAGGCCAGCACTAAGTTGATTTTCACATAAATGGATTAAACCTACACAAATGCAGTGGCTGAAGATATCATTGATCCATGTTCATTGGCTGTTGCTGTTTCAGTTGTTATTTGATATGGTAAGGGACAATAGAGTGGGAAATGTTTTTGATCTGAAGCAACTGCTTCTAAGAAGATACCAGCAACTCTCTCACAATACAAAACTTACAAAAGGTATTCTGTGCATTGAAAGGCACTAATCCCTAAAATTATAACTATTTCTGAAACTCGTAGCTTACGTTTCATGCTGAAAGATGCTCAAGTTCATAGAAGACATTTGAATTGAGGCCACTCAGTGTGCAATAAAAATGTGTGGGAATTACCGTGGGAGGAACTATTCCACAAATTGAAAAGAAGCAAAAAATATGAACTGTCCTTGAAACTACAAACTGAGTAACATCAGTTAATGATTTAACATAGAAAGGCAAAAGCTGCGGTACAAGTCAGCATTAAATATGTTAAGGAGAAACCTTCACAGACATAAGGAAAAGTTAGGAATACCTCTCCTGCAAGTTAATGGAAAATTGTCACCGAACTTTTTACCTACATCTTAAAATTTCCTCTTGTCATTTTCTTGTAATGATACCCTTGGAAATATTGGTTTGGTATGCTGTATTTATTGTATTACCAAGAATTGCTCAGCAGGACAAGACCCAGAAGTCCATTTTTGAGCATTTTGCTTTCTTGTTTGTTCAGTTCAGACCCCAAAACAAAGTAGAGTAGTTTTAAGAGTTGCTGCCTGTCAGTTGACAAAAGGTTCAAAAGGTATCAGAGAGGCTGTTCCTCTCAGCTCCCCCTATGTAGGAAATGGATTGGGCAGGAAGAAGAAATGTCCCTTCCATTTGGATTCTATTCCTTATGTACCAACATGGCACACCACTGATGCCGTCAGCACTTTTTAGCACGAAGGCGCAGGAAATTAAAGTTCAAGAAAAAAATAAATTAAATGTGAATGGAAAACAAATCTCTAAATGTTACTGAAGACACCACTAAACCTAGACAAACTTGATTTCATTGATTTTTATATTTGATAGCAGGGGCTCCCAAACTTGCTTTAAGCAGCAGATGAACAGTTATCGCTTCCTCTCTGACCTTACCTCCAAACTTTCTGCAGTATGAGCTCACTCTCTCCGGCACAGTACTCCAGCACACACTATTAATTAGCCTGACAGATTAAGGTCTCAGATCCTATCTCTACCTCACCTTTCCATACCATTCTTGGCCATACAACTTCATTACAGATACACAAATCTCAGTTCTTCCCAGGTTACTACAGGTGATGTCAAAATGCCAGAACAGGCATAGCGGACAGAAAGCCTGTAGCCCAACTGCTTATGTCAACAAGCTGTCGTACAGTTGCAGTTCACATATCACCTGAATTATGCACTCCACAATTTTGGTAGTATTTGTGCAGATTAGCCCTGGACACTCAAGGAAAAATTCTCATTCATTTTACATGTCTCCTTCCCCCAATTTCTAAAAGAGATGAATTGGATTCATTACACAGCATTTCTGTCACATCAGAAAGCAAGCCTTAATTCTATCTGAAAGAATTTGGATGCCCTAGTCTGGCCTGCCTTTGCAAAACTCTTGCATCTATCTAGAAACATTTTGCTCTTTTTCTCTTGCTGAAACCATCTTGCTGATGGTTTCACTAGCAAATCTGACACTGAAAAGCATTGCCTCTCTGTCTCGTACAGACAACAGGCAATATAAAACGACCTTTCTTTGGTTTTATATTTACCATAGTTTTAGCAGAAACACCACATTTTTCCACTGCAAAATCTTATTTTGAAGCTGTAAAGTCACAACTTCAATTTTTTTAAAAATTCTACAAAACTCAGATAAAGCCCTACTGTTCTTATTAATAATCATGTACTAAATATTTAAAATATTTTCATACCCATCATATTTATTGCTAGCAGGGTCTCCACATGCTATCTCTTTCATTCTCAGTAATTCATCAAGAAAACGTTATGATACAAAGAGGAATCTGCCTGGACATTTTGAGTATTTGCATTTCGTACTTATTAGAAGAGCTTAAGCTGTTAGTGTCTATGAAAAGGTTATCATGGTAGGAAACTTATATTACAAAGTTAAAACATGTCACTGTAATTAAAAAAAAGTCTGAAGAAGTTTCTAACTGTTTCCGTTCCTGCTCAGCAGAATATCACCAACTGGTTAATATACTCAGTTCATTTGATTAATTAGCTTCATAAATTAGTGTAAATTATCCTTTTATCTCTGTGGTATTAGCAGCTTTCTGTTTTGCATATGTACTCTGCCTGTAAAAATAACAACCGTCTATTCAATATGTCTGCTTTCATACAAAACTTAATATCTTTGTATCTATTAACTTTAGTGACTAAAATAAATAAGCAGAGAAGTACTATTTTACTCATGTTAGCACTGCAGATACCGCATAGCTAAAGCCAGGAAAGCCAGACAGATTTAACTCACGAAGAATTAGAGTTCTGTAACAAATGCAAAAAAAAATGTTGTCAATCAAATAACTGCAAGAGAAAAACAAATGAATCCTGTATTCTACATGTGAAAGGTAAGTATAGCACCTAGCTGTAAGTGAAAGCAGAGTTGACCTACTGAAATTTGTATTAGTGATAATTATGCTTGAACTAGAAAAAAATCTGACTGACATTCAGAAACCAGTTGAGTTTGCTGAAGAGGCAGTTGAGAAGTTCATCTTTGGCATGTCAGCTCTGCAAGCATAACAGGGAATCACTGAGAAAAATAAACATGAACCCTGATGCTATTTTAGCACTGTTTTTTGCAGTACTATTTAAGTATACAGCAGATATGAAAAATTTGGAGAAAAACAAGCTAACCTTGCCATAAATCTCTATTCAGTCATCATGTCACCAGCCCTCCTCCTTCCTGCAAGCAGGAGTGGAGCTGTGGAACAAGCATGGTGATATTTTAGTTTGTTCCTTACCTCTTGTTTATCCCACTATGACCAAAATATTCACCGCACTATTTACTACTCCTCATGTTTCTCTTTAAAAAATGTTTGTACTGCGATGTTTGTACTGCGATGTTTGTACTGCGATGTTTGTACTGCAGTCTCCACAGAGCATGAATTGCCCTTCATGGTAATACAGCACAAGAACGAAAAAACTTTCTGATCAGCTTTTTTCTATCCTTTCATGGCCTCCAAAGTGTCCCAATTAACATGACAAGTAATAGAAAAACCCATACTACTGGCACTTGCTTTTCATCCTCCTTTTTTGCTCAACACAGCTAGCTACATGTGAATTCTGAAAGAAAATAAATTTCAGTTTGTGGCAACGAGTAAGGGGAGAGAGTGGTCTTGGAAAAAAAAATCACAACAAAACTATCTTCTATTACACAATAAGATAAAAGTGGACGGAGATTCTGACTCCCTTTATATCAGAAACAAAAGGATTTGAAAGACATTTTGTAAAGACTATATGCAACAATTTGTGCTTAAAATGACTTTTTTTGATTAAGTTAGCTCTAGGTGTACCAGACTCTTACAAAGAGGACTCTGCAGTGGATCTTCATCAACCTACTAGCTATCTGGTTTACCTAATTTATGTCTAACAAACTATTTACACCAGGACAGCTGTTAAAATTACATTAATACTTTTAGAGTATCCAATGCAGGAGATTTCAACTAGGGTTCTTTCAGTAACAACTCTTCTCCTTGGTGTACAGATTTGCTGAATTCCAAACTCAAGTGTTCAACTCTTGTCTCATCTGACTTGAAGGAATCAAATGTGAACACGAGAAGTTTAGGATTACAATACCTGGGTTAATCATACGCTTGTAAGCGTTAACGTGCCTGCTCTAGTCAGATGGGCACACAAAGTGCAGAATTCATGACCTACCATAAATTCACTGTATTGTTATAATTATTCTTTTTTTTCCTCCGTACCCTACAGATTGAAAGATCTTTATATGGTAACTGTACCAGAGCAGTGTTCCTGCCTGTATTGCTGTATCGTCATCATTTTTTTTAAATTATTAATCACTTAATCCAAAATACTCTTCAGAGGACCTATAAACCACCAGAAGATCACACTGATGTAAGTCTGAGAGAAACAGGTAGGATAAGGACACTATAATTATTAGATTCATATGAAAGCATCAGAAATAAAGTGATAAAATGCAATATGGCTAGAGAAGGCAATACCTGTAATTCAGACTACACTGAAGTTCTAGACATAATATTGAAAGATGAGCACTTTGGGGTTTACTTCAAGTAAGGCATAGAGGATTTTAAACAGAAACCCTACACTTTGTCTGTAAAATCAGTTGTATCACAGAATAATTCAGGTTGGAAGAGACCTCAGGCGGTCTCTAGTCCAAACTAATGCTGGAAGTGGAGCTGGCTCTTCAGTCAGATCAGGCTCAGCAGGGCTGCTTCTAAACTGGTGATGAAAACCCCCAAGGATGCACAGCCTGTCTGCATCCTCTGTTCCAAAGACTAACTGTGCTGTTTCTTTTCTAACCAGTCAGAATCTCTTTTAAAAAAAAAAAAATTATGCATGTTTTCACTCCTAGTCCCACCATGCACCTCTGTGAACAGACTGGCTCCACTTTTCTTGCCCACTATTGAATTTTCTCCTGTTTATTGACATTCTTCCTGTACTGGGGCACACAAAATCTGGGCACAGTATTCATGATGTAGTCCTCGTGGCCTGGAATGCTAACTACAGGTCAATGCTAGTGATTCCCTGCAGTGCTCCTCTCACCTCCACTGCCATGGCTCCTCCAGTCTGTATTTAAAAGAAGCTAAAAAGCTAGCAGCGACAGATCTCACTCACAGTCCTGCAGCTGAAGAGATGTTTCAGGCAGGTTTATAGGTAGATGTTCTGCTGTAAAAACTACCCTTTCAAAGGATGGCAGAGGACTCTCTCACCTTAATACATTTTAAGGAAACTATTTTTGCTCTGAACTTCTCATTAGGAAAGGGGAGCTGGTTCCATAAACGCCTACTGCCACTGCAGAAGGTCTTCCCCCTCCACACTGCCTTTTTTGCCATCAACTGGTAATGTGGAGCAGGGTTAGTGTGAAAGGATGAGGCAGCCACTTCAAACAGAAAAGAGCCGGCTCTACAGATAGTAGGTCTTCTTTAATGGTAGCTGACCTCGTGTTCATGGAATTTCTGCAATTTCTTTAACACATACTATATAAAACTGATTTTCTTTTCTTTTTCCAGTCCCCCAATCCCTCCCTACTCCCTTCAATTTCTGTATACCATAACTTTATACTTAAAGAAAACTCTCAGTGTTAATCACTCAGAGAGCAGGTTTGTCAAGGCACTCTGAGGGGTCTGATTCCCAAATTGCATTGAATTTCACAGGGAATTTGGCACCAAACTCCTTCAGGTTCTTTTTTTTAAAATGTCATTCTGAAATTAATAATGTGCAACTGAAAGTACTTGCTCTGAGTATTAAAAACAGCTTTCTTGTTCTGTTTAATTTTCTAAGCATTTCTTCTCACAGATTGATTCAATAGCCACAACAGGCTAAATCTAAGCAGAGTAAGAATAAGCTTCTCATTCAGTCACACAGTACACTATAGCTTGATTGGAATGGATATTGTACATAATATGTCCCTGCAGATGTTTTCTCCTGTGGGGCACATTGAATTTCATTTAAATGCCAAGGCTCAAAATCTAAAACAATGTGACTTTAACAAAAAATCTGATGAGGAATTTGATGAGAAAATGGCAAGAATTCCTGTGGCATTTGGGTAACAATTTCAAGCCTTCGTTTTAATAGAATAAACAGGATCATATTTCATTCAAATCTGGCAATGAGATGAGCTTTGGGTATTACATTGATATAAACCAATAAAGAATTTGCAAATTTGAAGCACTAATTAACAGACACAATATTAAATGAAAAAAGTTTGCTCGAGGGGCAAATATATTTTGAAGACTTTAAACTTTTATTAAAAGACAATTTTGAATAGGTTCTTCTTCATTTGACTATTTTGTTAGTTTCAACGAGGAGGATTCTTGTGGTTTTAAACTACCATTTTAATATTGTTTGAATATAAATTAATACAATAATAGTTTCTCTTCTTCCATCTTGAAAAAATAACTCAACGTCATGCCTTTCAACAGAAAAGTAAAATACTTCATAAGTTGAAGCTATGCAGCAGAGAGCTGTATGGATGTTAGCATTAAACGTATTTTATCACCTACATTGAACACTGATGCTACTTCTTTTAAACAATTTTTCAAGTCTTAGGTGCTGAATCAAAAAGCACTCACATGTAAAACCTGTCTGTCTCATTATGAGAGTCTTAGTAAAATCATTAACAAATAATAATTTGGAAGCTTTGGTTTACTGGGCACATGTACCACAGTAAGAGGATTCTCTGTCCCTAATTGCAATGCTGAGCATAGTAGCCTTCTTGATACTACAATATCTAAGACTTATGTATCTAAAGACTCATGCTTCAGAAAATGGGAATGTCAGCTAGAATATTAAGGAATGAAATCTATGAGACCGACCTTCACATAGGATATTAGAAACTGTTTTTTTGAAACAAGTGGTTATTTCATCCTAAGCATAGTATCATCAAAATCTGCTGATAGTCACCTGCTCCAACAACTCAGCAGCTGTGCTGAGTTCAAAGCTGTCATATATTTAATTCATTAGCAAGCCAGCTATCTTCCTGTTTCAAGAAATTGAGATTTTTGGGAAGCTATAAATGTAAGGTGCCATTTCCTTTTTTACACTCTACATGATTATTATGTACCTACATCTAATCCTACAACGGCAGGTCCATGCTCCCTTGTTCCTTATCTTAGGTGATGCCTCCATTTCTTCTAACCACTTTCATTTTTCTTGTCTTAAAATAGTTGACTGTGGTACCTTTTAAAAACATTTTTTTATTTAAAGGAAAATTATGAGTCTAGTGTTTAGAAAGGTAATTGACCTGTAGTTTAGAGATAAAAGGCTTGATCTTTCCTTCTGATACTGAACGTACATCAAAGTCAAGCTGAATGAAAACTTTTAGAAAACTGAATATAAAAAAATCCATTAAACGTAAAAATAAATGACAGAGTATAGGAACCTATTCACTTAAGTATTACTTGGATTTAAAATTTGTAGAATTTACACACACATGCAATACTGAGCAAGTTTTATGAACACCTGACTCAAAATCTGATGCTTAGTGTAATGTGTATCCCAAAATCTCTGCACCTTAAGGATACAAAGAATACTATGGTGCTAGAATTCAAAATGTGGAAGAAGCCTATATATTTTTGAAAGAGGAACAGAAACATCTCACAAAAACAAATGCAAAGTATGGAGGAAGAAAAAAATCTTCCTCTTTACACCAATGCATATGTCAGGATTACAGGATCTAACCCCACAATTCACTAGTGGTCAGTGTGTGGGAATTTATAAACAGCATCCACACTTCCTTCCCATAGCCTGTTCAAAAAACAAGAGAGAACTGTCTACTGCATAGAAAAAAGCATGAAGACCCTATCTGTGAACAGGCAGACTCATCCTTCAAGGCAGATGGGAGAGCAGAGGCCCAGTTCAACACTTTTGTGATCCAGGTAGAGAAAATGAAAGAGCTGAGGCTGGTTAATTCTGGTCCAACATGTATGGAGAGCAGAAGACAGTCCTCTTAACCCTGATCCTAATAACAAATCCCACAGAAGCCTGCAGCCGAGACCATTTCATTTCACTGTTAACACACATTATTTTTTTCCTTAGTAAAAGAATGTGATGCGAATAAATGTTTCAGAAGTAGATTCAAATGATAAGGCTGTTAGTCTCGGCTCCCGTGCAGCAATTCCACAATAACAATGAGCTATTAAAGAAATTAAGTAATCACAAAATGAGGGAAAAAGTTTTGGTTATAAAGAGCAATTACAATATGGATAAATAAACAATTAGATGCGGTAAGCTAGAGTGTAATATTGCAGCAGCACAGCTAATTCTCTTGTTCTCTCAGCTAGTGTCTGCAAAGTTGTAGTCTCAGATAAGATTTACCTATGCTACCAGTGCTCATGCACTTTTCTGGACTAAGGGAAAGCTGTTTCTTAAACCACGTTCTATGAGTCTAAGTCTTTGCTTTGCCTACAATACGCTTACCTTGTTTGGAAAACAGCCAAACTAGATGAACCAGAAGTATGGCATAAAAGCCCCTGCAACAAAACCTCAGCAATTCACCAGAGACACATCTTTGCAGAACAAAACACAGCATTTTAAGTCTAGCAGACTTTACCGACAAATACCCAAACCAGAACTGCAGACATGAGCCAGCCAGCCCAGGAAGCAGCTGTACTTGTTAACTAGATTCACCCTTCTCTGCTTTATACCCAATTTAATGAAGTACCTAAATGCTTATTTTAAAGTACTTAACGTTTCCCAACATAGTATCCTAAATAAAAAGAATCCCATGCAGCAGCAGAGACAAAGGACAAATATCCTTGTGTGTTTTTGCAAAATAGTGCTTCAGGCTGTTGAAACATTTATGATTCCCAAGTAGCTATCTCGATCTGGCAAAATATGTGCACTATGCATAATTCTCCTTTAAATACACAGCTTCAGCAGAACACTACTCCAGTTTACTCCCCCAAAATAGTTCACTTCAAACTGGAAGTGCTTGCTGACAAAGAAAGTATTACATAGTTACTCTTGGAAATTCTACATTTCTAAGATGTTGACAAAGATTTAAAAAATATATATATCTAAGAAAGCAATGCAGTACCCTGGCAACTGACCATCTTCAATAGCAGTTAGGCTCTTTCCAGCAATCGTCTCAATAAGAAAATTGTTTTATTCTATACCATACTAGCATGCACAGAATCCCACAGGCAGTTAGCAAGATACACTAAGGAGATGAAATAATATGCAAGCGTTCAAAGAATTTTGAAAATTAAGAAAATTGTACTTATTTTTAATTTTCAATAGTTGCAGGTGAGAATCAAGTTACACTATTCATATTCGTAGTTCTAGAAATAAATAACTTAATTTTCAAGAAGCATTCAGTATTAATTTATCTCTGCTCTCATTGAAGTCGTTGGGAACCGCTAGCAGGTTTCAGCATAAGAGTAAGATGAGCCTCAAGCAATTTTAGAAATCTGAGCTTAAGATTCTGCTAGCGTAGTCAGTGCTCAGTGTGTATCATATTCAGGTACACATGTAAATGGTGTTTCTTGCCTTCTCTTTCTTTCTCTGAAAACACACGTATGAATGCACACACAAACACAACATCTGAAATGAAAATTTGAAATAGCCAGGCAACTCATATTTGTTTTATTTTCTCCCATCCAGGAAAAACAAATAAGCAAAAACAAAAGACACCAAGAGGAGTACACTAATTTATTTCTACCACTGCAGTGGTAGATCAGCAAATACTGTAAATATGCATTTTCAGAAAGCATATCCTTTAAGCCTTACATACGTATTTATCACATAACATTGTTGATACTTTCACAACTTGGACTACAGTCACATAGAATCACAGAACAGTAGGAGCTAGAAGAGACCTCTGGAGATCATCTTGTCCAACCCCTGCTAAAGCAGCTCCTGTTGAGTAGGTTGCACAGGAAAGTGTGAGCACTTGGTATAAAAAGTAACACTGATGTAGAGATTGCCACAAACTTGTATTGCATCGACAATAAAACGTCTCCCCAAGCTTCAGAAAGTGCAAACAGTTCACAGGAGATGGATTCTTGTGGAGATAGTAACTGTGCAATTTTTATTTTCCCAAATATATCACCATTACAAAGGAAAATCACAGAATGATGGAGGCTCAGGCTAGCACCCAAATACATGCAGCCATGGACTGTAAAGTCACCAGCCGAGGGGTTGGGACTCATCCCTGCCCCACAAGAGTCAGCCATGGCAGCATCACTAGGCTGGCACCCACCACCAGGCAGAGCACGGCTCAGGAGGCTGGGATGCCAACATCTCTCTCAGTCTTCAGAGAGAAAATAAATAATAATAATTAGAAAGAAATGAAGAAGTCTTTATTATTGACAAGGCAGTTGGGGTTGCTGCCCCTACCCATCCTGGTTCTCCCTTTTCTAGTCCTGGGTTAAGCCATAGAAAGATAGGTTTATTTCCACAGTCAGAAACCAACCAGTCACAACAGTGCTAATAAAGCAAGCATGGACCTCAATAAGCAAAAGATGGACTTCATGTTCTTCATATAACTGTTTTTAAAACAGTTACATGTTGATTAAGCTGCTGGGAGACGTTACATTTATTATTTAGGATTCCAACCTAGCTGATGCATAAGACAATGAGACAGTGCTGAGAAGAAAGTCCCTACCACAACTGCCCACTGACTTATGGAATAGAAAAATCTCTTCTCTGCCATGCTGGGTTCCATTCTCACTTCTCGGAATTTGAAATGAGGGCTTCTGAGAAAAGGAGAATGCTGTGTGTAACTAGCAGGAACTTCTGTCAAAAATCCAAAATAGCTATCTCCACGGAGTGTTATTGCTAGAGAATGAAGCCATTGCCATATTACAATCCCTCACAGAAAATGTGGCTTTAAAAAAAAAAAAATCAAATCAAATCTCAGGCAATCAGTACCTGTGACCACTCAAGACATATCTTTCAATCCCTCAACTCTTTTGAAATGTATAATACTTAAGAGACACGTAGAGCTTCCTTTGTCAAACACTACCTAGATCTTTTTTTGCTGGCATCCACACCTCAGAATACAAGTTTCTTAGGACACGCTCCCTCTCCATCACTTTTCCTGTACTGCGTCACAATTTTTGGGTTGATTTTGTCTCTCTGTTCCTTCCCTATTATCCTGTGAGATTAGCACCCTCAAAGTTTCTGCTCTCATGATCAAGACCAATGCTAGGCCTTCAGACACCCCCCTAAAGAATAGGCAGTGACCTTCCATGCATTCATGTGTTATCTAGTTTTGAGGTTACTCCTCCACATGTAGTAGCAAAAGCCAGCAAACAAGTACTCTTGACAAGATTTCCACATATGTTCTGAGAGAGCACAAGATCCTCACATGTAAGGATACATAAATATGTAGATACATACATACACACAGAGGCATGTACACATGCACAAAGGTATGTTGGTCACTCTGAAAATAAAGCCTCCTATTTTCATAAGAGCTGCAAACAGATACAAAGAGCATAATCAGAAAAGAGCACAGTAAGAGAATCAAAAGACTCTCTCCATATGGGCTAAGCTTTGAAACCTTAATCCTTGGTGGTTCTTCAGAGGTTAGGAACTCAGACAGGAATGTGATTTTGAAATTAGAATTGTATAACAATATTAAATAGAAGGCACACTATTGTAATGAGTGAGAAGAGAAGATGCGAGAAAACACACTTGTTTTTCTTAAGATATAAAACAACTATTCTGGTATGAGGATTTCAAAGGTTATTATACCATACTACAGGGGGAGAAGTTCAAGTTATTTCTAAGATCAATCAGGGCTTCGAATGTTAAATATAAGTTTTTTGCACTAGGTATCATATTTGAAGTCGGTAAATTCTCATCAGAGCATGGATAAGTAAATTGAGGCACAGAAGTTGATGTTCTCAGCTGAAATTACACAGAATTAAAAAAAAAGCTCTACTTTAAAAACACAAAGTGCTTCACTTAGAAATTATTGTTGATGAAAATCAAGTACCTAATTATAATCAAGTAGTAACAAGTTAATCTGTCACGTGAAAATGAGATACACACTGCAGGCTTGTCTTCTGGATCCAATATGTATGGGTCTGAAGTGCTTTCCAAGCCATAAGTAAGTACTGTCATTAAAGCATTATCTAAAATCAAGAAACGCATCTTAACAGTACATCATTTGCCCAGTGTAGTCACTGTATCCCATGAAATGAAGATACATTCTTATGTACATCTTGTCATGTAGCCTTGCTTTGCCACATGTTTAAGTACAACTTCACAATGAAATCTAGCAATTTAAAACTACTATACAATGAATTTCAAAACTATCATGATTTATTATTCAAACATCAACTTGCACTATGGGTCCAGTCTCGCAGGGTGCTGAGTGCCCTCAGTTGCCATCTGACATTTACCGTGGCTTAATGACTCATAACATTCATTATAGCTTCACGTTAGATTGATTACAGCCTCAGGACAAGTCATAAATGTATTTAGGATAAATAAGAGCTAAAGGAAAAAAAAGCAAAACATACCTGAAAATAGTAGTAGCTTCTGACATACTGTGCACTAGCCCTCTCTTATTTCACTGCTCTGATGGAAAGTGGCCTAAGAAATAAAGACAATACAAGCCTTTCAGTTGAAAGTTCCATACACTGTAGTCATAGGTTTTCTTCTGAGAACACTGAATCAACAACAAAATCTCTTAAGTTGGTAAACACGAGGAGAAAGGAAGAATGCAACTTTTTTTCTTTGATAAGTATATAATATCTGGGCATAAAGGGAATTATGACAAACTGTATCAAGAGCGCAGAAGTCATGTCTTTAATGACAAGTAAAAAAATGCTAAGTTATTTACATAGGAGTGGCATAAAGGGGAGATGTTTTCTAAAAGGTTGCGCGTACCATGGGCACGATCCATCCAGCTACATTACATCACTATTTGTAAGAAAATTCAACAGGACTACTTCAGAAAGCACGACATCAGCATGTACACCTACATTTTTCCTATCTTGGCCCTGAATATATCATCATCTCTACAGTACAGAACAATTAAGTATTATTCAGAAAGAGCATTTACATTCTAATACAATGAAATGGAAGAGAAGTCTCATCCATAAAAGTAATAGAGTACAAGTTAATGAATTTTTCAAGACTAAAAGGCATCACTGGATGATTTTATCTGACCTCTTTTGTAACACAAATCTTAAAATGGTTCTCCTTGTGCTATGTCAATTGAAAACATACCACTATTTGACTGCACATCTAGTCTTCCTCCCTCAGAACTGTACTTCCATAGTTGTACATAATAACATTTGTGACCAAAATGGGAAAATGAAAGGTTTTTGTACGAAACAATAATTACTCCTCCTTTTCTCCTGTTACAGCAAAACATAGCAAACCAAAAGGTAATGCATGGTTTTCAGTACAAAAACCTCTGGCTGTGTGCATCTGAAAATTGAAGAGAATTGTTTGAGACATATTTTTCTTAGGAAGATAGATGGTCCACCATGGAATTTTCCACGTCGCACATATTGAAACACCTGCTTTGAATACAGTATTTGATAGTCAATAGCAGATTGTTTGGAAATGTACCTTAATTATATGAATAGTAAATATGATTAATGAAACTGATTCAAAAAACTATAATTAGGATGGGGAGGAGTTAATTAAATTATTATTTTTAAAACTGTTAAGGAGAAAATGCTGATACAGTTCTATTAGCAAAAGAGTTCTGTAATAAAGAAGCTGAGTGCTGACATCAAATAAATTTGAGAGCAATAGAAAAAGATAGGTTTTCAGGTTTATACTCCCATTGCATTAGAGAATTCTTGAAGAAACAAAAAAAGTTTTTTTCAGAATGCAGCTAAACTCAACTTTTCTAGCACTTCTACCATAAGCAGTGTTGAAAGCTAACTTTCCCTTTTAGTATGACAGGTAGAATTGTCACTTAGACCATCAAGCCATTAAAACAGTTTTTAAAAAGTATTTTGTAGATGCAGTAACACTAGCATTCTAGATAATTTTCCAGTGCCTTTTCAATCAAGAAAATCTGGCTCAAATTGCACTATCTGACCTTTCGATTAATGGCCCTGCCTCTTGCCTGTCATACTAATACAGAGTTTGGGGAATAGTTAGGATTCATCTGGAAGCAACATAATTTCTGCCTGTGTCTTTCTTTTCTGGACGCTAATGGCTTTTAGTCAGTCCTTTTCACTCAGTGTGTGACACATGTAGCCTTTCTATTTTAGTTGTCCATTAACTTCAAGCATTATGACAAGAACAAAGCAACTTCCTAAAGAAGTGGAGTTCAGCTATATGCATTAAATTTCTACAGATCCTTTGCTTATAAGGTGCCGGTTTTGATCATCACTACTGTTTCTCTGCAATACTATTTATTACTAATTAAAAGAGGCTGTTTAAACAAATCGAAAAAATCACGCGGTCTGTGGATTCAACATTAGTGCTACTAATGTGTGATGACTTTTTTTTCTACAAGTATCTACTTTTTTAAGCAGGAAATGTTGGGAAAACAAAAATCACAAGCAGAAAGCTGCAATTGCTTGTTGGAATTCCAAGGCCTCAGCACCGTACTTAATATTTTTACCTTGAGATCATGCGAAATACAGCACACTACAACACTCATAAGTAGAGAGTAATAAATACATTTCAATGAAGACTTACAGGATCAAAGATATAAACTACTAGGGGAAATAGATTCTACTAGGGAAAGTGACACCTGTAGTCCTGCAAGCTTTCTAAATAATATTTCTACCCTTTAAATATTTATCACTGAGCTGCAAATAAAACATCTGTAATACTCTGCAGAAATAACATGCATTGGATGGCTTTTAGAAATATGTTTGACTGTACTAGTTTTTAACTCAATTCTACCAGTCTGACATCTGGTCAATGTCTGTATTAAGGATGCATTATAAAGCATTTTAATTCCAGTTTTAATTCCTCGTACTATTAAGACATCTCATTTCTCTTTATTAGAATATCAGCTGGACAGGATGTTTCTAGATGTGGCTGAGAGATTTGAGAAGCTGAACTAACTTTGCCAGAGCTTCTATATCTGGGCAAAGTTCTGTTTAAATTTAGGTTACTTTTAGGCATATCACAGAATATATGTGGCAAAGGTATTTTATTCAGAGCTGACTTAACAGTACATTTTGTATAATTGGGCTCTAACTGAAGTTAACGGCAATTTGCCTCTTCCCAAGCCAAATTTTCCACGGATAAGCCATGCCTGTGAAGTGATACCTGTAGCAATGCTTTCCTGGGATGTGTTGTTCTATTCTAAGCCACTAGCATATGCACACAGACAAAAAAAAACAAAGCCTGACAGGGGCATGTTTATTCTCTACCTGGGGTATGTTTTTTCTGTAACTGGGGTTTTTGGAGTTTTTAGGACACAATGGTTTGTATTAACTGACACTGCCAGATCTCCCTGAGCAAACACCTTTCAGTTCCTCACCTAGACCAGTAGTAAGGAGGCAGCTATGTTCTAGTCTACATCACATCTTCTGTTCCCAAAAGCCCCTAAAGACCTCACTGAAGCTGAGTAAATCCAGAAGACAATGAACAAAACAAACTTTACTCATAACTAATACTGACAACAAAAAAGGATTTTACTGAACAGAACTATCTAGTCATACTGCAGTACCTCAAACAGAAGAGGTACCTTTCATTGTCACTGAATCTACAGTTCACACCATATGTTTTTAAACTCATGTCAGTCTCAAATCACAAGTCTGTTGCACACAAAGTAGAATAATTCTCCGCTAATTCCCTATCAGACACCAAAAAGCATTCAATTGTCTCAGAAGGCTACTAAGGCTATATGGAGGAACTTTTTTTGTGCCATCCTAGAGTTTCTCCCTGTTCCTTCTTGTCAGCCCTTTAACAAAACACTCCTCTTAAAAGGGTGACAAGCAGCGTGGTAGTGTAACATTAGCTCTGCCCTTCAGCGAACAATCATCTCCCTCTGATGCGTCTTAGGACCCATTCAATGCAAAGTTCTTACTTATTCCCAGAGCACTGTCCTTTCTTTCTCCATCCTCTCAGGTTTTAAGAAAACCCAAAAAGGAACCAGTCAGGTGTGTGAGTATTGACAGAAGGAACTAACTCTAACTCTGTTAGTTTTAATGGCACAGATCAAAGACAACTGCTGAGTGCATTTCATACAAGGCCCAGCACTCAACCCTAGTACTATCTAGATTCTAGCTACTACTATCTAGTATCTGAGGTTCAGCTGCACAGTGCAAGTGAGGACAGAATAGTATTGCCTGTGACAGAAAACAGCTGAGAAAAAAATACATACATAGCTGTCACATGCCTGATGCACTATCAGGGAATTCAAAAAAATCTCAGCTTCGTGCAGGCTGATAAGTGCTGTGAAGTTAGGGTAAAAGATTTTCCAACATCTTCTATGCTAGTTACTTGCCATTATGAATATAGTTTCGTAGGTAAATCTGGAATCAGATGTTTATTTATCAAGATAAAGCACAGAAATAGCCCTGGAGAACCAGCTATAAAGAAAAGTGGTTTCATCTTCTCATTGACTTCCTTCAAAGGGAAGACCATCCAGCAATGCTGCTCTTGCAGCATAAAATAATCACACCAGATAGCAGCAGGAGATAAGTTTAAGCTCTCACAGCAAGGCATAGCACGCTAATGAGAGTTTGTGTGAAGCTCTACAGATGGCTGCATAGTCCCCATACTGCTCAACTCCTTCATAGCAATCCAGTAAGAGGTACCATCACCTCAATCAGTATCTGACACAATATTTTCCACATACCTGCCTTTCCCTCCATCCTACATGCATTCAGTCCATCCCCTCATGGAGTTCACTGCCACTTGAGTAAGGTTCAGCTTATGCATGCCCAGTTTGGACAGAGGTCACCTTAGCTTGCTAAAGAAAGGTGAATAGTCATGTACAGCCTAACTGCATTTAGCCCAAGTATCTGCAAAAGGCTAAGACCTGGCATTATTTGGTTTTTGCTGGAAAACCCATAATATAGATCTCCAGCTTGTACCACTTAACAAATACCTGTATGAGCGTTTGAAAACACACAGGCTTTTCAAGTCCTCATTTCTGAAACATTTCAACCCCATTTTTTTTTCCTTTTTTACATAGTGTAGCTATGTAGCGCATGAAAATATTTTCACAGACAGCGTAGCTGTAATAATGTTAGCTTTGTCCTTCAATGCAAAATCTTCTTTTCTGACTCGTGCCTTAGGACCCATAACATTGAGACATCTGAAAATAACAATTCTTTTGTCATTCACTGTTTTGTGCAACCAGTATTTCCTACAGCCCTGAGTCACTGACAAGGGATTGTGATAAATGTTAATATTTTTTCTGTACGTCACTAGACAATTTCCATTTATGATCTAGACCTAAATTTCAAAATAAAAAGCGTCTGACTCTTAAAATCAGTTACATGTTTAAAAGTCTTAAAAATTCCAGCTATTAATGTTATGAAAAGGAATTGTTTTAAAAAAAAAAAGAAAACAACAGTCTCAAACCAAAAACCCCAAGAGTATGTGTCTGTGTGGAGTTGAGAGTATTAGAAGCGCAATGAGCTACAGAGCATTTTTCAAAGGAAAATGGTTTCATATAACCCTTGAGAACTACATATTTGGGTATGTGTAAACCCATACAGACATACACACTGAAATTAGGCAACTTGTCCTCATCTGCACTGGTACGGCTTTTTCTGATACTATATAATGGAGGTCATGTAATAGAAGGAAATCACACTAGCAGAGACAGATGAGTCCTGTTCAGATGATTTGGGAAAGCAAGAGAGAAATAGAAAGGGAAATTACACTGCAATGACAGAAATCAGTTCATATGTGAAAAATCAAATGATGTATTTATATGACATATGAGAACTACCCAAAATCACTCTGTAATATGGGAAGGTGGTTGTACTATAGACAGAAAGAGAAGATATTAGCAGCGATAGTCATCCATACTAAACACAGATAGAATAGAAAAGGCTAGGAAATGGAAAAACAACGTAAGAGACAAGATTTACAAAAAACAAACACCAAGTCAATGGCAGAAATAGCTTGGGGTATTCTTTAGTGTAAGAAGTGGGACAACAAACAGTAAAAACAAGATTTGTTAAGGCATTTTCCTAGTCTAGTAAAAGTTAACAAAACATTACATATTGACACCATTCAAATTAACCAGTAGTAGCTGAGCAGACAATGAAACCTCTTGTTCTAGTAACATACAACATCTCATCATAAACATTCTTAATGGTGCAGTTTATCATGAAATGTGGGGCTCATGAAAAGCTAAATGGAACAACAATAAGGTTGTCTATAACCTAACTGTGACTAAAGAAGAAATAGCTGCTAACATTTTCTTCTGATTAGACAGTGTCTGCATAAATTAAACAATTATAATTATGTCAGGAACTACACATTAGTGAAACTGATTTTAATATACTGTAAAGTATATTGGTACTATTTACTACTAATCAATGTACATAAAAACTTTGTTTACTCTTGTTTGTTCCCAGAATGCAGTGTATATTAACCTATCCAATCTCACATACTAACCAATTGTGACTATTACAATCCTTATAATTTATCAGATTTTTAAAAAAAAATAAACCCAAGCAACACCTTTCCATATGGCCAATTAGCAAAGTCATAAAATGCAGCAAATATATGATGCTGTATTGAACATCTGTGCTGGTTATCCTATGGGAATTTTTAATAAAGGACCAAACAGCATATTGATGTTAATTCTACGTTACCGGGACTTTAAATAAAAAACTAAAATAAATAGCATCCATTAAACTGATCATACTGTTGTAACTCAAATTGTGTTTATTATGCTAATGGAACATGAAATTAAGAAAAAGACCTTTATGCCAGTGGAATTAATTAATGAGCTTTATGAAGGCATTGGGATGTAATTTATTTCTAGATAAGTAAGTCTAATTTGCAGTTCCATGGGTCTCTGCAATGCTGATTGTAATAGTTATTCCTGCAGATGTGCTGCTCACAGCATGTCTTTCCATTAGAACTGAACACCTCATTATATAAACTGTACCTAATTAAACATAATACAGTGGTGACTTGTTAAACTGGCCTTTTTAAGTCAGCAGCTGCCTAAGCTAATAATACCGTACACAAGATTTATATCATCTACCATATAATACTGATATTAAAATATACTGCCCAAGGGATTGACAACTAATTTACCAGTATGTAACAGGTACTCTTCAGATTCTGCAGTGAAGATTAAAAACTATTAGTCTATGAAAATCAAATGAGTTAAAGTCTATTTGGAGTTCCAAATAATTATGAAAGTTTTTTTAATAGCTGCATTCTTTTGTCAGGTTATTTTAAAAACTGGAGTCAGAGAATAACTCTTTTCTTATGTCCTTTGACAATATCTGATGCTGTGCTTTTCTTACGTGGTCTGAATTATTACAATAATTTAAACAGAACCAGATATATGCAGGCTCACTTTATTTCAACCAAACAAAAATGAGAAAACTCCAAGACAGATACAGCATCTTTTGAACTTCACCAGTTTGATTCTGTGACTGTTCTGTGTATGTCCTTTCCACAAAAATGTAGATATATCTCATGTTGAAAATATGGCAGTCTGTCCCTAGGAAGTCTGACTGTTTTGATCAGAACATCAGAAAATACATTGAGAACAGACTGATTCTCTCATGAAATAAGATAGGAATATTTGAAAACTAGTCAAGAATAGATTTTGGATCAACAGTGTTTGATCATGACAACTTTCACAGTCTGTATACACACTGTGGTTTATGATTTGTCTTCTTTCGAGTCTGAATCAACTGCAACTTTGTGTTCTAATGCAGAGTGACACTAAGATTTTTTCTTGTTTTTTCCAATATCTATAAAAAGTATATTTTGTGCTTGCAGATATACGAATGGAATGACAAAGCCATTCCTCTCCCTCTCAAACACCTGTGACTCTTCCTTTCCTCCTTGCCTGAATACTCAAAACTCACTCTTGCTTAATGCCACAGCTGAACCATCTGAAGAAAGACGATCAGCCCTGCATGCTTATGCCACCCCTTCTCTGGCCATATGCCATTCCAAGCAATAAAATTAAAAACATGCATAAATTTAGTCCAAGACTTAAGCTCACCAATGCCCTGTCAAATTTGAAGTTAAGAAATGCCAAAGTGTGTAATCATTAAGGACTTCAGTTTCCCCACAATATTCATTCTCTTGTGCAGCAATTTTTTTGCATAAAAAAGCTAGAAAACACACGTGTGAAAAAGGAAAAGAGGTCATATTACTTGGAGGCTGTCACTTTGTTTGGATACTCTTCAAGATCTGGAGGAAAAAGTTCACAATCATATCAGATTTGTTCTGAGCCATTTTCCCTATCTTACTGAAAACATTAAAAAGTATTCTTAAACCAGTTGTTGCTTTACCTATGTTTTCAGTAAGCTGTGATAACTGAACCACAATCCTCTTCTAAAAACTAATGCTCTGAGAGCAGCTATTGTCCCTCACATAAACCTTAATATCCACAGCATCACACTTTACTTTTAAGGTTTCTTAGTAAGGACACTTTGACAGTCAGTCTCCCTCTCTTGCTACAATCCTTGTATCATTCTGGATTGTCATTTAGAATACACAAATCACTGTAAATTAAGGTAGAATTACAGTTTATCCTAGAGTTACACATTCAGAGAAAAGCAATCTTAAAGGATGCACATCAAGTAACAAAAACAAACACAACTTCATTTTATTGGCAGCAAGGACGAGCAGGCTTCCAAAAGAAACAGCTTGCACACAACTGGCTTATCCTACCAACAGAAAGAGCGTTCTCAGGGTACAGCTGGCAGAGTGCTTAGAAGATGCACGGCCTTCCAGGACAGGGATTAAAACAGGTATTTGCATGCAAACCTGTGATTACTTGCAAAGCCTGCATGGGAAGTGATTTTATATCTAAAAATTGCACTATAATCATTGTTCGAACACTGACTTTACCAAGGCTGCATTTTAACTTTCTGGATGTCATCATTTACCTCAAGCTTTCGAGAGACAGTCCACCACTGTAATGCAATAGAAAGCTTAACAAGATGGCAGAGCAGCAAGGTCTTAGGCTACAGCAAGTGAGGATCTGCTTAGACGAGATAGCAATGGGCACGGAAATCAGAGAAAAAAAACTGCTTACCTTTAGAAGGCCTACAAGGTCCTCAAGCAGGCAGGAATCTCAAGCAAGATACCCTTGCCTCCAGTGCCAACCCTTAAATGAGGTCTGGGAAGGGGTGGGTCCTGGCTCCACTCTTTCCAGTCACTCAGGGGCATTGCATGCACCTGAGCTCCCCTGGGTTGGCCCTGCCTTCCCACCAGGTGCTCCATCACTGGTTCAAGCCATGACTTAGCATTTCCACTACAACCATATATCATTCAAACTGTTTAATTATTGCTGTACAATAGGATAGTTGGGATCTTTATTATGAAATTATTTATTATAAAATTCCTGAAATAAGACTATTATCTTTAAATTAGAAAATGTTGTTTAAATGAAAAAACAGAGCTATTTTTCTTTTCATAGAATTCCCATTGAAATTGCTTCACAATTTCTCAGCAATCAAACATGAAATGTAACAGAAAAGCAACATAATTTGCTGTGGGATTAAAGTTTAGCAAAATCAGTCAGCAATAAGAAAATAGTAGTTCATGGGCACCATGGGTCCATTATAATTATTATTTTTAATTAAAGTATTTCAGATCCTCATTAGTTCTCTTTGCCCACTACTTTTATTGTCTGACTTTCCTTGAAATGGGAATTATGAACACTGAAAAATGAGTTAAGACTCTTGTTTCACAACAGATCTCTGTCAAAATGCATTTAGTAACGTATCACAGCTAAACTCCTCCATGACTCACCACAGATATCTTCTGCCTTTTAAAGCAACAGAAAACTAGGCAAATAGTTTCTCTATATCTCCATTAATAAAAGCACATAAATCTCACCAAAGGCTTTCTGCGACCCAAAGATCTGGTCGTGTTTTGAATCTTAAACTTGAGAAGCATTTTCAGAAGTGATCTAATTTAAAATTATCTATCTTAATTGAATTTTAAATGAAGAGAAAAATCTTGTCATTGTGCTTCCCAACTACATAGCATACTAAAAAATATTAAAGATAAACAAAAGGCAGATAGAATAAAGTACAAACTTCTTTAATGAGATCAATAAAAAAATGTATGGATTTAATACTAGATTTGACATTTTAAAGAAGCATTTTACACCTTCTTCCTTTTCCTGGTCTGGTGAAAAAAAAATTCTAAACACAAAAAAGAGTTGTGTTTTCACAAGCCTACTGGTGTGCCTCAGCTTTCCAAGTTCATTTACAATTTCGGGAAGTCACTGAAATAGAGAGAAATATCTAATTTGATGCTTATTGAGCTAAGATCTAAAACCTTTCTGAGAAAACGACATACAGCTGGTATGATCTCACCGGTTCCTGGGAAGACTGGCTTGAAAGTTATATTGCCTACTTAATTTCTTTTTTTCAAGAATGAAGTAGCACTTTACAGACAAGCAAGTAGCTTGGAAACAGACAAAGAGATCCTAAACCATCACTTACAGCTGATCTTTAACCTCCTTGGAAAACAGAGAACAAACAACTGGGTTCAATCAGACAAAATCTCCCAGAAACATTTCTACCTAGAGAGAACTAGAAACACACAGCAATGTCATGAGCAGGAAAACAATTACTCTGTATTAAAGATCTCAAAAAAAAAGTTATTAATTCAGCTACCACTGAATCAAAACAAGCAGAAAATATTACAAAATTACTCATATATTTCCTCTCAAATCAAATACAGAAGCTTATTTTCAGCTGTATTGCCAGAGACTTTAATATATTCTCTAAAACTTTAATTCTCTTCTTGGAATTCTTTAATATGTGCAGAGACATTTAAATGATTGTTAAGACACCACTGACTGAAAAACAAGCACCATATGGTGATTTGGGACTGTTACAGGAGACAAAGCCAAAACCTCTGAGTGAAGTGAAACCTCCTAAAAGCACACTTGGACAACAGAAAAATAGGAGAGAAGTTCCATCCACCGTCTCTCACTATCACTTCTCCTCAAACAGGACAATGATTTTTAAAACCATGGGGAAAAAACTGCACTAAAAAAAGCCTGGCACTAAAATCTTTTCAGTTATATTTTCAGGAGTTTAGAGGTCAGTCTCCATTCCTCATGTGCTTAACTGTAAGGAACACTAATAAAATGTGAGGAGAATTCAGGTGGTTGATTCTGTTCCCATCATCTCCAATGACTCCAATGTAAACAGTATCGGGCCCTTCATGTGCGTATTAAATAAAGCAGACACTTCTATTCTGAATATTTTGAGTACGTGCTTTTGAGGCACAAAGGAGTTAAGATGATCTGATAAAAGTAACAGATAAAGCATATTACAATCTATACTAACTACATTCTAAGACATAAAAAACTATACTGTGTGTATGTATTACCATATGTTACCATGAAAGTTGACCTGATTTCTAGAGGATTGCTTTTTTTTTTTTTTTTTAAGTATGATGCTGTAGCAATTTTTGATGACATACATTTGTATAGCATTTCTCATGCCATAGAAGATTACATCTGTCTGCAAAATACAATATAAATACAGCACCAGAATTTTATCTTATCCCTTGGCTACTATCTATGAAGTAAATGTTTCAGTATGGTTTTCTATGTAAGTATGAATCACTAAGACTTCTCAGTGTTTTCTTAAACCAGAAATTATTATTACTGTCATTGCCACTACTTTTTAATTGCATATTCTTTTTTGTCTGCCTGGGGAGGTTCTTGAACAGAATTACTCTACAACATATTTAAAAAGCAATGATATTTTGAGTTATATATTCCCAGCTTCGGAAACGAATTCTTATAGTACCAGGGTGCAAAGCGGTAAAAAATCCACAGGAAGAGGCAAAACTTTGACAGTAAGTTTTTGCTCCCATCCAGTAAGTTACAGGCCAGCAGAAAATAACAGGTGGGATGGTTTTGCACACCAAGCAGGCCCTCACAGAGAAGAGACTTAGGCTCCTCTCATACAGGTGGCTCCCCAGGTGACACTGGGGGTAGTCCTAGCACAGGCAGGTGTCATGCTTTTCACGGTACAGAAAGCTCTACTGAATCACAATGCAATACATTAGGAACTGTATTAAAGTACTAGTAAGAGACTTTGGTTAGGAGCAAGTACTGTGCCAAAGGTAATGCCTTCTATTTTGTCATGTTGGCCCACAACATCAGAGGTGGACATTGGTGGAATGGCAGCAGAGGCTCAGCCTTCCCACCAGTATCCCATTACATTTTTCTGCCGTGTGACAGATGGCAGCAGAGCGGCAGTCTAACAGAATGGCATCTGACATGGAAGGGCATATGAAGCAAAGGTGTGTCAGTGGATGTGAGCGTAGGGAGGTGGTGGGTCACCTCCACTGGTGCAGATTTTCATGAGTGCAACATGCAGACTCTTGTTCACTGCTGGCAAAAATGCATAGCTAATTAAGGTGACTGTTGGAAAAAAAGTGTTGTGCAGATGAGAATTTGCTCTCTCATCTAGAGCTATTATGCACTTTGTATCTGTTGCAGTTTCCATGGAAATAAATAGGAAGCATTAGTTTTGGAGTGACCAACATAGGTTTGATATGCTCTGGAGAGTTTAAACTTCATAGGAAAAGAGCTTTACAGGTGGTGAGAAAAAAAAAGGGATATTATTGGCTCTGCAAATAGGGAATTGAGTAGAAAGGAGTTTTGGCAAAAATGTGCAGAAAGCTACTGGATGGTTACCCTGTGTGAGGGATCTCCAGGCCAGCTGGATTCCAAAATGACATTTCTTCTTGCCTAACATCTCCTAGTCTCCAGCCTGCAATTATTGGAATGCACACCGTAAGACCCAACACCGTTGGTGTTAGCAAAGTTATTTTTCCTGAAACTGAGACTAGCATGAATTCAACTCATAACTTAAGGGAAACACAGCAGGGAAGGGGAAAAAATGCAAAAATGCCTTTGATTCATCCTCTCTGCGTAATAAGCCAGATTCTCAGCTAATGCATAGCCTCATTTTTCCACTCATACCTATTTGAGCTCTAATATTCTGTACAACTTCTATGCTTAACAGCAGGGCTCAGAATAAACATATAGACCCAGTCTTAGTACTTTCCAGACCCATATAAGCACATAATCCAACAAAAGGTCACAGAATTGCCCACATTTCTATGCTCTGCCTAACTATATCACTACTTCAATCCATGCATGATCTGAAGATTTGCTCTAGCCATCAAGTTACTTGTTAGACTTCATGACTGAAGCTTTGTGCAATAGCTCAGTTAAATCTGGAAGCACATACACAAATTCTGACCTCCAGTTAGAAAAAGAATGAATATTTGTGCTCCTTTTAGCTTTTATTGGTTTCTCACCAAATCTACTAATTTCACTATACTTTTTCTGACTTACTGCAAATTCCCCACTTTCACATAATTACAATTGCAGCTCTGTTAATTTTGCTGTTTTGGGAACACAGCAAAATCTGGCTACCACAACTGTGGTTCTTTTGCGTTCAAAACTGCATCGCTCATGTATTTAAAAATACATATGATATTTATAAAGTCTACTCAAAACATTACCAAATTGTCCCATTTTCATGTTTTCATGACAATTTATATGTTTTCCATATGGGCAAGTGCTGACAATATGATACAAGCTTAATGGAACAAATTGTGGTTTCTCTTTATTGTTTTGGCATCAAAAATCTACACTTGCATAAAAATAAATCTCTCCGCTATTTTCCAGGGATGATTTTTCATTAATGCAATATTAAGTGCTTCTTTCTCATTTTACTTAAAAATGTGCCAGAAATTTTCACTGCTCACTTCACCACTGCATCTGACAGCATTACCAATCTATTGGAAAAAAAAAAAAAAAGCAGCTGATATCCAGAGATTGCAGAATTATTCATATGATTTTCTGTAATGTATCATGAGCTCCAAAAAAGGTTTCAGAGCGAGGCCTAACTCTTTCTGTCCACAGGCAGAGAGAATTCATCCCTTCTACATTTCCTTCTATTTCTGTTTTCTAGTTTTCCAGAAGCAGCAAGAGTTAATGACTGCAAGCAATAGAAGAAGCACTAAAAGACTAAGGCTGAAAAAGCTGACAGTAAATGATTTCCTTAAAAGTTCCCAAAGACTCCAATGTGGCACTGAAAAGAGCGATCATTCCTATACTCCAGCAGCATGTGTACTTCAGCCATCACCATCCAGTTGCTGCCTCCCTCTTCGCACCTTACTGCAGATCTGTCCTTTCCTTCGACTTTTCTCCTCCCCCAATTACTGCAGACCTAATGTAGAGAAAGCTCTCCGTGACCTGAAGCTCTTCAGTAGGCAGTCAGATGAGCTAGCTTTCTCTTCATTTAATCTAGCTCCTACACACAGCTCACAACATGACAGACATGTCAAATGAGCCATCCACCAGGCCACTGACAGCAGTTTCTAGGGCGTAAGAGAGGCAGCTGATGGAGAGAAGATTGTTGGAAGGAGTTAGGAAGACAGGAAGCCATAGGTAATATCACGAGTGCCCTGCTGAAAACTGACAACTTAATGGGTATGATACTGACGGTTATTTTACGTACCTCGAATCCTGGTCTTGAATAATACACCTACTACTGAGAAGTTAAAGTGGAAAATCGATTTTGCCAAAGTTAATAACAAAGGTTAATGTGTAGAAGGCACGGGTAATAGGCATCACCTCAGTCACAGTCCAAAATCTGTTTTACTTCCCAAGAGCCATGTTGATGAATTCATCCACAGAAGCAGCAGCTTGTACCATACAAAGACCTCCTCCTGGCAGCCTGTCTCTAGGATAGGCACTGGGCAATCTGTTTAAGAAGCAGGCTTAAAAAGCGCTGACTCAGACATCTCAGAACAAGCCTCCCATTAACTAACTGGAAATATTCAGCCACCAGCTGGATCTTCCTCCTACAAGGAGAAGAAAGTAGCACTTCCACCAACTGTTCTCTTTTGAGGTGACTCACCTCAGTGACACTACTGTCCCAAGACATGCATACAGTTCCACTTGTAACTCCCACGTCTGACGGGAAGAATCTGCAGTGAGCACTAGAAAAGTGCAGGGACTGTCACTCCCTTTTTTAGCAAGACATATTTTATCACTTATTATAGAATCATAGAATGGCTTAGGCTGGAGGGGATCTCAAAGATTATCTAGCTGCAACCCACCTGCCATGAACAGGGTTGCCCCCCACCAGATGAGGCTGCTCAAAGCCCCATCCAGCCTGGCCTGGAGCGCCTCCAGGGACAGGGCACCCACAGCTTCTCTGGGCAGCTGTGCCCACCACTCTCTGAGTAAAAAGTTTGCCCCTAACATCTAACCTAAATCTCCCCTTTTTTAGTTCAAAGCCATTCCCCCTTGTCCTATCAAAATTCCATTTCCTTCAAAAGAATTTGTGACTGAAATCTAAGACTGTTCAAGTAAGAACTGTTTTCATCATTTTCTTCAGCAAGCTTTTAAGGGTAGATCTCTTGAAGGTGTTTATAAGATGACCGCTATCAACAAACAAAATGAATTTCAGAGAAATATAATCCAAGAATGACTTTTCTTGTTTTACTTAGGTGTTGTTTTAATATTAGATACAGTATACATATATAGTTAAATAAGGAAAAATTATCTGCTTGCTTATAATCTCATCCCTTGCAGAACTACCATGCTAGTAATGTTAAATAGGCTATAAATCAATCGGATGTTCACACATAGTGTTGAATCTCTCTCACCAATTAAGTACATTTTCGGAAAAGCTTTAGGTCCAAAAGTTCACATGATGAAACTTTTGGCACAGAGCTGAATATTAAGAAGCACTACACAGAGTAGTAAGCTATATTCTGCAGTGGTTCATTTATCATCTAAGCAGAGTCTCGATTAAACACCTGTCTGTTCCCCTTACTTGTCAATAGTTTGTATTTCAAACAACTGATTTCTCAGTAGCAGGAAGGACTCTTGCAGACAGAAAACTGCTGAGTCTACTCTGTAAAATAATAGAATTACTGAAATTAGGTAAAATTCCTGTAAGCTGTGCAATGGAATCTACTGCAGTGACCACCTACAGCCGTATGTCTTAAAACTTAACAAAATGACTTGTTTATTCAAATAGCTAGTTGTCATCAGGCTTTTTCATATAGCAATGAAACCAGCATAGCTCAATTTTGAGTTTTCACTTTAATTCTTCATGATCAAAGTATTTAATAGTCACCAGTCATTAATCATAATTTTTTAAATGATGTAGGAATAAAACAAAAAAAAATACAGAATATTAACCATTGCACCGACATTTTCTTTCAGAATTTGGTGCCTGCGTGGGCAAATAGAACATTTAAGGAAATAAATAAGTTGAAGAAATCTGTTAACATGGAAAATGAAAATAGTTTTTTTTTTGCCATTTTTCCAGGCTGAATTAATAGGGCAAATACTCCTGGGGTAATTTGACCTATGAATCACAGTGAATGGAATTTGTCGCTTTTCACAAACCATTTGTAAATGATTTTTCCCGTTATTAATCATACTATTTAATCAATTTCGGTTGCATCATAAGCTTCAATTTTTATTTTTTTTTTCCTTTTGGCACTTATCTGCACTTCACTCCCAAAATTTGCTTTGCAGTTAAAATGTTCACACCAAAAAGTATTCTAGAATCATAGAATTAGCTAGGTTGGAAAAGACCTACAAGATCATCCAGTCCAACCATCATACGTATGGATACATATGGTCAGTAACTTTGTGTACCATTTGCTAAACATTTCATAAAACATAATCACAGCACGTGGATTAACTAAAACAGACAATATACATAGTTTCATGAATATTAATAGATCACTTTTACTTTTCACCAGAAATGCAAGTTTTCTCTAGTAGGTGGAAGGGCTTGCCCAGCCCTTGTAATTAAAATGAGCCAGAAAAGAATGGCAGGTTTTAAAAAATTCCCTACAGAAATACTCAAAGAGCACGTTACATTTACTACATTATTTGGAATTTAAACCATCCCCTTCTGATACTATTTTCTTTCAACACATGTATTTCAGATGTACAAATGTGGAAAGCCTAGACTCTTTTTTTACATAAATTTGATTTTTCTGCCTTAATTGTTGTTTATATTGTACATCATTTAGGTGTGATTATGTTATATTTAAGTATTCCTAAATTAATTCAAATTAATCTAGTTACCTAGATTACATTTGAAAAATTAATTTAATACGACATCCTGTTAATTTGTTGCTTTGGTACTTCAGCTCTGCATCCCTGGGGCAATGCAACTTTATCCTACCTCTAATGCAAGAGTTTCAAAGCTGCAATATAACATACAAACAGGATAGTAGGAATTGCCATACATGATCAGAATCACAGATCACTTAGTTTAAAATGTTGTCTGCTGCATGGAAGATGCTCCAGGAGATATGCAAGAAACCTAGCAGTAAGCAATAACAAAATATAGCTTGCAATGCAATCATTTGGCACGACCAAGAAAAATATAATATTAGTGATCTTACGGACAACTATTGTGAGAGCAGAGACCGAAAAAAAAAACAAACAGTAGTAAGTAACCATTCTAAAGAGCACCAGGGTGCTTCTTTCACATAAGTTCTCATTCCAGTGACTTTCAATAAGTCTCTGATATTTCAGTATGGGCTACAATTAAAGTTATTTTTCAGGACTCAGCTATGGGAGAGAGAGAAAAAATGCACTCTATTCCATATAGTGTTCTCCAAGTGAACCACAAATGTAGAAGAAATATCTGCTTTTGTTTATACTAAATTAAATCTGTAATGAATCTGACTGTACTGTCTTTGGTTTAAAATGGCAAAATGGAAAGCAAAATTCATCATGTATACACCTTAAGGCATGCCTATGCAGTGTGTGCCAACCATATAGAGGTTAACAATCTTTGTCAACAGCTGAAACATAGCTACCCCAAAGGCCCATTTACAGAGGAAGCCTGGATAAAATCGCAGCTGCAAAAGCTCCACCTCACTTACCCTATCTTAAGTAGACCATCCTACTAGAGATGAAAGTCTTCATTTTTTTCACCTTTCAAGACTCCAGCCCCCCTAAAAACTGAGAAAAGAGGCCTTGTTTCCACTCCACAGAAAACTTTCATACTAGCCCTCTCGGACATCTTCCATGAGAAGGCCCTAATTAAAGGTTAATTTCTGAAAGAAGGTTTGAAATGAGCTTGCACAAAAAGCACTGATCTGCAGTAAAACTTGCCCCAGATTTTCCAGAAAAAGGGACAATCTCCTTAAAGCACATGAAACCAAGCCTTCCAGCAGTGATAACTCAATAACTCCACATAACGGAACTTTGATTTTAACTTTTTTTCTTTACACAGTGAAGGAAATCTACTGCTGTTGCTGTAGCAATGAAGGCAAATCAATCCTGGGCTACATCCACATGGGCACTACTAGCAGAGATAGAGTTATGATCATCATAGACGACTTAGCACTTATCAGACTGCACCTGGAGTACTTCATCCAGTTCTGGTCCCCACAGTACAGGAGACATACAGACTAGAGACAGACCAAAGGAAGGCTAGGAAGATGATCAAAGGGCTGGAGAGCCTGCCCTGTGAGGAAAGATTGAAGGAGTTAGGTCCTTTCACCCTGGAGAAGGCTCAGGGTAGGCCTCATCACAGTTTTCCACTACTTTGAAGGGAGGCTACAAAGAGGACGGAGACTCTCTCTTCATAAGCAGCTACACCGAGAATACAAGGGGCAACAGGTACAAGTTGCACTGGGAGAGTTTTTATCCTGATATAAAAGACAGTGAGAACAATCACTGAGACAACCTCTCCAAGGATCTGGTGGCAGCTCCATCATTGCAGGCTTTCAAGATGCAACTGGACAGGGTGCTACATAATTTCATCAGATCTCCCTTTTCCAGGAAAGGTTGGACAAAGTGACCTTTCAAGATTCCTTCCAATCCAGGCTGATCTATGATTCTATAAATCCAACTTTGTGATTTTTCAGAAAACTACATTATAAATGTCACATGACTGAGCCCAGAAACTCAAAATCTTTTTAACACCACACCTTCTGTGTATACACTACAGTACAGTCCAGTTACATAATCACTTATTTGTCGATATCATATTTTTTCTCCCACAAACTCAGAGACAGACATAATATCTTTTCAGGTATTTCATTGCCATAACGGCCTCGTATGTCTTCACCGACAGATTTTATGTGATTAAATTCTCATCTCTCTGCAGTAAATATTTTATTATTTTGGTCAGTAGTCATATACTATAGACTTTTCTTCAACCAGCAGCATTGCTGCCTTAAGTTCAATTTTGAGATGAGATTTTACTTTTACCTGTGCACGCAGCCAAGATAGCTGCGTGCACAGGTAATCCTGCAAGCGCGACTCACATCTCGCAACATTCTTAAGTTTGTCGGTGTATCTGACAAGTAGCCAAACAATGCAACAGCAATGGCTAACACATGATCAACAAATAACAGTGGGCTGTAGCTGAAAAAAATATTTCTGGAATGTTTTCTCAATTCTTGGGAAACAAAAATACTCAAGAACAGAACTTCATTCTGCTCTTAAAAATGAATTAAAAATAACTACCCAGATCATCAGCCAGGCTTTATATATGAACAACCTTACATGCAATGTAGAATAAACCTGTGAAGCAAACCAGCTGTGCTACAGACTTAGAGAACTATTCACTAGACAGTCCTAAGACGTTGGTGGATCAGGGGATCCATGTTTTCCTTCTGGCCACAGGAATACAAGGCAGACCAGTAGTTAGAGGATGCAATAGTCAAGAATGCAGATTTGGCTCGTGCACTTTGAAAGGCTGAGACAGATAATTGATTTGCCAGACTTTCTGGCATATACAGCGTTTAACAGCACAAAATGCAACATTATCTGAAGTGATATGATAATTGTACTTCAGAAATAGTAGCTGACAATGTAGTCAAGAGTTGCCTCTTAAAGGGATTTTATAAGTGTGACATTTCTTACCTTTTGAATACTTAACCTTACTCCTGCAACATGCTTTTACCATCAGGACTGCTGAAGGAGCATGCAGAAAAAAATGAGAGTAGAGAAGAGCAGCACTGGAAACTATACTATCTGGTAAGATATTAATTAAAGAAAGCAGTACCAAAAAAAAAAAAAATGGTTGTAAGGAATGTATTTTTTTGCAATTTCCAGAAAAAGAACTCAGAATACACAAGAATAAAAATATCTTCTCATAAATTGAGTATTATTTATAGTATAGGTGGGTAAAGAATGGTGTTGGAAAAAAATTAATTTAAGCAAGGTGTTCTTTTCCTCCCCCTGAGATATTCCTTGTAGGAACACATAACAACCAATTTTCTTTTCCAGTATCTCCAGTATTTCTTTGAGATGTAGGGAGTTTGAGCTTTAAATAAGGATGGATAATTTGCTAGTTACCAACAGTTGTTTATGTAGCCAAAATTGACTCAAATTGTAGTAAAAACAGCTAATTTTCTATTTAAAATGCATATTAGTATAGGCATAGTAATTCTGTGGTTCAGGCTGAATGTATTCACTAGCTGAAGTTGTTCGTACAGCTTCTTTTCTCTCTAGGAAACTTACAGATTTGGCTGTATTTTGTTTATGGAGTCATCCCATTCCTGCCTGACAGAGATTCAAAAAAAGCCAAACCTTCTGCATAAACAGACTTCTAAATTAGAGGCAAAAGAAAAGGACATGTTCACTGAGATCAGATTTTGTTCTGGAATTAGGAAAGTCAGTTTAAGACAGAAAAAAAAGAAAAGCTGCATTTCATGTATGGTCTTCATTTGTACATAAGACAAGTAACTTTGAGAAACTGTTTCACTGCACCGCATATAGGACTCTAGTTTTTTTTCAGATGAAAAGAAAAGCTCATAGAAGCAACTGCACAGGTGTCAACAAGAGCCTAATCAGACAACATTGGACCTGCAGAAGGCAGGCACCTAACTGCAGAACCATTATTACAAATGATGACAAATAGATGGAAAGGGTTTGGTTTAATGGTCAGAGCTTAAAGCGTGCCTGTACGATCTATGTGTAATAAAAAGCTTTTAATGGTTGTGCACTGAAGAAGTTGATAAAAGAATCCATGATATACAACGGAATACAGAATATCATAGTGCTATTATAGTATAGGTATTTCTAACAGAAGTACAATCTTAATGAGTTTTTCCTAGATGTTTTATAATGTAATCAATCTTTGGAACGTGTGTGTATGTGTGCACATGCAGGTTTAATCAGACATGTAGGCTGTAAAGTCTGATAGATGTTGGACATCTCTCACTTAATTAGAGCATTTAGTGAACTCCTTTACAAAGGCTTTCTGTAATTGTGAACACCTCAGTACTTTCATAAATCTGGTCTATGTTTACCTGAGCCCACAGATGTGATTCCTACATGAAAGAACACAGCTGTGTATGAAATGCAACTGCAGTTTCTTATAAAAAATGCTTATTCAATCTTTTTCTAAGTAACGGCATTTCTGGAACATATGATACACAAGCACCTTAGATTAACAAGCATTTCTTTATCACTTCTAGAAAAGCTCTGATCTCATTTCCAAACAGGAGGATATTTACAGAAAAAAATCATTCAGAAAAAGGAAGTCAAATCTTCGGTGCCCCATATGCTTCAGAGCACTGGTATCCTTAAAGCAATAGCGCTTGATCTCCCAAATCTGTAAAAACTAACTTTTGCCCTTAATAAATATTTTCATTTCTGTGCCAGGCAAACAGTCTCTTGGCACTTCTTGATCGCTTATACTAAGGAAAAATAACAGGAAACTCAAGGGAGACAGAACCATACCAGTGCAGGACACACAGTGGGTGCTGCTCACAAGTCCGGTACAGATTGTAAAAGCTATCTAAAGGAAATTGTTCAATTTATTACTTCTTATTTCAAAAGCAGCCTATACCTTTCCTCAGTGCCCAGGAAACAAAGAACATACGTGTAGGCAAGGCAGAAGGCTGTTCCTCAGCTGGCAGAACTCACCCACTGTCTTCACTGAAACTCAAAAGCACAGAATACAACATCCCCCTCAATTTGTAACTAATTTTACTACAAATTCCTTCAGTACCTGAGGCAACACTGTATTGGTCACCTAATACAGTTCTTGTAGGTTCAGCCACAGACAGTAACATAGATTATTGTTTTTTCAATTATAGCGCCTTGAAGGGGCTGCAATTTCAAAAATTATCAGACAAGGCATGACCAGCTCAAGACAGCATAAAGGGGCTTGGTTTTAAAAGTCTTGGCCACCTTTGAAAAGCTAGACACGGCACCCAGATCACAAATCACTCTTGAATAAAATACTTTTTCTCTGAAAAATGGCAAAATAAAAGATCTTGATTCTGGTGGCCATATCACAAGGATAATAGCAGAAAATAGTGAGGCCGTTCAGGCAACTAAGGCCAGTAAGACTTGAACACAGAATGAAAAGGTCACGGTCCCATCACTGCTCATAAGCGCTGTCTTATTCTGCCTATGTGTTTTAATGGAGATAGACACAAGGTATTTTGAGTTGTTTTATTGAAAGAAGGTTGACAGTCAGAGTACAAGGAGGGCTGTCTCTGGGCATTTGAAAGAGCACAGAAACACCTTGCAACTCCGATACATACATAGCTTCCCACAATGAAGTTAAAACGTGCCTTTTTGTACAAGCTGTGTTACAAGATAATTTCTTCTAAAAAATAAACTCATAACAATGCTCTTAAAAAAATTTCCTGATCCATGTTTTCAGCCCACATAGATATTAAACGTAGTTTCCTAGACCCTGAAAGCTAATTATGCATTCAATTAGAGTTTCTTAATAAAGATTAAAACTCTGAAGTCTATTACAAGCCCATATTTAATTCAACTGCCATTTTATCCATGCCATGAAAGTGCGAGTGGTAACAATGAATATAAATTATAATACATGCCATAGAGCGAATGCTATTTGTCCAAGTACGTTACTATAAAGAATTAAATTTTGCTATCGGTTCCATAATCTAGTTAAAATTGGTATTCTTTATTTGGTCTTTCAATGTAGTCCAATTTCCTACTTTGAAAAACAAATTCTAGGGAATAAAGAAAAGAGATTAATTTATCATTAAGACTCTGCTTAATTGAAGTCAATTCCGAACAAACTTGAATTCAATTTCTGCTCATTAAATTGAATGTGCTCTGCGTTTCTCTCTGCATTGCTTTGAGCAAGCAGCTGAGAACAAGGGACTAACATCAAAATTATTAAATTGAGGAGATTTTATTTGGTCTTCACATGCCAGAGCCGCTTTGATGAGGAGCTGTTTTGGCACTGAAAGAAAACGAGAGCAGCTGGAGGAAAAATCAAATGAAACTAAGCCTCGGAAAATTGAAGAAAACGCAAGCTTAATAATATTTAATAATTAAATTTCCACAAACAATAGCGGCAAATGAAGTAATCTGCAAAGTCTGTGAACTCATTTGCATAATTGATGCCGGTCCCCTGTAAATGAATAATGAAGATAATAAAAGATGTTGCTAAAAATGGGCACAATAACAGCAAATTTCATCAAGCCGTGTGCTCTGATTAATCTGCTCTTGCAAATCAGTAGTGAGTGGGGGATGCATGATTACCCACGCCACGGCCGGCTGCAGGCGGCGGCCTGGCTCCAGCCATACTTGCCCCAGGCCCAGCAGTAACCCTGGAGGCTCCTGAGCCAAGGTACCTACCCTGGCCTGAGTGGCACCACAGGGAAAGTCTGAGGACCCCTCCAGCCAAGCAGGCTGGCCACAGGGCTGAGCTGGCACCGCAGGGAATACACCCACTGCCTCTCCTGCGGCTGGTACAAAGCTCTGTTGTTCCTGAAGCCAACCGCAGAGTCCTGTTCAGCAACCTTCCAGTGAGCCCAAGCCTTCCCTTAGACAATCATTTTCCCAGCCATAGAAACAACCGGCCGCAGCCTGCTACTGCTTGGAAGGGGCTAGAGAAGGTCCATCTTGGTCAGCCTGGCATCTGTACCATTACTCATTTATTCCTAAGAATAAAGCCAGCCATGTATGTACCCACTGAAATTTTGGAGTCACACAGCCCCTCACAGCTCTGCGTGAACTTGGGCCACAATGGCCCAATGCATCGCAAGACAGTCTGCATGTGTAAATCACTGGCCAGGCTGTAATCCGGCTCAAATGTGGGTAGCCATGAAATAATGCTTTTAAGCTGAAAACTAATTCTCATTTTACTCTAATTTATCTACTCCCACCAGGGTCCAACTCTGCACATTTCACCAGTATTAATTAGTGCTTCTCATGGGACTTAGATTTCTCACAGATTGCAAAAAAAGATGAGGAACTGGTTACACTGTTTCCTGAAGCTACTGCGTAGGCTGGCCGTGGATGCTACACATTGGAAATGCGGAAGTATTCTGAAAAGTAGTATATTTTTATAATACATCCACTACTTCTTTAAAGCATTTAGAAATAAACGTTTAGGAAGACGTGACTTCATTGGGATTACTCACAGAAGTATTTATAGGATCAGGCCCCAAACATTCTGCAAATATAGCTTAGTATTTATCATGTTGCCTTGAACGAGTGATCTCTCAGCCCATTTAACTATTACTATGAATAAGAACTTTTCATTGTACCTAATATTTACGTCTCATGGCCAAAGTACAAGATACCCTCTATTTTAACTGTGCTACGTTCCTCAAATACTGAGTCCACTTTAATACTAGCATTTGTTCAAAGTAAAGGATACATATATTATTACAAAATGAAAACTTCAATATTAGACATCCAAAAGAGAAGACTTTTACATCCGTCTAGTGAAAAAACAAAACAGAACAATATTCTCCTGGTAACACATATTTGCAAGCTGCAATTCTGCCAACTTTTTTTCCTTTACCGAGTCTCATAAACCATAATCTCATTCCTTTAAATATAAAAGAGAAGACAAATCTGCCCTTTGTGGAAAATACACCCCCTTCATCTTTTCTTTTGCACTAATATTAAGCAAATGTTTGAATCTAGTTATTAAATCTATGTACAGCAGTTTACAGATACACGATAGTTTGTTTGGTAAGCCTGGCCTAATTGGCTAATTGCATTCAGTACATACAAAAGCAGCTAAGCCATTCAACCTAGTATAAGTGGTTTTCCTCGGGAGCTTGGCAAGGAGAGAAATAACCAGGCTTAAGATACCAGCAGAACCTGGATGGCAGGAAGGAGTGGGGTTTGATTGTTTTATTAGGTATGTAGAGAATTGTTTTATTAGTGAAATAGGAACAGATCCCACTATATAGATTATAAATCCATGTTGTGCAGCTAGGTGAACAGCTTTTAATCATATCTGTATTTTTCTAGTACTTGAGGAATAATTCATCATAAGCCATTGCAGCCTTTGAACTACTAGAAATTCTGCAACTTTGTCACTGAAAGTAAGGGTCATCCAATTGGCTGTAAATTACTGAAGTACAACATCCTCTGGTGGTAAGTACAAAACAGTCATGACCCAAAGTGGAGTATTGAGGTAAGCCAGTCGTGAATCAAATAAGATTCTTTTTACTAAACAGTACAAACAACATAGAACAAGACTAAGGATCCTCAGTCCAATAGGTTTGCAAAGTGAGGAATCGAAGATGCCACTCATAAGGGAGAATTCATTGAATTAAAAAAAAAAAGCATGCATGGGAACTGGGATGTGATTTCTGATTGACGTGATTTATTTGCAGAGAAAGCTAGCTAACGTACTGAGTTTTGTTACAAGCAAATTTTAAGGAAATTTTATGGTCACTTGAAATAATTATATTCAGACTTGAAACAAAGTAGCAGGTAGAAAAGTTTTGCTTGGGACTCATTCTGCTCTCAACTCACCAATTCATCAATGAAATGCTGAGCCAACAAAAGGATACGATAACTTCTGGGTAAGGCATGAAATAATGGAAGGGCCACAGCAATGACAAAATGGGTCTTGTCACCTGCAGAACGTGTATTTTTAAATTCAAAGTGAAGCTCCAGGAAAGAACAGAAGTGCACTCTGAATGGTGCTACACTTGCAGTCTAGTAGCAGAATTGCTTCTGAGGAAATTGCTCTGAGTGCTTGTTGTGAAAAGGAGGGGAAAAGGCTACAGGACAACAATGAAATAACATTAAGCATTCAGGGCATTCTCATAGGATATGGGATAATGACAAAGGAAGGACTTAAACATATGTTCTAGATGTCAGGCAAAAGTACTGTTCTCATCCCTGGTCTAACTCATTTAACAACTGAAATTTCTTCTTTTAAGAAGTTGCTCTTATACCAAAAGCATTTCACAAAGATAAGTAGTGATTCTGAAAGGAAAAATTTGAGGTTTTTTTTTGCATAAAGTCTTCAGCTGCGACTTGAATCTGCATTTCCCATAACAGTTCTCTGTGGTTACAAGAAGTCTCCATCATTTCCACCACAGCCCAACCTAGAAAAAGTTTTGGCTTTTCCCCTACAGAAAAAAAAATCTCAAAAGTGGCATATTCAATACTTTCTCAATGATCAACACTTTCTGATAAAATATATGATCAAATAACTCTACTGTACGCTTGGCTTCACAATTGTGTCAGTGTTTAATTAAATGGGAATTAACAGTAGTTTCACACCAAAATAACCTGGAGGAAAAATGGTAATTCTCCTGAACAATGCTAGAACAATTCTGCTTTGGGCAGTATCCAAACATACAGGTATATAACTTGCTCATAAACATAGAAAGATGTAAGAACCAAAATCAAAGGGAAAGGTTTTTAAATGTTTCATAGTTTGATCCAAGACTCATAGGGAGGATTTACTGGAATTCTTTATAGCTAAATATTTACACTTTGATACCTGAATAAAGCTTTGAAATAATATTCAGTATAGCAGTATAATATAAAATTCAATATTTTCAAATCAACCAAGTTGGCATGACTTTTCCCCAAACAGAAATGACAAAGTTTTATCAAGTATTTCTTAACATGTCATCCTCCATCCCTCCACACCTCTTCCCCCATCATGACCAAAAAAAAAAAAAAGATAGCTCCAGGCTAATTGGCCTATAAGTTGGCATATGAATACTCAATCAGAAATGCAGTTATTTTTTTTAAAGCCTATTTTGGGAAAAGTTTAGTTCAGTTATTTTTATCATAAATAGTTGTAACAAAAAAATGAAGTTTAATGGCTTACAAAGTTTTCTTATGCTTATATAGAAAAATTAACTTTGATATTAAAAACCCATGTTTGCTAGCTAGAGTAGTACAACGTGCCAGTCATTTAAACATCACACAATCCAGAATTTCTGTAGCACAGCCACAGTCAAAGAATTGGGACTTACGTCACCATCATCATCATCCTGACAGTACTCAGCATGATCAGTTTGGAGGTTGGGTTTATTTTTGTATGAGTTGTTTTTTTGGTTTTTTTTTTGGTGGTGGTTGGTTGGTTTTGGTTTTTTTTTTTATTAATGCATTTCCCAATTTTTTAAAAACCCTGAAAGTTAGGTTTCCAGTGTATTTTTCAAAAACAGGTGACACCAAAGCTTGAAACGTTGATTCCACGTAAACCTTCACACTTGAAGAGAACCAGTGTGAACTTCTGAAGGAAAGGTAGGTGGCCATGCTACTTTTCATGAAGGAAAAAAAAAAAACAAAGTAAAACAAACTAGTAAATTAAATGCAAGATTGTCTCCTTCATTCTCTCCTTCCTTACCGCCAGACAGAGCTCTCTTTCAGCCAAGGCTCAAAGGTGCAATGCAATCTGTGGCAGTTTCAGAATTAGTTCCATAGCTTCAGAATCATGATTCATTATTTTCTGTGTAAAATATGTTCAACAGTAAAAATGAGTAGGTGACAATGTATGAGAAACATGAGAATACCAGCATCTAAATGCTCTGACATTCCTTTTAACATGGGAAGTTTGAAAACTCTGTCAGTAGTCTTGAATAATACCCTTTACAAGCAGAGCAGATGGAAAAATTCAGCGGGATAGTAGCCACAGATCTGAAAAATGAAAATGCAGGTGTTTGATTTAAGAAATAGTAGTTGCAGTTTTCAGATAGACTGTGTAGATATAAAGCTCATTTTATTTTGAGGAATCATCTTTTATTTCCTTCTCTTTTATGAGCCTTATCATTGTTTCTCTTTGTTAGAAGAGATATCAAGAAATCTTTTTCTGATAGCAGGACTGGGAATAATTAGATTCAGTCCAGTCCAGTGACTCTGGTGTATTGACTCAAGACATGACCTTTGTTGATTAATTAATTAAAAGGACCCTGTATCAGATGCAAGAGTTGTGACTGTTTTTCATGCCATAAAGTAATCTTAAGTCACAGAAAAAATATTCTAGTGTATTATCCTCCACTTTTTTTTTTTACACCTGTTATTACTACAGTTAATTGTCATCTTTAAACATGGAGGTGAAAAACTGTTTTTCATTACTTGTCTTTTAAATAGAAAATATTGTTTAGAAATGAGGTAATCTCCTACCCCCTAATTCAAAGATGCTAAGACTGGTGCAGTATAGGGGTAAACTTATGATGTAAAAATGGCAGGAAAAGCATTTATTAATACCTATTTGTAATTTCCTTCCTTTCTTCCTCCCCTTCCCTTCTGATTCTTAGTGTGCCCAAGTACTCCTTTATCATCCAAAGCATTTTAGTATTGTGTCAACACAGATTCTATTCAGGAGAGCACCAAGAAACACAGTTTTTCAGCACATACAGGGCATGCTTTGCCCTCCAGTGTTCCAAGCACAAACTGGCACAGTTATTTCATTTTAAGTTCTACTTGACCTGAGCCAATAGTTTTTAGGGAGAACCAAGTTACATTGCTCTCAATAATAATGAGCTAACTGACTGCATAAATTCTCATAGCAATGGGGAAAAAGGACCCATTCCCCAGCCTTCCTTCACTGATTTCTACCATCCTAACTGGAACCCATGGGTAGCTCATAGGAGCCACTCAGTAAATCTGACCAATACCTTCATAGGAAAAATCAACCTAAGAAAATGTGTTAAACCTTTTTGTGCTCTCTTTATCATTCAGCTATCGTGTTTCCCTCTATAATCAATCATAGCCAACTTGTGAATTTAATTGCTGGGAAACAGGCTGTCTTTGATCATTCCATCTGTTTATTTTTACTATATCTTGAAACTGTGCATGATTGTCTTCCATGTTAACTTGCACTGGACAGCAAAACTCAGCTAGGAGTTCTGCAGGATCTCTTAAAGAAAAATTAAAAACTGACTGGCTGATGGAAATTCTTTCATATTTTTCGGACAGATTTATTTCTGTGAGAGGTTTATCTTCAAACCTTATATCTTTACATTACCTACGTTGAGTTTTGTTGGAATGTTCATGTTTTAAACGCTCTTTTCATTTTTATTTGCTACTGTATAGCTTTTATTATATTAGTAATGGGACAAGACAGGTAAAAAGGTGTAATATAAACTTATGATCATGGCTTAAAGATTGTTATTGAATATCATTAACAATTTTATTTCTTCCATGAATTCTCCTAACTAGAGCTTTGGCTCATTCTGTCACATATTTAGTCATAGCCAGTGAAATTTGGTTGTGCAATGTACTCTCTTTCTCTTCTAGTAAAGAAGATTTATTGCCATGCTATGCCAACTTCCACACAACTGAAAGTAGGAATGGGCAATTAAATTAATTTTATTGGAAAGCAGTTGCTGAGGGAATGTTTTGCCAAAAAGTTAAACTTGCTATTTAATTGTACTAACAGTGCTATAAAGAAAAAAGAAAATCCAGGAGAAAATATTGGAACTGTCTTTACCTAGAAACAGTCCTGTCACTACAGAACATTACATTCTGGAACAATTTTCTCAATATTGTTCAGCTTTATCAAGTTATTAATTCTAGGTGGTACTTTCAATGACATTCCCACAGAGGGACAATATTAGATATTCACTTGTATGATCTTCACCTTGTATGAAGAGAATGAATAAAAAATGAAGTTCTTCACACTGAACTATCCCAGAATAGCTATTTTCATTTATAAAAAACTGTTTATTTTACTTTGACATTCTGAAGGTTAAATTAACTCTTGAATTTTCTGTTCGTATACTGCGAAACTAGGGGAAGGACTTTGAACATACTACTGCCCCCTTAAGATGGTAAGGAAAGGTAAACCACACTGCCTAAATGTTAATATTCCAGCTCTACTAAGGGTATCACTCACAGATTCGTCAAAAACTTTTTGACCTGTGATAATGTTTGCAAAAGGCCTTGATTACTGATACAGAACTACTGAAAATAAAAATGAATTAAGACGCTCTTTTGAAGTAGATACAAATTTTCTATTGTGCATTTTGAATTCCATGCAACATTTCCTATGCATTTCTCAAAGCAAGGCCATATATCTCCAGAAATGATACTGTTTCTGAACCAGAAACTGAAAGGTTTCAGGTTCCTGTACATGTTTAAGGATTTGATTCCAGTACCGCATTTTTGCTAGTGCCTAAATAGAACCAAAAGCTTTTGATCACCCTGGCTATGGAAAAAAAAAAAAACACAGATTGGTCATACATATTCCTTTGCCCTTCTTAGCAATAAACTGTAAGGATGATCTGGTACATACTCTGCATCACAGTTTTTGTAATTGCCTCCTCCACATCATTAGTGAATCTTAATTGGATTCACTGGAGAGGACAGTTTTCTAACCAGTGAGGCTGTGAAAATGAAGTTACAGGGCTTTCAGTTGAGGTTACCAAAACCTTAGTGAGGAATTGCAGGTCACTGCAGCCATATCATAAATGCATATACAGCGCACTGGGCTGCTACGCTGAGAGCCATACCAGTTTTTTCCAAAATAAACCTGTAAAATAGACCAGTACTGGAAATATTTGCTACAAGATTCATAGAGCATTTAGTCCAGAACATTTTAAATTATTTGCTCAGTATTCTAGCTGATAAACCACCACCTGTTTATTATACTTATGTCTCATTCAAAATGTACTTCTTCATCATGAAAGCCTGCTATATTGTAACTAAATGTAAATCTTAAATACACAGTCTTATCAGCTATATGTAGAATATATTTCAAAAGTATGTCTTCAGTTAGAGACTGACTACTTGCCTTAATTTATGCAAATATAGCCTATAGCAAAAAGCTTTGTATATTTGTTTCCCTGTGGTATTAGTATTCACAAAATAGGACATTCTTTCAAGGGCATTTTATAAATGCAGAACTATAATTTATATAGCAAATTAAATCTCATTCAAAATGTGTGCACTGAGGTACAGATTAACATATTTAATTTCAATATTACCTGCAAACTTATTTTTTCCATGCACTGCTCTAATTAGCCATATAAAATCAAGACAGTATATTGTAAGCAATTATTTTAGTGGGAGTAGAAAGTAGAAAGAGAATCTGAATTAAGTATATGGTAAGAGATAATATCTTATGGAAATTAATATACTCATTTGTATCAAGAAAAATGTGTTCTAGTTAAATTTTATTGTTTGGAGTTCAAAATTGTGACTCGTGCAGTTGTAGTTTTATAGTTGCTAAGATGTTAGGCTATGGAACTGCTTTTAAGATTCTTATTAATGTGCTAGTGCTCGTTCTTTGATATCTACAGACTGTCAGTAACTACTAACGTCATTTCATATTGTGAAATGTCTCCTATTATGAATATTCACTCCCCCTACAGTCAAATGTTTAAATTGTTAGTAACTGTGTAACAAGTTCTCTCATCATTTAAACGTATATGTTATACTTTGCTCTTCATAATTTTACTTCTGTAATATACACTTGAGATAATTAAATGATGGTGAAAAAGTATAATTTTTGTTTCAACAAGATCTAAAAGTCATCCTATAAGAAGTATATTTATCTTTTCCATTTTGTCATGAAAAAGGTTTGAAAGCTAAGTACTAAAATAATGTTTAAGGAATAAAAAAAACAAAAACCAATCCATGCAATAATGAACTTCAACCATCTCTTCCTAATGCATTTTTCAGTTGTGATGGGTTTCAGACAGCAGAAGCCGTTGTCTAGTAGTAAGAGCATTTAGCTGATCAAGCTGCTGTAATTCAGAATCTTACACTCAATTTCAATTGCAGTGTCAGCAATACGTGCCACAGTTAAGTTCCCTTTCTAAGAAGGATAACAGACTCAGACAATTATTCCCACTCCTTGCTCACAACTTAAGGATCTCCAGTGAAGACCAGTACTACCCATATGGAAATCTGATGCCTGTACAACTAGCTTGTGGCATTAAAGTGACTCCTCCTCACTTTTTGGCACAGAAGTCACTGTCTGGAGGTATAAGGCATTTATGTCACTCTGTCCTGGCAGAATGACAACAAGAGTTTTTATTATTCAGAACGGTCAACAAGAACAAGAAAGAAGATGATAAAGATGTTAGAAAAGAGGTACAGAAAACTGAATTCTGAATTTACTTTCCGGCCTCCAGAAACACACAAGAGTAGCTAATGTATAAGAAACTTTCTGTTCTAAATCTAGAATGGTGAAGAAAAATCTTCCTAAACCATGAAAATTCAAAGCTCTGAAAAGCTTTACTGTTTCATATCTGAATAAGTCAGTGACCACTAAAAAAAAACAATACAGTGCACACAAGCATATTCCAATACTTCCTTCAGCATTCTTACACATTCCATCTGAGCATCCTGGCCATGTGGAACTCTGAGGTAAGTCATTCTCAATCTTCTCACTGAAGCCTTTTCATTTCTTGTAAACAGAAAGGTTTCATAGGATGAACTTATAGCTGGCCAGACTTAAGCAGCTAGCCAGTATCAGGAAAAAAGCATGTATGTATGAATACACACACACACACACACACACTCCTACGAAGCAGCCAAGTTCAGACAAGTCATGATATTTAGTGAAACTTGTTCCATTTTACAAATCTCAAATAGTTATTCCTCTTTCAGTCAAGGAAATTTCCTACCCTCTATATTAAAGTGTACAAGTAAAAAATATTTTATTCACAGTTCTTTATTTAAAACTTCCCTTAGAACTGTAGGACAAATTTGCAACATGGCCTCAACCCAACCTCTAGAAATATGTCGACAGACTTCAGCTGTGACAGCAGGCCTCGCACTCAACATAAAGTGCAGTAGGAGTGACAGAAAAAGCGACAGACAAATTAAAGAGCTACCTCTGTTTTAGCAATTTTTTTGTGACAGCATTTTAAAAGTTTGCTGGGCAATTGCTCTAAAATGACAGCGTGCTGCCGAGCAGGTAGTGCACTAAGTACATAAAAGAACTTGTCAATAACTATTTCAATAGGGACTTTCAAACTCACAGGAACTTCAGTATAAGCCATTTAAAATATTAATTTCTTCCAGCTTTCACAGATGTAAGATTTCTTTTGCACCAATTTTTCTAATTATCTATGACATTTATGATTATGGCATAAACGTTACATACTTCAGAGATCACTCATTTCTACTTGCTAGTTATGCGTTCTACATACTGGTGGGTTAAGTCAACCCACTTGTGGTATCAGAAGCAAAAGACAAAGTGCTCAAACACAGAACTTCAGGCTGAGTGACGCAGTTTTGCATTTAATTTCTGTAAAGAAATTATTTCCATGTGGCATTTTAAATACGAAGGCTGTTCTGAAAGTAGTGCCTTCCATTTTATTATTCTGGCCTACAAAATCAGAGGGAGATGTTGGTGGGATGGCAGTAGAGGTTGAATCTTCCTAGCAAAATACCATTACAGCTTGTTGCTGTGCAACAGATGGCAGCAGAGGGGCAGCCTAACTGAACAGGATCTTACATGGAAGTGCAAATAAAGCAAATGTGTGTCACTGAATTCCTCCATGCAGGAAAAAAGGCACTCACTGACATCCACTGACACCTGCTGAACACCTATGGAGACCAAAGAGCAGATGTGAGCACAGCAAAGCAGTGAGTGATGTGTTTCAGCAACGGTGACATGATGGCAGTCACCTCTGCTGGTGCAGTTTTTTTTAGTTTGTTTTTTCTTTAAAGCATGGCATACAGGCTCTTGTTCATTCCTGGCAAAAACATGCCACTAATGGTGATGACTGTGTTGAAAAAGATTTTTGTATCTGAGAATTTGCTCTATCAAATAGTGTCATTGTTCTCTTTGTATCTGCTGCAGTTTCCATGGACATAAACGGAAGCATTACTTTCAGAGCAACCTAAGTACATTTTAAATGCATTTTCATCTAATTGTAATAGACAAGATGTCAAATATGAGTATGTCATGATTTTATTTCATAGGAAAACAGCTTGCTTACTAAACAAGTGTAAATATGCTCATGGAACAGGAAAAACTCATGTAATACTACTAGAGACTAGTAAAATATTTTGCATCTGCTCCATATTACTTACCTTCTGCATGTTTTTTCATACATGTTTGCTCAGTATTAATAACGTACCATTTTGGCATTTGGGAACATAGCCTCACTTAAGTAGTTTAAAGGTTTTCTGAATATTTCAATTAAAAAATAAAATGGAATTTTTCTCATATACATCAGATGTTTTCCAATCACATTAACAAGTACTGTCTTAATCTTTCTAGCCAAACTGACTAGTGACATTTTTCATCACATTTCTCTAGCTGATAAGGTGTTAGAATAAGAATGATCCAAAGTTCGTTTAAATCAGTTATTCAAGTGATTCTAACACCTTTGGCAACAAGTTTTAATCCCGGATAAACTCTGCTGATGGAAGACAGATAAATACAGACAGACAAATACAGCTTTTCACTGTCATTAGTTTGAATCTACTCTGCTTTAGTACTGTCCAAAACTTACTTGCTGTAAGCTGGCAAGTATCAAACTACTAATAGGAAAATTGTACTAAAACAAACAGAAGATAATCTGAGATGCACAAGCCTGTTTTTGTTTCTTTGTTGTTTTTTTTTTTTTTAAAAACACACAAACAAAAGACAATGACTGTCACTGAATTAACTTCTCCCGAGCTACTATGATCCAAACGGACTGTGAAAGAACGTATTTTGTCACGCATAGGCATGCTCTGCTTTCAGGCAAAACTCTCCACAAGACAAATGGGAATTTTGTCTAGGCCTCTGTTTCTGGAAATGCTTACACATGTGCCTAACTCCACACTTAAGTAGCGCACTGTACCACATGCTTAAAATTCATCCCATATAAATATGTGAGCTCAATGCCTAAAAAGGGAGTGCAAAACTGAGACTTACGTAACAATGGCTCAGGGTTTCCAAGAGGAATTACTTACACTAACTTACATTAAGACTGCAGTGACTCTCTCTCCTAGTCAACTTTGAATATCTCTTCCAATTCTCCAGACATTTCCTGAGTAGTTCAAGGCTTCTATGGCCAGGCACAGAAGAGAACAGACATCCTCACTACCTTAACTAATGCCAAGATTCACACATTGCATGAGAAATTTTGTTCCAGATCCTGTTCTCAACCTCATCTTTGTTCTCTAATATGATAATGCTAGACCTGTATTCATCGGTCTACAGGAACACACATTTGTAGACGTAAGATAGAACAAAGACAATTTTGTGACATGAAAATTATTGCTATATCTCATTAGGAATGCTACGTTCCTGTGCTGAGTTGAGACATGTCAATTGCTAAGTCATAAATATCATATCATCACCAAGATGTTGCTATATTTGAATATCATATAAGCCTACCAGAGTAACCCATTGTCACCTACCACCTCAGAACACAGAGAAGATACTGCTCTACAGTGACTCATGCACAGATTTTAAAAATGCCTATTATGAGCATCTATTAGGATAATCCATTTTAATAATTTGTTTTTAGAAGCCTGTGATTTTACACCTGAAGGGTAGAACATTTTGAAAGTTTCTGAGCCTGCAAGAAAGGATGCCCTGATGCATTAGAAGAAAAAATTGATCTGTTTATATTATCTAATTTTTAAAACATGGTGGCTGGTCTGACAAAATTATATGAATCCGCAAGCCTAAATCTATTATACTAGATCATTTTGCTTGACTCTGATAAGATGGCTAGAAGGTGTAGACTCCAAGAGAGTGCAGAGTGATAGAATGTATCTCAGCAACTGTTTGTGACATTAAAGAACTGGGCACCCATCTGCCCTCTCAATGTCCTTGAAATGCAAGCAGACCCAATGGTGCAGACACGCAAACTCCAAGTCCCAGGACCTCACAGATCACAATGGAAGGAACAAACAACTTCTCTTCTTGAGAAATCCACTGATATGAGTAGTAATTAAAGTTGGCCACTTTCCCCTGCACAGTAAAAATATGTGATGCATACTGCAAAATAAGCATGCAAGAACAGCAGAAGTACTTCAGCTGCAGTGGATCCAAAGACTGGTAAATAATTTATTTCCTGGAAACCCCACTACAGAGTTTATTTCTACCCACACAGGGACAGTCTGGCTGATCTAATAATCCAAGCAATCTTGTTTTAGCATGATTTGTATGGCTCACACCTGCAAGAATCTCTTTATGTACACTTAAATTTCACTTAAAGTTTAACATTTGGATTTGTTTGTAGGTCATGTTTTCATTAACTTACCATATACCCAGCAATAAAAGATGATCTAATAGATCTATTGATCTAATAGATTTTAAAACTGCTCAGAAAATTGTCAATCTACTAACATGATTGGGAATTATTCAGCATCATAGATGAATGATGATATTCCACAGTCCTGGCTCTGTTCTATTCCTCCTCCCCTGGATAATCTTATCTGATTACACATCCTAACCTTTTCCTTTTTTATTTTAGGCTTTCTGCTCCCTGAACTACACCTGTGGAAAATTAATCACAAAATAAAATGAAGAAATACACAATTACTAATCTGGTCCTAGACATTTCTCCACACTACAAAAAAAAAAAACCATCCCTCATTGTGAAAAAGAGGAGGCTACTGTCATTAAAAAAAAAGTGGAATCAATGCTTCTATTTCCTTTAATTTTTTCCCCAAATGTAGAAACAAGATGGGAAGGAAGGGAGAAGTGAAGAAATTGTGCTCTAGTTCCCTAGAAGGGAAAATATTTTTACAGTCTGTATAAAGCTTTCATTAAGGGAATTTACAAACAGTAAGAATGTGCTCTTATTGAGCCTGTTTAAGCATTTCAGTCCAGCTATCAATACTTTCCAATCTCTGATATCCCTTCTCCCATAAAAGAGAAGATGAACACCTATATTGAAGAACCAAAACTTTCTTTATATGGGTAATTCTTCAAGGTCCTGTGCTCACAGATACCAGCTCTATTTCTCTAGTACAGAATTACCTGTGGTAGTATCATCTTATCATCCAGCAGGAAAGACTTAGAAATGTCTCCGCTTGTTTCTACGGAGCAGCGATAGTTTTACCTGAGCAAAAGTGGTCCTGAACATCACCTAATATTCAGTTGTTCTTATAAGCAGTTCTCTATCTCCACAATGTAGTGCCTTTAGTGTCCTCAAATGGGATTTTGTTGAATCTGAAGCGATACGAAGATAGAAAGCTGAGACATCAGACTCTATATTACACATGCAGATATCTTTTCCTCCAGCAAACACGGGAAAAATAAAGCACATGTAATGTCAATACTTCTAGTATCATGCATATTCAATGCAATTCTGAGTTACATTACACTGTATGAATGAAGAATTGATACCATATGTCAAAATGTCACCTGACAATTTTTTTTCCCCCCCAAACACAGATGAAAAGATCACCACAAATACTTTTAATGACATCTAAAAGCAGATGAATTTAAACCTCTAATTCATTAAGACCTAAAACTTTAAGGTTGAAGAATATATGCTCATTTGGAATCACACAGAAGTAATCTACATTTTTCACCAGACCTTAAGCATTATAGGAAAATGTGACGGTAGTAATATTATGATGATATTATATACTGGTAGACAAGTTGGACAAATTACATCTGCTATTGAATAGATGTGGACAGTCTGTATTAGAAAACTTCCTGCTGGTTCACAAACATACATCGATAATGGTTTGTCTTCAGCAAACAAAAAAATTGCCATTGTCATGTTTCAAGGCAAGTGTAAATTGTTTCATTATAAAATCCCTGTTGCTTCCTTTCTGAATGAGAAATCATTCAGTCTGAATTTTTCTTTTATCCTCATGGCATTGCCATGTGTTGGTATCACTAAACTCTACCACTTCCCTTAAAAAAACAGACCATACTCTTAGTTGTTAGTAACCTTGTCATAAATTAAAACGTGGTTTGCTCCCCCCACTTTGATTTGTAGTAGGAGGCTCTCAGTTTCACAAAGTCAAGGCTTCACTTTTACCAACTGACAAGACAATCTTTGCAAACTTCCACCACACTCAATTAGACACTTATATTTTATACATATTTATATTCATATATATATTCTGAAAATGTATAACAATTTCCTATTTTCATGACTTCCTGTAGTTTCAATAGAGAGAAAATTCTCAGTCCAGAATAGCAACGATAGAAATTCCTGCAATCTTGTGCCATCTTAACATCTGATGGAAGCAGGATAAGCGACAACAAAGACTCAAAGAGAACTGAAGCAACCACTCAGCCATCAAGGCTCTGTTTAGTGTGAAGTCTTGTTGTTTTCTCTAAGTGGTCCAACTATGGAAGATTTGTTCAGCATAAATTACTTACGCACTTACTGCAGTGCAGCACCAACCAGAAGCAAAATCAAATCCATCACAGTCACACAAACAGCTCCATTATATCAACACAAACCCAGCTGAGAAAAGCGAATGAATCTGGACACCCATTAAGTAGTAGATTGTGACATACTTGCATTTATTAGTAACACAATAGGTTTTATTTTTGTATGTAAATACTGTCATGTTAATAAGGGGGTAGAGTGTTAAAAAATAAAAGAAAGCCTGGAAGATTTATTTCCCGTTTCTTAATCAGAGACTACAAACAAATAAGACATCAGAGAAGACTTCCTACTAATTTAATATCAGAGGAATAATATGTTTTCCATATCTTACTACACTGCACTGGAAACCTTGAACAATTTCCACTATCTTTTTTAAGAAAGGAGGTCAAAAGAGAGGATGTTACTAACAAAAAAATTAGGTGATCCAGTTTTTCTTGAGTCCAGCCTTTCCTCATTCTCACTGCTCAAAGTGGCAGCCAAATCAAATGATGTAATTTGCACAGGGAAACTGAGTCAGGGGATAGGTTGTGTCCCAGAATAAAGCAGGACTACACTTCACTATGCTGACCAAAGGCATCCTTAAAGCACATTGTTCTTTCCTCTTTTGAGGGGTTTTACAGAAGGGAAAAACTAAAGGTCATAGAAGAAGTGCATTTCTTTCTATCTGAGATTTTAAAAATAATAATAATAATTCCATGTTTTACTAGATAGACAGAATGCCAGTTCTTCCAAATCTCTTGTTCTACTTGTTCTAATCTTCTATGCTCTTGATTTTTCCAGTTTCTCCTCTATACCAGCAAATTTTGGAAGACCAGAAGTAGAAGCCACTGTTGGTGAAAAATGATAGCTTATTTCCCGTTGACTGCGAGGTCTCCTTCCAACACCATCCAAATTAAGAAGAGAGCTTGCAGTTATCTGTAGTTTGCAGAAATTTAGAGTGCTGCAACGTTGCTTTGACTCAGCTGAAATCAAGTAACGGTTATTTCCTATGAGAAGAATGAGAACCTGAGTTTGCCACTGCCTTCCTCTAGCTGTTTGTGTGCTGTTTAACTGAAAGAGGAGAAGCTATGGGCAGCCCACCTCTCTCCACTGGCAGCCAGTGTGTCCCAGATAGTGCAACTGTAGCTAATTTAAGAAGTCATAGGTGCAGCAATAATCTAGCAGCAGGGATTGAGTCATTGTGGATGTTCTTCTTGATACAAAACTGCAGATGCAGGCTGAGATCTGCCTTAGGTATGAATAATAATAAAATAAAATAGGATATTCCACACACTAGTGAAATATTATTGGATGGTTTGCTGCAGCTGTATGATATCTGTTTATTAGAACACACTGATGTAACTAGGAAGCACATGCATTACATCTGCCAATAAAACTACTGCTATAGAAAAGCACGTCACAGTTATTGTCTTCAGAAGAGTATGTTCCAGAGAGACTTGCATTAGGACAATCAATGATTTGTGAGTTTTCTATATTAAAATAAGTAAAATCAGCATATCATAATACTCAAGCATAACTTAATCTTCCTTTGGACAAGTATGTATTAAAAAGAGAAAAGAAAGAAGAAATCATATACTCAAATATAAAAGCCTTACAGGCAAAAAAAATCCTATTAGTCCAAGTTGAAAGCAATAATTATGCACACAAGAAACACATCCAAAACACAGTATTTAGTGGTAGGTTCTCACTTACACCAAAGCTACCCAAATCTGCAATCTCTTAACGAAGTATGGCTGTTTAATTCAGATGCAAAAAAATGGAAGTGTTGCTTTTGTCACAAGGTGAACACAGAGACCACATTAAAGGAGAAATGAGAGCTGGAGGACACAAGTTCAGAAACCAGCACACATTAAACAGGAATGAAAAAAAGGAAACAACACACATTTGATTTCTGAGAAATTTTGAAAAGCGCTGGTTGAGAAAAACAAAAGAGTAATAATCAAAACAAAGCTTGTTTTCTGACTTCTCTCTGCCAAGACAAGAAAAATACAGAGAGGAAAAAAAGAAAAGCAATATCTGAGGATGATGTGAACACACCAACTGGCAAGCTGGAGAGTGAGTAACCAAAGGGACTTACAAGGTGAATGCTCTAAGTGCCAGGAAAAATGACTTTTATGTAAATCATTTACAGTCTGGGAAAAAATTAGAAAGCCTATGCTTTCCACAATAATCACTTCTAGAGCTTATTGGAGTGAAAGTTACTTAAATAGAAAAACACAAAAAAAAGAGTTAAATAAATTTTCTGTTTGGCAGTGCATTTCAGTACAATCACTATTCAACTAACATGAAGAAAAAAAATCCTTTTGTACCCGAACCTCCTGTTCCACTTCAAAATAAAACTAGTCAATCCTTTATTTCTATCTTCACATTTTAAAAAAAAGCATCTTTTGGATGAAAAACACTTACAGATCAGTTTAACAACATGCTTTCCAAGGCCTCTTTCCTCTCCATTTCTGTTAATTCTAGCTGTTCACTATTGCATAGCTGTAGCAAACTGTAATTATTGCAAGGGGGGCTGGAGGGGCTTGGAAAGAGCATCTGGTTCAAGGTTAAGCTGAGATAAAGCCATAACTTGCTTTAGACTTATCTATGTCTCATCTCAGCTCCGCAGTACAACTCTCTCTTCTTGCTGAGCTGCATTATCTGATTTTGATAGTATGTATCAGCTGGCAGACTTTGTGCTGAGGTTTATTCTTGCCACTGAAGTTTCAAAAGGTGGCTTCAAGGAAGTGTGGATAAACATTTAGCAAACTTAAGAGCATTTGGAAATAATTTTACTAGTCAGTTTCATTGTAAACTATTAGACAACAATCGGTAGTTTTCAAATACAAGAGTCAGGTAAAATCTTCTTTTTGACTATTCCCAGTGAAATTAGTTTCATTAATTTCTAGTTCACTCTTAACAGTGTCTTGGTATTTCTATTTTACTCCAGACAATTTTAAATGGACTCTGCTGTTTGAAGTGTCCAAAAAAATATAAAAGTACTGTAAAAACACCATTACACATTAAAGTGGGAAAAAGTCAGCAGCAGAAGGCAAACATGGTCTGAAGCAAAGTGCAAGACATAGCTCAGAAGCCTGGATCATGTTCTGAGAACATTTCATCTGAAATACAGTAGCAATAGTATCTAAGCCACCAAACTCCAACAGGTTTTCAAACAACTCATGCTTTGGCCAATCAGTGCAGAAGCAGTTATGCCAATTCTAGAATACAGGTACTTTTGATTTTCTGAATTACAGAAACAGATTACAGAGCTACACCATTAAAGGCCACAAATACCATAATTTAGAACTTCAAGCTTGAGCTGGAATGGAGCCAGAGATGCCTACATCTATTTCTATACTCCAATGACCACTTAGTCCCTGTAAGGAAAAGTTCGGATTTTGATTCTGTCCCACTCTGTACCAGAACTATTGAGATAAACCCTTGTCTTCTGCCTCTCATCAACCTAAAAAGTCTTGTCTTGAACAGATGTGTTTACATGTAAGAATGGATTTAAGGGAGTTTAAACTCTGCATTCAGACCAAAGACTACTGCATTTACCAGTAGATTCCACATAAGGTTCTTCTGCTGTACCCAGACCTGGCATGCTTTTCCAGATATTCCAATTTAAAAAGCAAAGTTATATAAAACCTGAGGACAATACTATGTTCTAAAATATCCTAATTGTAAAATAGTTGCTTCTATCTGATTTTGTTTATTCAATTTCTTCAGATTATGCCTTATTAAAATAAAGATAACCCTCATTCCAAATATTACATGATATATAAAATATGTAGATATTATTACTCCAATACCTTTGTGATGGGAAAACTAAACTTTCCTAAAACAAGACCTAAAAAAAGTATTTACGGTCTAACCTCTGCTCTGCTTTTTCATTCAGCATCTAAATATTCAAAGTAATCCAAAGCTTAACTCTACATATTATGAAAAATATAATTTAGAATGAATTTATGCTTAAAATCACCTATAAAACCTTCCTCGTAAGCCTCAGTTGAGTTACCAGTTGCTTAAATATATTCAAGATATTTAGCAGAATCCTACCACCTCTCCTATCCTTATTTAATTAAGGAATCACTTCTGCCAGCCGCAGGAGAACCAGAAGAGCTTTCTTTTGAGTTATTCACGAAGCAGAAAATAACACACGCAGATACAGCAGCTGACAACATAAGCAGGGTCAGTATTAGGACAAACTGGCCCAAAAGAGCAGCTTTTGGCATAATTTTAATCAGTCCTTGGGTACATGAAATGTCATGGAGTTCCATATGAAATGAAATTATCCCTTTCTCTTAGCTTATTTCTGTTCCAACTAATCCTCTAACTCTTTATTAAACATTATCTTTACCATCTGCTCTGGGTGAATGTTCAACACCTTGCACAGAACTCGGGCTGATTGGTTTTTATGGGCAACACGATCTGAGTTTTATGCACATACTTAGGATTACATCAAGGACAAAGAGGATGAATAATCCATTAAATATAATAAGCAAGAACCCATATCAGTGCAGCTAGAACATGTGTTATGTTTCAAAAGCAAAAGATGAATTAGAGATACGCGGCTCATAAAATACCATAACCCAGGACCATTTTTATACTAGGACATCATTTCCATACACACACACACACTCCACTAAATAGCATTTCTGGAAGTGATGTATCAGTCCTGATAAGACTTTTTTAGTGCTGAAATGGCACTTCCAAGCCTACAACATGCAAAGAAATAGCCCCGCAAAATTTGACATTTCCTCTAATGTGGAACAGATGGTAGCAAAATACATGCACTGTGCATAGGTCTTAAAACCATATCCACATGATCAATAATACAATGTTATTATATTTGCACACTTTTTGTAAGTCTCTAAAATAGATCAGTATGAACTGCTACTATCTAAAAATCACAACCTAAAAATCTACATTTAAAAAGTGATTGAAAAAAGTTAGTCAAAAATTGCTATCAATTGGATCAAATTATTGCTTCCACCTTTTGATAACCACAAACATTAAAATAACATTACCACTGTTAATAATGATAATTAGTTTAACGTATGTCATCCTAAGACTTTTTGCTGCAAAACACGTAAGTTCGATCTCTTGCTCACAGCATTTCATGTAATTACTCACTCCTTTCACCTTTTCACAGCCGTTGTAATAATTTGTCTATCTTTCACTAACCTTTCAGACCAAAATAGTTATCCTCTCTTCTACTATAAATGTTTATGATCTCATAATGAATAGCTATTATGATGGCATCTGATCACATGTACATTAATGATATTTCTTTATCTGGAAAAGATCTCTTTGTTCACCGACTTTCAGAAGGTTTGCACTACATATCCTTGCGATATGCTCTAAGACATAGTTACAGACTAGCCTTTAAAACATTTTCAGAATTTTGCAGAGAATTATTTGACCCATAATAAGCAGTATACTTAATTGATGTATCATTCTACACATGAAGGGAAGCATCAAGTTTTCTACTGGTGTAGGTCACCTGGACTCCATGGATTTCAGTAGAACTATTTAAGCCAACAGCGTGATCTATACACTTTAAGAATCAGTGACACACTAAGGACTCTGAGAAAGGTAGAGATCTCTAACTATCAGATCCGCTATCACAGACTACAAAGTATGCCCAGCTGAGAGTTTTGACTGACAACAGATGGCAATATTGTATCCTGGTACTCCAAATCCACTGTGCTACATACTTAGGCTGGCCAGGGGCCTTGATCTCTTTACCTGTTCCTCTAGTACCCATTGGAAGCAAAAAATAAAATAGAATAGAATCACTAGAACTTTCCAACACATACCATACTCCCGATCATTGCACTAGTAGCTCATTGGAGAAGGAGATCAAATTAGACCCTAACTCCTTTATAGTAGGGAAATCTGCTCAGGTTGCATACCCTAATCTAAATCTCAACTGCAGTAGGTGGTAGATGAAAAAGGAGTCTTTCTACAAGCATTTCCAGCTGAAATCTCAGCCTCCAACTGTCAGTGCGTGTTCAGCCTGTCAGACCCACACCTTACTAATTTTATTAGTTCAAACTTGCAGTTGCCCATTCCCAGACTTTAACACTGTGCATTGTTCAGTTAAATTATATACTTGAATCTTTCTGTTTCACTGGAATATGTATGTAACAATGGAATAAATATGACATACTATGGCATATATTATTTTTAAGAGTGATGCAGAGCTCTGTCTACATTTATGCAGTTATAGCCATTTAGCGTCACAAAAGTTTTCATGCAAATAAATGGCTGCTTAACACCCATAGGGACTTCTTTTTAGACTAACTAGTCTTTGCAGTTTCCTCCATTCAGTATAAAAACACCATTACTAAATGAAAGAACATCTTCAGAATAAAGCAATACATAATATTCAGAGTAAATCCCACGTTGGAGAGGACTCCTCTATTGATGAGCAGACAGAAACCTGAGTTCCAAACACTCAAGTCTGGTCAGAGACCTAGATTATTCACCAGAAGGGACTCCACTCCCATAATCTCCCATCCTAACCATTGGACTTCAAAGCATCTTAGAAAGTACAGAAGTTCTTGTTTTGTTTTTTTTTTTCCTGCCAATACTTGTAATTAAATCCCTTTCGTACAAAAAATTTTTGAAGTTTCTTTCCACTTGTGCCTATTGAAGAGTGCCAAGTCTCAACCCAAAGGGAATTTTAACAGAAAAGATAAACGCAGCATTCATTCTTCTCTAGAAGGCAACTCTCTGCTGACCATATCTTGTTCATGTGCGTACATATACACAGGATTTACTCAAGGTAGGACACTGGGAGATGGGGAAAAGCCCTCTCCAAAATACAAAACTACAAAGCGTAAGAGGAAAGAGAAAATATTTATTTCAACAATTCTTAATGTATCTTAACTATTAGCATGAGTAATACATAAAACGGATTTGGTTTAGGTTACTAGCTTTTATCCAGATTATCCAGACAATCAGCATCAGGTTTAAATACACTGTGCAGCCATCTGTAGTAATGTCACATGAAGGATTAGCCTTATCTGACATGTATAACAAATACACAGAGGAAAGAAGAGGAAGGAGTGGGAAATTGAGTAAAATTGTTAAATATTTAAAAATCTGAACATTTAAAAGCTGAAACCACATTTTTACTTGCCAATTCTGATAAGCATTTGAGTATGCACAAAAAAAAATCCCAACAGATCCTTATTGATTTCTTCTAAAGCAAAGCAAGAAAATAAAGAAAAATATTATGTATTTTCATATTTGAGTTTTTACACACAACTAGAACATTACATAAAAATAAAACCTAATTCTCCACATGTGGTTATGACAGATGGATGTGATCACATAAATATCAAAGACAGGTTTATCCTAATCTGGTAAAGTGGCAAGTGTCTCCTGAAAGGTCTTGAGTACCTTCTAATCCTACTGAGGAAGCATATCAAGACATAACAGGAGCATGCAGAAAGGCTAATGTTGGGCATCCCTGCTCACAGGAGGAACGACATACAGAAAACACCTGTTATATTAGGAAATAACCTCATTTACCTAAACAAGGAGGTCAGAAAGTAAGAAGAACAGAGACCAGAAACATAGACGTGTGTTTATTTTCCATCTCCAATTCGACAATATTCCATATATAGCATGGCCTTGGGCACAGAGCATGTGACTATTATTCAAAAAAAAATCAGCTTCTGTTCCAGGCTATGTTATTTATTCAGTACCGCACAATGGCCCAGGCCAGAATCTCTGCCTCTTGGCATCAGTATCTTCTTTCCACAAATAGTGACACTGAAATGACCTCTTCTCAGTAGATTGTGAAGTTGTGAAAAAGTGACAAGGCATAGGTATCTACTGCCATTATTAATTTTAGAAGCAGAAAAGAAACCCAAATTAAATCCTAGAAAATGTTTTGATCTGAGGAGTTCTCCTTTTTGGGTGTAAACAAATATTCAGGATAAGCAAAATGAGAATACAGAAATGAATCTATAAACTTGAGGCAGGTAGCACTACCTTTGAAGAACAGATTTTGAATGACTAGATCAGGGCAAGTTCACAAAAAGAAATCTTTTTATCATAAGATGGCTAGGAGAAAGGCCTAATGATGTCTGGATTAAGTGGCTGGAGACTAGATGATAAGAAAACATAACAAATAATACTGCAGTGGAGTGCAGCTGCTAAACAAGGTAGGCTGTCACAATGTCAAACATCCCTCTTCAGTTTAAAACAAACCTAATATGTCACACAGCAAAAGTACTTTGTGCAAAGCCACAGAAGATGTCTCAGGTAGCTTAAGAAATAAGCCCTGGTCCGATTTATCTATCTTAATGAAATTCTAGGATTATTCCTATTGATCATAGAAGACACAGATACTCCATTTCCTTTGGTGAAATGGCCACAACTAATAGCTGATATTAAAAAAAAAAAAATTCTTCATATGTATATTCTTAAATGTCACATGTCCTTGAAGTAGCTTGACTTTTTTTTTTTTAAACATCTAGATACTGCTGTTACCAAGAAAACTAATGACTATGTTTTATAAGTTTGTGTGAGACATTTTTATAGCACACGCTATATTGGCACCATTGCCCAATACTGTATGCAATTACTTTGTTGTTGCAGTTGTTGCTGAGGGCCAAACTCTAACAAATTAAATTTAGAAAAGGGAAATAGGCTTATATGCAAATGGAATTAAATGCTGACACAAGGATAAAACAGCACTGGATTTAGACAGGGCTCTCCCCTGACTTTTTAACCAATCATTAGATTTAAATTGAGCAGACAGATTCATCTTTGATTTAACTCCACTGTAATCAATGGAGCTGCAGCACAGATGAACCTAGACCAATATGTTTTTGACAGTTTTTATGCAGCGTCTATCCAGAATGAAGTAGATGACTTTTTTTTCCTTATCATTTACAAAATTATTTCCTCATTCCCAAATTCCAATCAAGGAAATGAGTTAGTGCATAATAAAGGATAGAAAAGGCAACTGCATGCCAAACACCAACTGCTGATCACAGACTCTGTACCCATAAACCCAAAGCCAAAATATTTATCTAATGGTTTAACCATTAGAGAGATTTTTCAGGATCACAGGTAAGTACAGCTGGATAATTGCATGACTTCTCCTCAATATACAAAAACCAATGAAGCGCATTTAGTGTTTCATTTATATTCAATACTAATATTATAAAGTGTTATAAAGAATTATTTTCCTTGGTGATCAGCAGGAGAAATGGAAAGAATAATTACTTACACTTTGATCATTGCACTAAAGGAGATCTTTTAGAACCCCAAGTTCTAAAAGTGCCAGCCATCCAAACAAAACGGAAAAACACAAAAGTGTATTTACTACTTGACTGCTCCTATACATGGCTTCCTCCTCTATCTTTCTCCACTGGCATTTTTTGTGGAAAATATAAATTGTTGATCAAAATTCTTTGTAAATTAATCCAGGACCAAAGTACTCTGGCAACATGTACTGTGTATGGAACTAATGAGGAACTAGGGATCGTTGCTCACACTGATCCAACAAATTCTGATTTTATTGGCACCTTGTTTTTGGCACCTAATCCTCTTCGTTTTCCTCTCTTTCTAGTTTTCCATTGCTTCTTTTCAACTGGTGACTCATTGTTGATTCATTTATTCAGGAGTCTTATTTTTTTGGTTTCGTGGATTCTCCATTCAATGGTAAGTTCAAAAGAATTATTTTTTTTTTAATACCACACAGCTATTTCTCTGTATTGAAGTCACAAGATTATATAGAGAACCTTCCATATAGACATTATACTCTATCATAGTTTTCACTTTTACATTTCTCCCATACAAAAAAAAAAGTGTTCTAACTTACTTTACATGGTACATATATAATACACTATTTAAGGTAGCTGATAACTGGTTAACCACCTATAATTGAGGGGAGCATAAGAAACTTTCAACTCCCTCCTATGACGCAGTCACTAACAGCAAGTGTTTGTAGATTATCTGGCTGAAATATTACAGGAGTACAGTGCTTTTAAGGCCCAGGTATCCCCCTGTTAACAATAGGTAACTGAAAAGTCTATCATCAAGAAAAGTTCACAGGTCAAAGAGATGCAACTGCTATAATAGAGTCATCTTAAGGTAGTAGAGTAGCCTTGGGGCTATAGGTCGCTCCAGGCAAAAACAGCAAAGCAGACAAATCTCTAAAAGCAAGAGTAATTGTAAAGCTAGACTCACTTCGGATCAAACAGCCAAGGCAAAATATCAATTTTCTATAGCATTAAATGATTTAAAGTTTCTTACACAAGTTTTGGACACCTTTGCACATACGCATATAAACAAGAGGTAGGAATCAAGACGTATACCTAACATTACACTTTAATTTGTGGGATTACTGATTGTAATGCTATAACATGACAGAAAGTGCAGCAATAGCAACATAGTAGCTAAGACCTAGGTTACAGCAAGCGAGGACACGCTCAAATACAACAGCTGCAAACACAAAAACAAAGGAAAGAATCTGCTTACCCTTGGAAGACCTCAGGTACACAGGGATCTCCAATAAGATACCCTCACTGCCACTGCCAACCCTTAAACAAGGTCTGGGAAGGGGTGGATCCTGGCTCCACCCCTTCTGGTCACTCAGGGGCATTGCTTGCACCTGAGCTCCCCTGGGTTGGCCCTGCCTTCCCACCTGGTGCTCCATCACTGGTTCAGGCCATGACTTAGCATTTCCACTATACTGATCTTTGCTTACACTTGCTGTTTGGAATCAAATTACTGGGGACATGGCAAAACAGTGCTTATCAGTATTATTATACAGAACAAATGTGCTAGAATCAGGTCTGAAGCACCTACAGACTTTTTTCCTTGCCTTGAAAAGACATGTTTGCTTCTTCCCACCCATCCAAAAATTATACCAGTATTTCCTACCAACAGACTCATTTTGCTTACTGGACTTTGCTTTTGAAGTCTTAATCAGAATTACTTTGGCAACACAAAGTCCTAACAAAGCAATCAAGAGAACTACAGTGCTATCATATATATTAATTAAAAGATAGTTTTAAAAGATTAACTAAGCTATGAAGAATTCAGCCAATAGAAAAAGACCTTTAACCTGGATGAAAAAAAAAGAGATTCTACATGTGCAAGTACGTAACTGTGTAACTCACAGGAAAGCTAAGGTTTTGCAGTTCAGCTACTAGTAAATGGTAAAGGTTTCAAGTTTTATCCTTGTTCATATTTTTTACTACTTTCCCATCATTTATATTTCATTAATTTCAAAACACAGAAAACAGTCCATGAAAAGAAAACATTTTTCACAGATGCTATGAACTATACAGTAATGCCTGTAAATTTTCAGCAGGGAAACTACAGTCATTTTCAAGTAATACAACTTTATGCTTACTTCCTGGAGCACTAGTCATGTATTTCTGTTCAGTGATCTAGTAAGATCTGGTAGTAGCATACTTCAAAGTATTCGCTCCTCTTATGTGAAAAAAGCAGAATAATAAATTGCAACAAAATTGCTTAGACTCTTGCATGAATTCAAGAGTCTAAGCAGAACTAAGATACAGAATATCTATCAGTTAGTAAATCAAATCCACATTGAACTGGCTCTGTGATTACTAACATTAGTAAGAAAGCTTTCAACTCAAACATTATAAGCATTTTTTTCCTAATCTCTAAACAGATGGAAAACAACAGAATAGAGAGAGGAAAGTGCACCAGGTCTTATAATCAGGAAGAAAAAAAAGCTTGCCAGTTATTAGTATCACCCTCAAAGAGTAACATTAACAGCTTGTCTTGAAACTTCAAGTTAAGTTGTGCACTAATGTCTAGATCTTTCTTCTACTCTAATTTTGGAATTTCGCCTTTTTGCGTACCAAAACACCCTGATTGATTTGCAGTTGCAAGACAATTTTTCTCCGTGTGTTTCTTATGTCTGCAGAAATCAGTTTCAAAATCAGTTAAGTCTCTCAGATTTTTAGTTGAAATAATAAATGATCCTACTCAGTACTTTTTAAAATGTCTTTCAGCATTCCGATGTGACTGATTATTGCTCAGTGAAATCTCTCTGCTACTCTGGAGCCCCCTGCTGTAACGTGAATACATACCTCACTGACGCCAAGGCAACAGGACAGCCTTCAGCTAGCCCCTTCAGCTGGGAGAGCTACAGCTAATTAAATCCACAGCTGTGAATGGTGCACAGCTCTCAGATGGACATAACACCTTGTGCACTGAATATTCTCTCTTCACTTTCCACCAATCGTAGAACCTCATCTCAAATCAAACAATGTTCCTATAGAAAGTTTTATATTCCTCAGAGGAGAAAGTAGCAAAATGGTAAGTCAGAATTTTTTTTATACAAACAACAACAAATAAAGGATTCAGATTATTCAAGCATATAATCTTTATAGTAAAGAGTAATCAAATGAATACCCCAAAGAGAATGCTGGACTGGGTTCACTGTGAGAAACTGCCTTATTAATTGGTGAGCAGCCACAAAGCAAACAGAAAAAAAAAGAAAAAAAAAGAAAAAAAAAGATTCAAAAGGAATCTTTTGAGCACAGAAGCTGAGAACTATTCAGAGAAATCAATTTATTGCCTTCAATATAGTGAAAGGCCCAGCTTGCAAATATGTACCCCAAACAGTGGAGGAAGAAAAAGATAGTTACATTCTCAAGTTAATGTAGCTGTTGGATGGCTGGCACTGAACTGTGAAAGCAAAGAATCTGGATTCTGGGTCCAGTCCTGTGTCTGACTTGTTATAAAATCTGAACAGGTCACTACTTGTCTCTGCCTCAGCTTCTTTCATTCTTCTCAGTTTTGGTGAACTACAGACAGTATGGATCAGTTCTCATGGTGGTCTAAACCAGAAGAGGGACAGGGAAGCATGAGTGAAAGCACTCCCAGACCAGATTTGCTCTCACTGGCCTGCTCAGTTGTCCTAGCCAGACTTCATTAAGCACTCGGGCTCTCTGGCAGATTTTAGCATCCTCTGCTGTAGCCCATGATTTCTGTCAAATTCCTCAGGTAAAGGTTCTCTCTGCAGTGCCTACTAGTCATTCATTCCCACCTCCCCTATGCAGTAGTTGCTTTGTATAGGTGGCACCTAGACTTCAGCTGGAACTCTGGCATTACTGCACAAAACAAAACAAGGTGCTACTGAAATACAAGTAACTTTCTTGCACTGATGGTTTATTGATGAACAAGCTCTCTTTTTCTTTCTATCCTGTTTTAAGATGCATTTCCTGCAGTTCTGAGCAATTCGTATCCTACTAGCCTAGAGTGTATATCCCTGTGGTTTGTGTCCTGAGCAGTCAAGGAGGCAGCTCATGGCCTCTGCAGCCACCCCATGGCACAACCTGTTGCGTGCCAGACAGCAGGTGTGCTGCCTCGCTGTGCAAGTACTGCAATAGCCACTGCACAGGTGGGTGGGTAACACCAACAATATGATGCATATTTCCTGTGCTGAGGGAAATACATCTTTCAGGAATTGTATCGGGCTCTGGAAAAAAAAAGAAGAACAACAACAAAGCTAGGGAGAACATATTTCAATATGAGTGAGCTAATTATAATTTTGGCTCCTAAAGCTTTCTAACAGCCAAAATATAAAGTCCAGCTGGCATATCCTTCCACCTGCCTGAAGGAAATAATCCCAATTTATAGCATAATCAAAAATCATGTTTCCATATTTTTGGATTTTTATAAGTTACTGCCAATACATCAGCCTATGAAAAAGCCTCAGATTGCTTTCCAAGTGATGAAGTGCCAGGAAGAAAAAGTTTCAACATATACACATTTTACCACCTCTACACTGGTTTGAAATGCATACAGAACTGCATGGATGGAAGTAAGGGGAAAGAAACAACAGTCATGTACAGACTTTGTGACTCACATAGCCCTGTGCAATTAAGGGGCCATTGTTAATTTTCAGATTGTCATAAATCCGTTGGAGAATTTGAGAATTTCAAAAAATAATTACAATAGAATGAAGAGGGGATTGGGCAATCAGTTGAAACGAAATCCAGCCCACAGAAATAAAACATTGTACGAAACCAGACCTGAAATATTCTAGGAGAAGAAAAGGCATATGGAACTGAGCAACTACGCACACATAGTCTTTTAAAAACCAAGATTATTTGACATTAAGGCAGAGGGTGTTGCACAGCTCTGAAAACTGTTCAGCTAAGTACAGCAGGTCTCCAGAATGTCTTCGTTTCAGTCAGTAATAAGCTAGAAACGTTGAAACTGCCACAGATGTACAGGAAAGCAGCTGTATGGTTTTCCCTCACTATACCTATAGTAATAAATAAATGTATTTCAGAAAATATTATAGCACTACTTGCCCTGAAATAGCATTTTGACTTACACACCTGCAAGGGCATATACATTTTTCTACATCTTGTAACAAAAACACTGCACTTCAAATAGCAGTTTGCAGTAATCAAAATAGCATTCAAGTCTATTTTGAAGTGATGTTCCTTCAGACATATAATTACAATTTTGATTACTTGTGTGCCAGCACAGACTAACTGAAACGTATTCTAGCTTTCGTTGAAAAAATGTAAGAGAACAATCCTATAAATTTTATTAATATGAGCAAGTCCTAATTAATTAATAACACTGAATTTAGAACAGTTCTTTACATGTGTAAGAATGTTATGTAGTAACACTAAATGACTTAAGGCCTAGGCATGCTCTCTTGATCAGTAATCCTGCAAACTAAGGATAGGAAACCACATTCACTCTTCAGCCAATAGTAATCTTGTGGGATCCACAGCATTTGAAGTGTTACGAATAGCTTAACGTTGGTTCCGATTCTGAGATTGCAGTCGAATACTGTATGCCTCCTGCTGTCTGTACATTCTGACTTGAATGCAATTTTCTGCACCACGCTCACCCACTCTATATCTGTATGCTCAGATATTCAAATTCCTCCAATGTAAGTCAGTGCTTGTCCAAGCCATCCTGTCTAACACTAGAATCTAGATGGGGAAGGGTTTGCGAAGTGCCTGAAGAAACTGTTAGATTCCAATAATTTCTGCAGCTGCAGAAATTGCGTAATACTTTCAGTAGTTCAGAAGTGTACAAACCTAAAGCATGCTTTGGGTGGCAATAAAGACAGAATGGAAACCTGCCTCTACATACTGCCTACAACTTCAGCCTTTGTTTGTCCTTTCTGACACTACATCCTTCAACTGTTCTCTGTGCCTCTCCTCAATTTGCATTATATAATTGCACTATAAAGAGTGTCATAGAATCACAGAATCACAGAATGGCCTGGGTTGAAAAGGATCTCAAAGATCATCCAGTTTCAACCCCCCTGCTAAGTGCAGGGTCGCCAACCACTAGACCAGGCTGCCCAGAGCCATGTCCAGCCTGGCCTTGAATGCCTACAGGGATGGGGCATCCACAACCCCCCTGGGCAACCTGTTCCAGTGCGTCACCACCCTCTGCGTGAAAAACTTCCTCCTAATATCTAACCTAAATCTCCCCTGTCTCAGCTTAAAACCATTCCCCCTTGTGCTATCGCTATCCATCCTCGTGAACAATCATTCCCCCTCCTGTTTATACGCTCCCTTCAAGTATTGGAAGTCCACAATGAGGTCTCCCCGGAGCCTTCTCTTCTCCAAACTAAACAAGTCCAGTTCCCTCAACCTTTCCTCATAGGAGAGGTGCTCCAGCCCGACAATCATCTTGGCCGCCCTCCTCTGAACTCGTTCCAAGAGCTCCATGTCTTTCCTGTGCTGGGGGCCCCAGGCCTGGACACAGTACTCCAGATGGGGCCTCACAAGAGCTGAGTAGAGAGGGATCACCACCTCCCTCTCCCTGCTGGTCACTCCTCTTTTAATGCAGCCCAGAACATAGTTGGCCTTCCAGGCTGCCAGTGCACACTGCTGGCTCATGTCCAGCTTCTCGTCCACCAGGACCCCCAAGTCCTTCTCCGCAGGTCTGCTCTCAAGGAGATCTTCCCCCAGTTTGCATAAATACCTGGGATTTCCCTGGCCCAAGTGCAGCACCCTGCATTTGGCCTTGTTAAACCTCATTAGGTTCTCGTGGGCCCAGTTCGCCAGCCTGTCCAGGTCCCTCTGGATGGCTTCCCTTCCCTCCAATGTATTGACTGCACCACTCAGCTTGATGTCATCTGCAAACTTGCTGAGGGTGCACTCGATTCCATCATCTATGTCATTGATAAAGATGTTGAAGAGCACCGGTCCCAAGAGTGAGCCCTGGGGGACACCACTCGTGATCGGCCTCCACCCTGACATAGAACCATTGATCACAACCCTTTGGCTGTGACCAGCCAACCAGTTCTTAATCCACCGAACAGTCCATCCTTCAAATCCATACCTCTCCAATTTAGAGAGAAGGATGTGGTGAGAGACCCTGTCAAAGGCTTTGCAGAAGTCCAGGTAGATGACATCCATCACCCTTCTCCCATCCACCAATGCTGTCACTCCATCACAGAAGGCCACCAGATTGGTCAGGCAAGATCTGCCCTCAGTGAAGCCATGCTGGCTGTCTCGGATCACCTCCTTGTCACGTATATGCCTTGACATGTCTTCTAGGAGGATCTGCTCCATGATCTTCCCAGGCACAGAGGTGAGGCTCACCGGCCTGTAGTTCCCCAGGTTATCCTTTCTCCCTTTCTTAAAAATGGGAGTAATGTTTCCCTTTCTCCAGTCACCAGGGACTTCACCAGACAGCCATGATTTTTCAAATATGATGGAGAGCAGCTCGGCAACCACATCAGCCATCTCTCTCAGAACCCTAGGATGGATATCATCTGGCCCCATGGACTTCCATACATTCAGTTTAATGAGGAAGTCTCAGACTTGTTCCACTGTTACAGTGGGATGGAATCCACTCCTCTCACCCACACCTCGAGGTTCAGGGTCCTGGCAGACATGGGGAGCCTGTGTAGGTTGCAGTTGTGAAGTACCAGTATTTTTTGATCTTCTAGCTCAATCCATTTCTCAATACATTTCATAATGTATATACCTGTTACAACAGTGAAGCACCTATCAGTGTCCCAGTACTACTATCTAGTTATTTGCTAGCAACTACTGCCAGAACCTTGAGTCTCTCTCAGGATCCCTACGGATTTTCTCATATTATCATAGAATGGTTTGGGTTGGAAGGGACCTTTAAGATCATCTAGTTCCAGCCCCCTGCTATAGGCAGGGATACCTCCCTCTAGACCAGGTTGCTCAAAGCCCCTTCCAGCCTGGCCTTGAGTGCTTCCAGGGAGGGTGCATTCACAGCCTCACTGGACAACCTGTTCCAGTGTCTCACCACCCCCACAATAAACAATTTCTTCCTAATATTTAGTCTAAATCTACTCTCTTCCAGCTTAAAACCATTTCTCCTCATCCTGTTGCTACTTGCCCTTATAAAAAGTTCCTCCTCAGCTTCCCTGTAGGAAGCATTCAAGGGCAACAATCACACAGGAAATTTACAGATAAGTTTATATAAGTAAGGGCTACTAGCACGGTGTAGCAGTGAAAATAGCCTCCTACACCCAGAGGAAGAATATATCAAGCCACTGAGTCACATATTTGGGATAGTGGTGAGGATGGGGGAAGAGAGAATACTCCATAAGTCACCATTCTCACACAGTAGGAAGGTACAGAATGGTTTCCTTAGGGACAACAGCGTGGAATGGAGCAACTGCCCCTAGCGCATCAGCAGTCTTTACACAGAGCAGCTGCTGGGGGCCACATGGCAGGATGCAAGACAAATTACCTTAGTAGAAGTTTAAATAAAGAAAATGGGGACCTGTGGCTGAACAGCAAAGGAGAATCACGATTGAAATTTTTTGACTCAGAAGTGGCTGCAGGCTAGAAAAAAAAAATCAGGTGATGCATTTGAGGTGTATTTTCATAATTTTCTCTAGGTGTTTGTGTTTTTTGGCTAACAGAACCACAAACTAGATATAGGTTTAATGTGATTCAATAAATATTATTTTCAACTGTTTCAGTAACATGCTAAAGTTACTATCTGAAATACCCGCACACCATGACTGAAAAGAATCCCAATAATTCAGAGGGGTTTCAATTAGCTCCTGTTTTCCATGAGGAAAATATGAGATTCAGAAGACTGAAAGACAAGATGAGTCATAGGAGAATTAATCTTCAGACATGGTCCACAGCAGTCTGAGAACTATCAAATCACTAAGTACTCAAAATTGTGTGCAAAATATGAATAAAATATTGATTTCATTAAAAATGTTAAGGACTACTTAATTCAACAACATTTTCTATGTTTGCATATTTATTTTCAAATTTGCATATCTGTTTGCATATATCTTGTAAAATTGAACGTTAATTATACTTTGAAATCATGTATAAATTGTAACCAAGAATGTTGTATGAATTTTTGAAATGATGCACACTCAAGTACCATTAATTATAAACTGTCATTTAAAGCACACTGAAGCAGACTTCATATTGAAAAAATATTGAGCCCTTGACAAATAAAAAAAGGCAGCAAAAGTTATTAACTGGTCTAGCTGATTAAACAGCACCTCCTACAAACACAGCACAGATTTTTTTCTCTCTCCTTTCAGAGCATGGCTTGCTTTCACTCAGAAAAAACACATTACAATTTGCTGGCCAAGATAAACACTGACACGTACTGTAAGTATAATACACTGGCTTATAACTTCTATTTAGGGTGATTCACTTTTTTAAGTTCTCTTCACATAAAAATGACATTAAATAATATGTAACAACAGACAAATAAAACTTCATGAATTAATTTAATGACTAGTGTCAAATTAGGTGATTTGAAGTGATTTTATCACATGCTGATTAGATTTGTGAAAAGATTCTGAGTAATTTAAAAAGCATTTACACAAGGTCACATCCCAAGCAGCTTCCAAAAGCTAGGCTTGCTAAATATATAAGATATGATGATCTGCCTCTCACTTAAAGTGGAATTACAGACAGTCAGGTTTCAAAAAGTTTTACATACAAATCCAAGGTCAAGCGTCCCAGTAATTATTAAAATCTGGGAATTTTCTAAAAAGTTGTTTCTTCAGAATACTGTAAAAGTAGTATTTGCTCTTGTTAATCTTGAGAAGATGTGCGGCAGATCCATTAATACCGGAAAAAAGCTATTCAAACTTATGGGTTGGATAGAGAAGATTTGGCAAGTTTATTAGCGGAAATTACTGTTGCTGGCATTAACTGTTATCTGTCAAAGGCTATGTCCTTAAGCAGAGATAGAAGAAAGGTAAAAATCCACATCTTTCTCTAAGTCACTCAAAATCTGACATTTTAATTTTCATCAGCAATGAAGCTGTGTTTGCATTGAACAATCAAGTTGGAAAGTAGATAAGAAGAGGCAAAAAAGTTATATATCTTGTTATGCTACCTTTGTCTCATGGGTGATAACTACAGCACAAATAGTAGAATGGAGCTCTAGGAGCAGTAAAATCTCAAGCTACTGGTTGCACCATGCATATAAGACCACCTCCATCAACTTCAGTCATGTTGCACGCACATACAGCTTGAATGTGGCCTGTGTAGGTCTGACCCGACATTGTCATGTTATCAGCTATTCACACTCCTTGGTCACAAAAAGGGAATTTCTTCAAATTTTTTTATTTCTCCATTTTATCTGTATTTCCCATTAGAAATATAGAACGCTGCAGCTAGAAGGACAGTCAAAATATTCACTATGGAAGTACAATCCTATGGTTACCACAGTGATGCTGTTCAATTACAAGGCAATAGCCAAAGAACAGCTACTTCACGCACTCAAAACTCTACGATTTCATTCTGTGTTTCATGAAACACCTACTATCTCCCACATCCTTTGTTCACCTTATATTTGAGACTAATTGGTTCCATAAAAGATGTACGTATTCTAGCACAAAGAACTGTGGTTAACAGTGAACCTTGCAAGTACCTCATGCAACCACTTCACATTTGCAGAGCTGAGTTAGATTTGCACTAAATTTTAACAGCTGTTGATTCTTGGTATACCATGTCAACAGTTAACAATCATGGCTAATTTTCTTGCTCTCTGCAGGAAAATAATATGAAACTCTATAAGTTTTTATTTAAAGTTTTTCAAGATTCTCTAATTTTTCTGATTTTCCTTCACCATCTTCCCAATTCACAAAATATTATGCAGAATACCAATGCCCCAATTCCTATGACCTTTCATAAAATCACATGCCAGCACTCCTAGTAGTAACTGATTCATAGAATCATAGAATGGCTTAGGCTGGAGGAGACCTTAAGGATCATGTAGTTCCAACCCCTCTGCTATGCGCAGGGCTGACACCCAGTAGATCAGGCTGCTCAGAGCCCCATCCAGCCTGGCCTTCTCCAGGGATGGGGCACCCACAGCTTCTCTGGGCAGCTGTGCCAGTGCCTCACCACCCTCTGAGTGAAAAAGTTCCCGCTAACATCTAACCTAAATCTCTCCTCTTTTAGTTTAAAACTGTTCCCCCTTGTCCTTATCACTAACTGCCCATGTAAAAAGACGGTCCCCCTCCTGTTTATAAAATCCCTTCAAGCACTGCAAGGCTGCAGTGAGGTCTCCTTCCCTGGAGCCTTCTCTTTTCCAGACTGAACAAGCCCAACTGCCTCAGCCTTCCTTTCTTATTCTTGGTGGTGTGCTTTTTTCAGCCTATATCAAGTATGTAAGTATTAAAAACTAAAACAAAACAAAACACTCAATGTCTATTTACAAATATGACTCAGCATTATTAGTAAGTATTATTAAACCTACTTACAGCCTGAGTTTGGCTATATTTTCATATATATTCATGTAATGTTAAGACAGATAATAAAGCATAGAGTTTAGAGAACTGTGAATGCTGTTCTTAAAATAAGCAACCAGCACAGTATTAAGCATGCATGGCCACACAGAGCAAAAAGTTTCCACTTTGGTTAAAAATACGATGACTGCATTATGAGACATGATGGTTTTCTTCAATGACCATTGTCCTTCACCTACAACTGCGGAACATTTATTTGAAAATAGTTAAAAAGTTGTTCTGCTTCCTGATGCTAGGAGATTCCACAAGACAAGACAGAAGAGGAACCTGACAAGATCCTCTAAACATCATGGCTGTAATTTTTCATTATAATGAGGATCTATAGAGAATGAATTACTACAACACTGGACAGCCAACAAATAGTTTTTCCTCCTGACACATTATATTCTAAAGGCAACAAAATGTCCAGTTCAGGCACTAACTAGTATTAAATAACCAATTTGTATTTTAAGCATTCTGTATTTCCTGTAATAGAAGGAACCATTGTTGCAAAAATGCTTAGAACTAGACTTTTGGAAGAACTGGGATCCAAACGCAGCTCTTTGTCGTAAAAGTGCCAGCTGCAGGGACAAGCCAAAATCCTGACTCAGTGTTGTACACTCATCAAACTTTAGATATCCCAGTGCAGAATCCATTTCTTTCAGTGAACCTTTATGATTATAGCAACATATTTAGGTGAACATGGAAGTAATATGGCAGAATGAGTTAAAGATTCCAACATGTGACAAACAAATATAGTTTGAAGTTCAGTTTCCTCTATTCTTTTATTGTAGTTTGCTGCTTTCAACACACAACATCACTTGTATCCAAGTTGGAACTCAGTAACCAATGAGTAGGTAGTACTGGTATTAGTAACGGTTCAGAAATGTTGATACAGCAATTCTCCATTTGTGTTTGTCATTGTTTTATTTTGGTGTAGGGAGGTAATTATTTAAGTTCTGATAATAAACATAATAGTTGGCATATCCAAGACTTGCAAGACCAAGAGAGGAAACCTAATGTCTAACTAAAATCTTTTTTCCTATTTTTTCAAGACTAATTATCCTCTTGAGTGTTTTAGTAGCAAATAAGTTTCGTAGCTGACAGTAATATATCTTCAGTCAACACTTTTTCATTTATGCAAAAAATACAGATATCAAGGTACCTGTTGGTGATTTTCATACAACAAGCTTAGAAGGCTGCTTTAAAATATGAAGAAAGAAGTAGAAGGCCTGATAAAATATTAACTCCTTAATATTTAGTGGTCTGGTTTTTTGGTGTGATTCCCATTCAGTGAAAAAAAAAATGAAGACAGAAAAGATGAAAATATAAATTTCTTCTTTCCTAAATTAGAAAAAAGAATAATTAATACTGAAAAAAGAAGATTCTGTACAAAAGTGGAGGGAACTTTTTATGGCGATTGCACTTCTTTACTTTGAGGGTGACAGAGCACTGGAATCTGCCCAGAGAGGTAGTGGAGTCTCCTTCCCTGGAGATATTCAAAACCCACCTGGATCCTTTCCTGTGTAGCCTACACTAGGAAACCTCCTTTAGCAGAGGGTTGTAACTGGATGATCTCCAGAGGCCCCTTTCAACCTCTACAATTTTGTGAACTTCTGGACTAGCATGCTGGGCATAGCTGTAGCCATGATAAAAGCAGAGGACTTGGGCACAGTTTTTCTGCATTGTTTTCATTTTACAAGGAGCTCTCTGAACTAACAGTGATCAACAAAGGATAATACAAGAGCTGTGCACTGTTGGGCTGCTTTATGTATTATACAGAATGCCAAGATCATGTTGCTTTACAAAACACTAGAAAGTTTACTGGAAGAGACAGAAGTACTGAACCTTTGTCAATTCATTTTCTCAAAACAGTTACTGAATATACTTTTGTAATGATTGTTATGAACTCAAAGACAGCACTTATGTATTACATTATCAATTACTCTTGCTCAGCTCTGTGAATTCTGCTTGGAGAAATACAAGAATACAATATACAGACAGTTTGTGATGGCAGTCCATCTTTTCATGAACACTCACATGCACAGAAAGCACTAAAACAGGAAAAACTAATTCAATAATGTCAGCAAAAACAGTCCCTAATCCTGATTAGCTTCATTTTTACAACTACCATGCTAATCTACATGTATAATACTACTTCATTCTTGAGCACATTGTTCTGTAATGCATAAGCAATGATGCCAACGCTGCGAAGGAAAAGGTGTACGGTCACTTCAAGGATCCTGTAACCTGCTTTCTAGCTAGGTTTCACTTTTTAAATGACCTTATAAACACTCATAGTAGAGTCTGTTCAAAACTTAGTAGCAATTACCTGATATGCTTAACTTTGTATGATTTTTTTTCTTAAACTGTGTATTTCATTGTAACATGCAATGAAAATTAGGCACTTGGAGAGAGTAAGAATATGGGCAACAGGAACTTGCATAAGTGGGATAAGATAAAACTTCTGTTAAATGTATAGAAGATTGATCTGTGGACAGATGTACTCTGAGCAATCTGATTGAGCAAAGGGCAGAAACAACATTACTGTGTATACAAAATAGAACAAAGTCTTAACTACACCAAAAGAAGTTTTTTTTGCCACCCACTTCCCCCCTGCCCCCCTTTTGCAATCTGGTTTTCAGATTACAATTTTGTAAGTTACCTGTACACACAATCTCATATTTCCAACTAAAAAAAAAAAAAAAAATAGAAAATGAAGATTGCTTCCTTAACATAAGATACTTTTCCAAAAAGATCAGTATATGAACACAAATGTATCCATCCTTAGAGTAACAGTTCAGCCGAGTAGAAACTGAAAAACAAGAAAATCTGAATGTGGGATTCAACTCAGTTGCATACTAGAACTCCCTGGAAAACTTCATCTTATTCATGTTCTAAAAATTACTTCAGCTAGGGGGCGTTCAACTGACAGTTTTTACCTGGTTGCACTTTTGACATTATCCTGTAAAAGCAGATGTGAAACAAGTCTTCTGAGGAAACATATAAGAAACAAAACAAAACACTAATATTCTGTGCAAACCCTAAATTTCCTTTATGACCTTGTAATCAGGGGCCTCAAACTTAATTGTTAAATAGTATTAACACAAGTAAATGAGTTTTAGTATCTCATACAGAAAGGTGCCTGCCATCCATTCATGCTATAACCACACCAGTACAAGGAAACTCCAAACTCCTCCTATTTTGAATGACACAGTGACGTGCATTATTCTTACACAAAAAAAGTCACAATCCACAGAACAGATTACAGTAACAACAGTTTTGCCAGTATAACTTCATGTACACAAAACTTCTACTGGCACAAAACAGAGACCGTACCTCATGTTACCCTCACTTTCCTAGTCATTACAAGTCACAGCAGTATCATAACTATAACCTGAAATATTTATCAGTGCAAGTATTTTAACTTGTGATACTACTACATTTAGGGCATTTACGGTGGTAAAAGCTTCAAACCAGTTAAATAAAGCCCCTTTCTACATTTGTATTGCCAAGAGCAGTTTAAAAGCCTGAGTCACATACTCCCTGGAGGTACAGAAATCAAAAGGCAGTTACATGATAGTAAATGGCTTTTTAAGATATTATAGGAACAGACACTTGGGGGACTTCTGATGTGAAAACACAGAAGTGTCTGATCAACTGGCCAGCTCACTGCTAGTTCTGAGATACGGAAGTCAGCAGCAGACAGTCAGCAGTCCCTCCCTCAGACCCCAGGCTTCCAACAACCAGTTTCCTGCAGTGCGTTCTACAGAATTATGCAGAATTACTGGGAAAGGTAACTGAGAAGCTTGGAATTAGTCTTTGGCTTCCCTGACCACATGTCACACGTATCTTCCAGGCGCCAGTCAGAGGCACTTTCATCACATGGCCAGTCACCAGACTCTGCAAGAACAGAACATTTATTCCTGCCTCTTTAATGCAGAAAAAATTACCACATCAACACCTTTTAACTGGCTGAAAGGACCCAGGGTTCAAAGTGTTTGATCCTTTCTAAGCACGCGTAACCTGGGCAATCAACAAGTAAGACAAATATAGCTCTATGAGCAAGGGTTAGATAACAGCAGTGAGACAGTGAAATAAGCTGGTTAAGCACTGAAATTTGTCCACAGAAACTGTAAAGTCCTCAGCACTGATAATTGTCTCTGTAGAATGTCGTAGACTTAGCTGACTCCGTGTTGAGGTCAGGTTAAGAGAATTCTATGATACTAACTCAATCCACACAGCAAGACTTTTACTTCTTTTGCTGCCACTTCCCCCTCTGCAGATGGAGGAGGAAGAACTCAGAAGAAAACACACTGCAGCATGGTACTCACTATATTTTAAGATGTCCTGTATTAAGTTTTATATATCAGAATATCCATAATTTCATGGGTGCCACTTTAAAACACAAAATATGCTGAATTCTCATTTTGCTGTGGGAAGCAAAGCTGAACAGTTATGACTTTACACATGGACTTTTGCTTCCTCCTGGGAGTTGTTTTCCTTAGAAACAAAGCTGATTCCTATTTTCCACCTTGCTGATAGCTCTGTTCCTGCATAGTTTGTACTGCAGTAGGAACTATTGTGTACCCTTCCCACGCACCCTTGCATACCCCCACACTTCCTCTTTTCTAGAACAAAAGCCTTTTCCAACTAATAAAGGAATTTCACAAAATTATATTCCATATCCTTATACAGTGATTAAAATTACAAAATAACTGGTTCCAAAATGTTCTTTCAGTAGGGAAAGTATAATTGTTACCCAAGAGCTACGTCCTTACCAATTTTGCATTTAATCTTCAAACAATCATGAAATAAAAGGAAAGGCTTCCGTACCTAGTTCTCGTAGTGCTACCTCCTAAAGCCTGAAAACAATTTTATTCCAGTAATAAATAAATCAGTAATATATTTTATTTATGCAAAGATTCTGGAATCAAAACTTACTAAAGATTCTGTAACTTTCAGAAAAACAAGCTTCCAGCAAAGACAAGAAGCAGGTTCCAGTCTATGATCAAGAATTATCTTCTAACTCTCGTTCACAAGCTTTCACGGGGTTATGAGGCCACTTAGAAAAAAATAAATAAATCTGTCTTTAAGTGTCCCTCTTTATTCTTTCCAGAATTCTGCAGGATGTATTGCTCATTATATGTTCCTCATAATATTGACTAGCCCCTGCTATGATCTATCTCCTTGCCGTTGGAGTGCAGGAGCACTCTCCACATCCAATTAAAGAGCCAGAAGCACAGGACATTTCAACAAAGACAAGGAGGTGGTAAAGCTCACTGACTCTATAGGCAGTACTTGTTACACTTTTTTAAGGGAGATATTTCATCTACTCAGGAAGTCTGGAAGATCTGCTTCTTGGAGAAGGTGGTTATGTGCTGATAAACATGCTAATATAAACAGTATTTGAGACTACTTTCACAATTTTTGAATTAAGAGTACAGTTAAAAGTACAGCCAATGTTCCAGCCTTTACTCTCTCCTAAAACCAGTAATTTACTGTCTTTAAAGCTTTGTGTTGGTACAGTGCCAACCAAGGCAAGCACTACAAAATACAAGCACAGTCTGAGTGTGTCACTTTGCATAACAAAAATGTAATGGGAAATTGCTACAATGCCACACAAAACATTTGCTACCCTAAATAAATAAACAAACAAACCCAATTTTAAACCAAGTGAATTCACTTATCCTTGAAAAAGAAACGCATTCTGACCATTGCAGAAGGACTGCAAGAAAAATAGTGATACATAGCATTACCTGAAAAAATAATGCCTTACCTAGACTCAGTAACATTTCATAAATGAAGACTGAAAGAAGAATTCCAAGCACCTGGACACGGAAAAGTACTGATTATTGTTACAATCTGTAAGATACATTTTTTTCAGAATTCTCATGAGCTTTTAGCTTGGTTTCAAACATCTAGCCACACAAACAGAATAGGACTTGAGGGAGTTGTGGGTTCACTGCATTATAAAACACATTCCAACAGCCACAAATTGATTTGTGATTAGCATGAGGCAGCGGAACAGCTCTCGATAACCAAACCTCAGATTAGACTAAGATCCACTCAAACTCTTTTCGTCAGAAGCAACCCAATAGGCTAAGCACCACCACTCCACCCATTTCCAACCCCAAAGGCATCTATTTTTATTGATTATGTCATTCTTTTTGAAGAATGAGTTTTCAAACAGCACTGTGGAGCTTAATCTTTGCTCACCGTGAAACCAGTTCAATCTGCAGTGAATTCAGCAAAAGAATTTTCCTTTTATAGTAACAGAACTGCTGCAGGCCTCACTAGGCCAAACTTACAGGAGATATCCCTGTAAATGTAGTCAAGATGAAAACAATGGCACTGCTCATACGAGTAATTATAATTTTGTGCAAGTAATGTTCATAGGAATGAAGGCTTTTGGACACACTCTTATTGATATCTTTTGTGGTACACAAGGTGTTTTTAAGGGATGGTGTTTCATTCTGTGCAGTAAAGAATCAGGCTGCACACAATGAAGTTTAAAAAAGAAGAAAATAAACTTTGCTGTATAACAGACAAAATTAATGAGTGGCCTTGGATACTTCCTTATCACAGAAACCCAAAAATGTTATGGAAAAAATCACTCAGCAGCTTTAATCATCCATCTAGCAAGAAAATGAGTGTTATTCACTTCATTATAATTTGGGATGGTTCTGAAACAATAAAGAAAACACGCAAAGTACACCAATACAATAGACTTGATCACACTACTGCATTGCCTATTTCACCACAGCAATAAGCAATCAAATGGAGACCGAGTGGAACACAATTTAGCAAACTGATACTGTAAAAGAATATTCACTCATGTTGCTGGTTCAGCTTCTTAAATAATTTTGGTAAATAATTATCATTGGGGTGCCTTGTTTAATGAATTTTCACAAGCTGCATCACAATGATCTTGAGACTAGCTTCATAGTGGTTTTGCTTCTCTTTAGGATTTTCAAGACAGAATTGTTTTGACCTCAAGAGATGGCAAAATACTTTTTACAAGATGTGTCTAGCAAATTGGCGTTCCGTTTTTCAGAAACGGTTTTGAAATATCCTTTCCCAAGTACTTTCTAAGTGAGACTACTTCAGTATAATGGAATGTACAAGTATATTTTAACCTTATTAAAGCCAATGGCAATTAAGTGGAGAGGTAAAGGCTTTTTTCCCTAACCCAGGATATTGCACTATGTTTTAGATGAAGGATAAGACAGACGAACACTGATAATTATATTTCAGGCAGCCTTCAGAGTGCACATACAAAATATGCTATACAAAATGTGCTAACAAACTCAATTATTTCTTCTTCTGTGGCGGCAAGAAAATAAACAATGCTATATATGAGAGTGATAGGAGGAGAAAGAGTATCTCCTACTCACTAACGTGCAGTCTAAATCTAGAAGGTGGTTTCTCTTGCCTAGTTCCTTCTCCTTAAAACTGAATCTTTCCACACTGCTGTGGGTGAGAATCCACTTTTAAAATTTGATTCACTAATGCTGCTTGAAACACCATTAGCTCATCCTTCATGCTCCACGAGCTGCGTCAGAAGGGGTCACAGAGTACTGGAGCTGGCCAGCAGCCAGTGACAGCATGGCTAGCAGCCAGCCATTCTGCTACGGACTGGAGGGGGTTCCTGAGAGAATTTTAGAGTTCTTACGTATTTCCACTTCTACCACAGCCCAAGATCTCCTGCAGAGTTTGTATGAACAGTCTAAAGATACAAGAGTCTGAGTTCCTCACGCTGCATTTTCATGTTGTTGACTAGCAGTTATTTGTTCACTGAATACGTCCAAAAAGTAACCAAATCAGCAGTCATATTTTTACAGTTTTATGTGGTTTAAGTGCATGAAGTTTTAGTCAAATCATATCAACACGTGACTTCGCAGTCTAGGTACTTTAAGAAAATTCCCACTTTCTTTTCAAGCTGAGAAAAAAAAAATAGGAATTAATGATACTATCTTGTCAAAGTTCCATTTTTAGGAAGAAAATATTTTTCTTTGTTACGGTTTCCTGTACTTTAACATTCCTGCCAATGAATTACCGGATCAGGCCCTGAAGCATTGTTTAGAAACATTTGGAAAATTCGTACATACATTATGAAACAAAACCAAGTTACACATGGTTTCCAAGAAAATAAATTAATCAGTTTGTCTATAATATGAGAAATAGATGGTATGGTTTATAGAAAAAATGCACTTTGGGATGGCATAATAGAAGTAGGAAATATCACCAATATATCATTCTCTCATGCATACTTATAAAGATCTGTATGTAAAAGCTCCCACCCATAAATGCACAACACACAAAAATGCATAGCTCTTCAGCAATAGGCTTGATATAATCTAATAGAAAAACTTTGCTATGGGATATTTGAAAATAGATTGAAAATTATTGCCCCACTTTGAACATCTCCTGAGATACACAGTAATATCAGTACAAAGCCGACAACATCAATCAGGGATCTTCAGAGATGCTTCATTTGATTTTTCAGACTGATGAGAAAGGAAAAAAAGTGACTGGACCAAGCAATTTCAGATACATCTATTTCAGATACAGTACAGTTATCAATTTGAAATGAACTCCCTTTGTCTGCAGATGTAATGGCTCAGAAGACATTTCCTAAACAAATAGATATTTACTTTTCTATTTGAACTGGTCAAGCACTGAAACCTATATATAAGAATTTACTAAAAAAAAAAAGAGTAGAACATACACAAATTTCACAAATGTGAAATCATGGTTACAGAAGTTCAAGTAAAACTTATTTTAAATTCTATCTGGCTGTGGATTTGACAAAACTAGGTATGGGTTCAAGATTATGAAAGGGTTTCCATGAGGTGGAGTTATCTAAGCATTGTTCAGCTGGTATTCAGGATGAAAAACAAGCTGAAGTTTTTGTTTACTTCACGTACAATCACTTTAGCCTTGCTATTTGCACACCAGGAATCTTCTTCATGAGACTACAGAAGTTATTGACTATAAATCTTGATAAGTTAAGCTGTTCATTCCTTGCTTGTTAGAGTGCTCTAAAAAGTCACATTAAAGAAAACAACTACTGAGCTTAGGCAAAGACTAAATGCTGATCCTAGAGTTTTTATGAGGATTTCAATAGGACTTCCACCCAACTCAAACCAGCCGAATCAGAACCTTTGTGAGAAAGTCATTATATACAATTCAATTAATTTGCAAAATTTAATTCATATTAATGCCAAAACTGTAGTTACAATTTCTAGTAATTGGCAACATTTCTGAAATCTCAATCATTATAAAGAAGAAGAAATGAGCATTTAAACTCAACTACCTCCTTATCTTTTTATCTCTACCTATTCAGTCACCACTGACACTAAGTGTGCCTAAACCAGGAGCAAGAAAGCTTGTATTCCCCAGTCTATGGGGAGAAAGAGTGGCCAAAAAGGCCAGTTCAATATTTTAAATTAGCGAAATTCTTCATTGAGTGCTTTCCAGTATCTCTGGAGCTAATTTGGAAATTTATTCTTTCTGCTTTAGTGAGTTGAAACAGTCAGGAAAGAAGAAACAGTACAAAAACTCCATATATGTTTCTCATTCATTCATTCAGAGGAACTTTCTGCTGTTTTAAGATAAAGCAATCTCAAAACCTTGGAGTGTTCAGTACTACAGTATACACTTTAGAATTTGAATATCTAAATAATTTTTAAATGTTCCTCTGAGCTGAGGTCCTAACAACAGAAAAAAGAGCTAGGTTATCTTTGACCACCTCCGAGACGATACACGACCATACAACAGGTGTGACAAAAAACAGATAAGCTTTTGCCCTATCAAGAAATGCGTGTCATAGTAAATGAGAAAACTTTGACATTGGTTAGCTGAAGTATAAGCCATTTACTACTACTGTCTAACATTGCCTAACAATACTCTTCTGAGAATATAAGATCTAGGTTTATAGCACACAGAAACAAAAACTTGACAACCGAATCAAGATGAATAATATATACCCATTTTAAAATGTTACGTTGGCACAACGGAATAATCACTAGGCAGTATTACGAAAAAGTTTCAAAATAAATACAGATTTATTAGCAAAGCAATCAGGGCAAGAACCAACCCACTTCTCAAAAGTTCAACAGGTACTAACATGTTTCCAGCTACCTGGAAGATAAGATGAATTCTTCTTAGTTAGTCTCACTCACCAATGAAAATTTGATCAAGGACACTAAAAACATGCAATTCTGTATGTCACATTATTTTCAGTGGACAGGATACATACCTAAAATAGTCAACATCAAATTCCAGTAAGGTTAATGGAAAGAGATCAAACAATTCCAAGAGACAAACTGGATAAAAATCAACACTCCAAACTAAACTGCCTTTGGTTTGTTGACTTCAAAGTATTTCAAACAATTTAAGGATTCAATCAGCACACTCTTTTTCCTCACAATTGCATTTTTGATAATAATCCCTTCCCCTGACCCTTGAAAACCAGCAGAATCACCGCTATGTCTGTTTCCCCAGCTCAACAGGAGGAGCAAAGGCCAAGGCTTATTCTTCAGTTTTCTGTCAGTACTACTGAAGATGCAAGTACCAGGGAAGGAAGCCTGTTTCAGCAACTCTGATACAGCCTACCTTCAAGAATTACAGTTCAGAAAGAGTACCCCTGATTCCCTCAGCCTCTAGAAACAGGGAGAGACGGATACACCTAATTGACTTAATTGCCCAGGAAGACCTCAGCTATGTAAGAACTGCAAAAGATAAAAAGTGTCATTCCAATTCATAGCAACATTAATTACTTGCTCATGCACTATTATCAAGATGCGTTGCCTTATATTTCAAAGACTGCAAGTTCAACCAAAAGTATACAGCTGAAGCTAAAATGAATGTTGCAAGGAAACTTTAGGTAGCGTCTAGGGAAGTTATGCAATTGTGATATTTAATGGGTTCATTTGCCTGGGAAAGGAAGATAGGAACAGTGATCTGCAATTTTAAGTGAGCAAACTAATTGGGGAGAGGAAGTCTGGGAAAGTGCACTACAAAGTTTATGTTCCATTATTCACTTGAATAACAGAACAGTCTTGGAATAAATTGTAACTCTTCTAGTGTTGAGAACAGTTGCTTAATCTAAAAGGAGTATTCAGACTTGGACTGAGAAGTGAGAATTAATCTACCAGGAAATTAAAGGTGTATACATTATTTATGTGGCAGATTAACCAAAACTGAAAAATGAATGAGAAAAGTAAAGGATGGGGTGCCAGCAAGTTCAATGCATCCATTACATTCTCAAGCACAGACTTTTCCATTTTCTTCCTTTTCATTTTTAAATATTTTTACTTCTCAGCAGGACTTGAGCTGCTGGGTGCACAGTTTTGTGCTCCATTCAGACAGAGAAAAACAATACTATGCAACTACCCTCAAACTGATTCATTGTTCTATGATCTTGCATTCGTATGTCCATGAGTTCTCTTTAAAGCCAGCTGCATAAGAGATCACAGCAGTGGGCAGGGGGAAATAAATACACAAGCCTCCTCAAGAGCTCCCTTCTGTTCTGCCTGAATGTGTCTTTTCAGGGCTTGCAAAAGAAGAAGGCAGAGAGCCTTTCCTTGGACATTTTTCTTTTGAATTCTCTCCCCATTTTCCTATGACTAAGAAACATAGGGGCTTTCTCTTTGACTGGCATAAGAATTCCAATTGCTGACAAATTATATCAACATTAACAAGTCATTTGATTAGTTCACTATTATCATGAAAAATGCAATATCAAAGCCAGTTAGGATTTGACTGAAACATCCTGCAACAGAAACTTATCTCATTTTACAATGCAAGATGCATCTCAGTACACTGTACTCAGTGCTATGATTCACTGTGTATTTTAATTATTTGCCAAGGAATCAGAGACTTCATCTTTGTTGTATTAATTACTAATGCAATCCACCCCCTCCCTATGCCCTCCCAGCCCCAAGAATAACTCAAACCAGCTACTCAAATGCAGTTCTGACACCTGGGCACATTATGCTTGCTTCCATTGAAGTAAACAGTGAAATTCCTCAGAACTCACTGGAGAAGAAAAATCAAGGCTTGTATCTTGTCACACACGGAGTTCCCTTGGCAAAGAACTTCCAAGGTGAAAGTAGCATAATTTCACCTTAAATCCTTAAAAGGAATAATAACCACTAAGGGATCATAATCACTGAAGGAAAACTATCAGCTTCAGAAGTTTGCCACTAGATGGAGCAATTTAATATTAAAATTTCCCTTGATACAGAAAATATTCTTCAAATTCCATTTTTCATTTATAACAACTTTGCGATTAGCAAATTTATTTTTTTTCCTTTTTGTACTAGAGACACTTAGAAATACTGTGTCCTTGCAGATTATGCAAGTTAGAAAACTGTTTATGAATAAACACGTTTCAGTATTTTACCTGCATTAAAACAAAGAGTGGTAACAGAATGAGGTAAACTGAAATTCTCAAGCACTTTAGTTCAAATATTAATTTCATTTATCTATCAATCTACACCACGTAATTTCCAGGAATATTAAGCATTAAAAAATATCAAGCAGTTTTATTGAAGTACTTATGCTCTCTGTTTACTACAGAGAGTGAAGGAAGTGGTGATTTAGCCTTCACCCTATTAAACATTTTGACTTCCTCTGTATTTTAAAACAGAACTGAAAATTAAGAAGATTTTGTGCCAGCACATTGAAAAAAAAAAAAAAGACTCTTGACCTCATTAGCCAGAATTCCAATTTACATCAGCTGCATCTAAGATTCTGCAGAACTACTGTGCCTTTTGTCAGCACAAGGCCAGAATTTGAACATAAGTCCATCTACATTTCAAATATCAAATAATAATTTATACTTGTTGCTATCCAAAATACTTCCTGGTAACATTCATCTGTACTTTTTTAGAAGTGTCATGTACATTAAAAAAAAAAAAAAAGAAGAAACAGCAGCATTGCTGCTGAACACAATTCTGAGGCAGCAAAGGAAATAAATCCTCAGTGATTACACAGGCCTTACAATCCTTCTTAAATACAGGATTTGCTGGGAAAAGGGGAAGCAATAAACAGTTAAGGGCAGCCCGTGAATGGCAACCCCCACCTGACCTCTGCTTTACCTTTTTGTTTCAAATGATTTCTGTTGATTATACTTAATAAATATTCACATTTTCAAAGCATGTATTGATAATTTGAATGTTACAAAACCAACTTGTACTGTCTGCTGTATCTAAACTCTGCATGTCTCATAACACAGTATACAGCTTTACTGTAACGTTACTACCCTGCCTATTATTGCACTTTTCTGATGTTAAACCAACTTCTACACGCATGGCTGGTGTAAATAGCCACTGGACATGCTGTTGTGTTTAGATCCATGGTGAAAATGCATTCTTCTAATGTCTACACAAGTTGCTATCTTTTAATAATTGTTGCTAATATCTTTCATGATTAGTAAAAGAATAAACAGCACATTGCTTATGCAACTCTTAAGGTAGTTTTATACTTCTCTGACATACAGTAGTCTGTCATGGTTCCAAAGATACTTAGGACATAACTGATATGTCCCCATCACTTCCATCATTATTGTGACTACATTAATCTTAGCTCAAATGAAGCTAAATTCTCCTACCTCAATCAAATAGGTTTTAAGGACACTGTAGCTGAAGATTGGCTTCCTAGATGGATGTTGGGATGAGAAGAAAATATAGGACAAAAGGAAGGCAAGCCTTATTATTTTATTTCTAGATTATTATACTTCATTTTCATGCTTTGTTCCATCACTGTACTATTTCCACTAAGTGGGGGAAAAGAAAAAGAGGAACAGACACAAAAATCAAGGAGCAAGTCAATCAGGAAAGAATGAGAGCACACTGAATAAGGTATTCCACTCGTTAAAGACTTTTCTAACACTTGCGTAAAAGCTGCCTTTATTAAAGCTAACAAGTCAACATAGCAGCAAGCAAGGAGGCCAATGAATGTAAAGAAAATTCAGGTTATCACATTTCAGATACCAGCCTAGTATACTTCAGCCTTCTCTTCCATCACCATCACCTCAGAGTTTGCCTCTGGCTGACTGCTCCTTGGCAGCATAGATACAGAAAACAGACCAAAACACAAAAATATTTTTCCACACGCTCTTCAGTAGCTTCTAGCTTCATATTTCTTTCAAAGAAGAAACAAGTTCACTGACTGCAAAGTACCTGCTAGGCAGCAAAGCAATTTGAAAGCATTTTGTATTTCTATTGATATATTTTCTTATGCAATTACAATGGTTCAAATCAGAGGCCATACTGACTGTGTGGGATTTCAGTGAATATATTTCAAGATACCTTGAAGCCACTTAAAGCAAATGAATTCAGCTTAGTCCTTCAGATATCTAGTATTTTTTCTATAATGTATAAACAGGCTAAATTGTAACATTAAGGTTTATAGGAAAATGAATTATGCTATTAAAAAATCGCTAGCATCTATGTGCCTAATTAAATTATGGAAAGCAAAAGAACATAATTGTTATTGCTCTTTCAGATACCTAACCATTTAACTTCTCAGTCACGAACAACTCAACAATTAACTTTGCAACTAGTCTACAGCATAAAAATCTCACCTAAGCCTTTCTGCACTGTGGGTATTTTCAGGCATCACATACATACAAACTTTTCCACACAACAGAAAATGTTTTAACTCCAAAGATGTGTTAAAAAGATATTCCATACAGAATGTGCAATTAATTTCCCTGTCCAACCTCTATTATTTCTATTCTATTCAAAAAGGAAAACAAAATTTAAAATAATAATGCTCCTTCTTCCTACTGATGCTTGAACAACAACTTACTAAGGGTACGTATAGAACACACTAACAGCTTCTCTGAATCATTGAGTTCAAAAGCACAAGAATGTGAATCAAACAATCTGATTCTACACTATATTACAAGAGAGTGCATTTGTTTGCAATAGCAAGAGAATAAAAGACCGGGAGGAGGCAGGGGGAGAATAGAGAAGAGGGAGCAGAGTTGGAGGGAATCAGCAGCATATTTGGTATGAGCACAAAAGTTTTTTCCAAATGCACCTTTCCCTTGATGCTGTTCGACACATTTGTTCTTTTTTCTGAAAACTTTTAAGCTCTCTCTCTTGGGGATGCCAGTTGAAGTAGAGCAAGGACTGTGGACATACAAGAATGAAAGGCATCTTTTATTTGATGAGCATGGAAAACACAATTACAGCCAGCTATAAACCTGCCTGGTCACTCTTGTTTTAAGTGTTCATTAGATGAAGATAGATTTACCCTTTTAATTCAGACTCATTGCATACTAAGTACAAGTTAATAACTACTTAGGACTTCAGTCCCTGACAGAGTTACACATGCAGATAATTCTCTCTGAGGAGAGATAGAAAAAACAGCCATCAAGTTAATCATGACCAAAAATCATTACCATCTAAGTCTGAGTGTCTGATGAAATTTGTTTCAGGATCATTTGGCATAGTTGTTTATAGTGTCCACAAACAGAATTATAGAAAGTTTTGATGTATGGACACTCTATCACCACACATGGCACCATAACAGTACCTCTTTTCAGTTCCTGCTGCTGCAGATTTCAGAACAGCAAACTAAACTTGGCTGAGGACAACCAAAAATTCACAAGTCCACACATCATCTTCCATAATTCATGATGAAACCGGTCTGTCAGTACCATCATGCAGTGGAGAACGGAGACAACCTTCTGCCTTTTGCGTACCCTGATGGGAGCTGCTAGCAAATTTGCAGAGGCTAGCACTGCTAGCAATAACAGACCTTTCAAAGATAGGTCAAATCCCACCTCAAAAGCAGAGGTGTCCTTTTCAAGCACAGATGCTCTACTCAGTGGAGAATTTTCTGGGGATTCCCATGTCTGACTCATTCCTTGCACTACATTTCCCTTTCCTCCAAACATAGACTGTGATTTCGGATACACTGCAACTCTCAAACTTCGTGGTGTTTCTGTTCGTTTAAATTTGCTATTGCTTTTGTACTTGGTTGTTGTTTTATTTTTGTATTTGCAAAGTAATTAGATAATTAGATTTTCCATAGTCACGGAAAGTTGCACACTCAAAAGCCACAGGAGAAAATGCTTCAATCACCACCAAAGCCTCAGTATTCTAATGTCTCCTCATAAAAACTTTAGGTTATAATCACCAACATTTCTTCAGAAAGTCAGTCTTCTTCATAACAGCAAAACATGAGCCACACTTGAATGCATCTTCACAGAATCACAGAATCTTGCCTCACTTTTCTGATGAACTAGGATATTTTAGATCAGATATATTTTATATTAACGTGCTTGCTATTGACAGTAAGAAAGCAAATAAGGCCAGGAACTATGCACAGGTAATAGTTACCTTGCTTGTACCGATCTCTTAACTGCACTCACAGAAAATAAAGCCTTAATGTTACGAATGCTGCACCAGGCCCAACTCACTTCAATGAGTGCACATAAAAACACAGAAGCCCATCTGTGCTCACTGCAGAAACAGCATGGAGTATGTTAAGCTTGATCCTACCGTCAAGTTTAATTAGAATCACTGGGACTTAGCATAGGTGTAAAGATCCACCATGTTGATCTACTTGTAGGATCATAGCCTTAATGTAAAGACATATAGCACTTTGTTATTACTTCAAATAATCCAAGCTGATCTCCTTTAAAGAAATAGGGTCTGATCTTACAGCTGGTTCTGCACAGGTAGGACACTTTCTTTTCACAGACGTTAACTGTCGAAAGTCAGAGTTTCTCCTTGTAAGAGTAGAAAAGAACAGGAATTATTCTCCTTCCCCTCTAGCACTCTTTTCTCACTCACTGCAAGTCTTCCCAGGGTCCAGAATTAATAAAACAGATAATATTTGTTGCACTCCACTCCTCAAGGCATCTGTCTACATTGCTGGGTGATAATATGCCTACGTCTAGCCCTGGGTAATAGGTATGTAAATCCAGAAGGCAATTTCTAACTATAAAGTGCACCACAACTGGTAGCAGATCTATGATTATGTCACAGTAGTTCACCCCAAAATTTTAAGATTAGCTACGTAATTAAAAGAGTATTAAATTCATAGTTTAGGAATACACAAAATTTGCAGGCAGGCACCAGAAGAGCTAAATAAACATACACAGTCACTTTAGTTTTCACCTTCGGAAATATTGTCATCTTGTCCTCTTCACTGTCAGCGGCACATCTGCAACAGCCTCAGAGCTCTCATGCTCTCCCTCAGGAGGCTGGGTTTTCTTTGTTTATTTGTGTGTTTTTATATGTGTGTTTTATTGTTTTCTTTATTAGATTTTTTTTAACATGCAATTCTCTTTGAGAAATTACCCACTCAGATTAACTTCTAAGAAATACTGCGGAAGAAGTGAGTTTTCAATAAAGGAAGCAACACTGTCAAGCTAAACACATTAAAATTACCCACGCCTTTGATATTTTTCCCCGATTTAGCATTTTCTTTAGTAATAATCAGCAAGGCCCGGTCTAAAAGATTATGATATTAAGTTCTTTTTTTAATCCAACCTCAACACACTTCCTTCTAAATTTATTGCAAGAATTATTACTGGAAGCTCTTTGAAGAAAAGCATTCTTCTATCTCCACAGTTACCTGAGAAGCAAAATAGGAAGGTGAAAAGTAAAAATAAAAAAAAATACAAAATGATAAAGATGTATATATGTTCATCTCATTTTTCCTGTGCCTGGTATCTCCAGGATTTCATGGAGTTTTCAGAGGATCCAACTTAGAATAAGAACTACGGAAATACAAGAGTAATGTTTCTATGTCTACAAGTCAGGGATAACAAATGCCAACATTACTGAAAAGATAATTGAAAAAAAAATGTAAGAGCTAAAACCAGGACTACAGTTTTTTATACACTTACCTTTATTCCTAAGCAAAAGAATTTAGAGAAAATGCTCACATAAATTAGACTTGTACTGTGAATAGTAGCATTTCCACTTTACAGGTGAAGAGAGGGAGAGGAAGAGAGGGAAAAGTATTTTCTTTAACAGGTATCAACATTGCTTGCAAACTTAATTAATCTTTCCCCTATCAAAAAGCTCATTAATTTCTAGATCTTATTCTGTGACTAAAAATTTTGGGACTGGGCTAAAACCCCTGTACTCTCGCTCGCCTACTAACAGGTGGATCTCATCTCCAAGAGTTTCATGTCATCCACACCAATCATGTTTATACACTGTTGTCCCTCTAGAATACATCACGAATTTACACAAGCAAGATTAACCAAAAGCTTAAAGAAAAACTCTTTTTTTTTCCTAGTAGCGTCTTGATGCCAATAAGTATAATAATATAATGATTATACATGTCTGCTGTTCTTCACATACCCTCTATCCTAATTTCTATATGCATCACTCAGTGAAATCAAGATCTTCCTTAGATGATATAAAGGACTAGTTAGACCTAATCTAAAAAATTTTGCTTACAGTATCTTTGACATTTTGCTAATGAGTTCTGTAATATGCCCAAGGATTCATAAGGTATGCTTTGTAATACATAAAACATTGGAATTCACAGCAAGTTACTCTTCCAGCTCTTTGGGACAAAGGTTTTAATAAAACAATGTAAAGAAAAGAAATAGTCAAAGGTAACTTAGCCAGTGGTACTGCCATCCCTTTTGTTCATTTTGCTTTTCCAGCATGATAACTGAAGAGATGATCCAACAGAATAAGTGCTGAAGAAAACGCATTCAGATATTTTAAGGCAAGGGCTGAACTTGGGATTCCATATAATGCTAAATTCATGGACTTACGTACTTAGCTGCTTTCTATTTTGAGACTCACTTGGAATGTTCTCTCTTGCTCAGTAATTCACTGTCAGAGTACTTAAATGTAGAGCTACAGTTGTCCAGCACTGCCTTGTGTTTTCCAGAATCTGCAGAAAGAATGATTTAATTATCAGAGATTCTGATCCTTTTTCAATTCATGTACCAATACATTTCTATCAAAGAATTCAGGACCTTGTCCTTCCAAGTTGTATAAATAACATTGGAAATACAAAAAAGCTTATAGGCCCTGTCTTGACAGGGATAGCAATATGTCCAGCCTTCACTCAATGGGCAGTCTAGAGCATGAACTAAATCAGCTACCTGTTTTAGACAGTCTCAGAGTTCAGCTAGCTCTCTTGACACCTGCTCATACAGCTACAAGTTTTCTTTGCGGTACTCCGTTTCCCTCTGACCACACCTTGCAAAGCACACACATAGACTCCTCCTCCTCTGCAACAGCAGCAGGCTAGTTGATGAGCAGCAGTAAGGGACCACATATATGATGACAAGTACATGAAGTCATTAAGGTACAGTAATTCAGTAACTTCTGATTACTTGTATCTATCCTTAAACATCTGTTCTCAAAAATGGTTGAAATAAATGTTAAAGTTTGACATCACTCTAGCATGCTCTAAAAGATAAATTATTGTATAATTGTCTTTCCTTCCCTCCCCCACCTTGTTTCACAATGCACCCAAAACCTCACAATGCTTTCTGACTTCTGCCTTCCAACTTAAGACCACTTCATATGAGTTACAGCAAATAACAGAAGAATAAGCTCTCACATAGCCTTTCTCACAATTGTGCTGTATGAACAATTTCTGAAATTCTTTATACATAAGATACGAGTGATGTGCCTTGAGGCTCTTGATTACATAAAGATGTTCACATGATGCCAACAGTCTGAAACATGACCTACATGACCTTCCAAGTTAGAATTCCTTCTGTAGATTAAAACTGCACAGTAAGTAAAAATCACTCGAGAGCCCAAACTGCATGTGAGGAATTTCCATTCACCACAGCAGGCACACACCTCAACAATTTCATTCAAGTGCTAACCTTGCTCCTGAGACAATTTACAATTTAACCTGGGATGGTGTCTCTTCATCTGTGATACCTGATGTTTTCCTCACTGCTTGCTGTCATGTACCAGTGTGACCTTGAATTAAAACCGTTACTCCAGATTTATGAGTGTTTTCAATATTCTTTGTAAAACAGTGACTGTTAGACACCTGGCAGGTAAAGTTTTTCTCGTCTCTACTTTCCACTTTTCATCACAGCCTACAATTGCCTGGCCACACAAAACAGAAATTAAAGCCATCAGCTTCCAGTGAACTAAGTGTATATACAAACTTGTACATGTGCGAGCTTATGAACTATATCAACATAGGGGAAAAAATCTCTCTTGTGTACAGATGTGCACTGTCAGTGTAGAAATATCTTAATATTGCTTTTACGTGAAATTAACTCATGAAGACATCCATAGGCTTCTCCTGTACTACATGATAGACAGCACTTCAGGTTGTTGACTTTGGTGCTTAGTGGAAGCGTAAGAACACAAAATGTTTTGAATTTGCTTGTAGTAATTTAATGTTTACTTCTTTTTTACTTCTTCCATTCCTTTTTTCCCCCCACAAAGTCCCCTCCATAATTTAACCGGCAGTTCTACAGCAAACAGACTACGACGGGCCTGTAGCCACACAGGGATGCACTTAAATGAACAGAGCAAGCACTAATGCTTGCATGAAGATGTACCTAATCTCAACTTGTACGAGCCTGGCAGGAACGACATATGCAAAAACAGTTTTAATTACTTCCACGCACCGTTTTGCATGAGCTCAATTAGCCCAGTGTAACATCTGAAACAAGAGTGGAATGAGAATACACGTGTGGGTAAGGAGCAGGCAGCAGAAAGTCAGTGCTTATGTACAGGTGGAACAAGACTCAGGCAGGAAACCGAGAGTCAAAGCGGGTGCCGCGTGCCGCCGAGGGAAGAGGCACCATTTCCTCACAGGCGCTGCCTTTGAAGCTCTCAGAGCCGTCTCTGGGGACTAACCGGGCAGCGCCGGCCCCAGAACTCACCCGGCACCCGCACGCTGTCGCTCGGCCCTTTTACGCTTCGGAGAACCGCATTCGCTGCCCCCGCTCACCACAGCCTGCCGGCCCGCGTCTCCGGGTCCCAGGGCGGCGGGTGGCTGTTCTCCCTGCGGCCGCGAGGCAGCCGGGCCCGGGCCGGCTGCAAACGGCTGGGGAGTTTCAGCTGCCTCAGCACCGGCGGGGCCGAGCCCCAGCGACCCTCAGCAGCAGGGGGCTGCCACGCGCTCCCCTCCCCGAACCATCGCCGAAGGAAACGACGGGACTCCGGGAACCGGAGATCGACAGCGGGGCGAAACGCAGGAGGGAGGCGGCGAGAATCCGGGGGCTGAGGGAAGCGCTGCAGCGTGCAGCGCTGCTGAGGGGAGCGTGCCGCTCGCGCCCGTCCCGCCCACAGCTCTGCCCGCGCGCCGCTCTGCCCGCAAGGGAGCAGAGGTTCCAGGGCGGCGGGCGGCACCCTCCAGCCCCGCACTGCCCCCCCCACTGTCACGTGCTCCGGGTGCCGCAAAGCAGCGCCGCTTTTGCGACAGGGTGACAGCCAAATGGTGCGACGTCCGCGGCGGCCGCAGGAGCAGCAGCCGCGGCGGCCGAGCGCTGCCAGGGCCGAGCGCCGCAACAGGGCGGGGGAGCGCACGGCGGCACCGCACCGCACCGCGGCCCAGCGCCCGGCGCGACCCCCATGAGCGGTAGGGGTGCGGCGACGGCCCCTCCCGCGTCCCCCTGCCTCAGCGCCGAGCGCTCCCCCCGCCCCCGATGCGCCCTTAGTCCCGGCCCCGGACCCGCCTCCCTCGCTCCCCTCCCCGGCGGCGGCGGCGGCAGCGTCCAGGTGCGGACTTCAAACCCCAGCGCAATGGCGTCCAACGCGGCCGAGAGGGAGATCCTCTTCACCGAGCTGCAGGTAAGCGGCGGGCACCGCCCGAGCCGCGCTCCCCGACGGGGAGGATGCGGCTGCCGCGCCCCGCCGCCCCCTGCCCGCCGCTCGGCGCGCCGCCGGGCGCCCACCCCGCTGGGCCGGGCCGGGGAGGCGGCGGCGGGGCGGAGGAAGCCCGCGCCCACCCCAGGCCTCTTCCCGCCGCGCTCCCCCGAGAGCGGAGGCGCCGCCGCCCGGTCACGGCCCCACCCCGCCGCCGGCCGCGACCCGCTTTTGTCTGCTGGCGGCTCGCTCCCTCCCTCCTTCCCCCGCGGCCCTCCGGCCCGGCCGGGCCCGCGCCGCGCCCCGCGCCCCCCGCCCTCCCGCGGCCCCCAGCCCCCCCCCCCCCCCCGCCCCCCCTCCCCCCTGCCCCCGCCCCCCCGCGCCCCGCGCCCCCCGCCCTCCCGCGGCCCCGCGGCTGCCGAGCGCCCCCCGGCCGCACGCAGCGGAACGCGCTGCCGGTCCCGGGCACGGCCGGGGAGGGGGGGACGTTCCGGGGGCTCTCGCGCAGGTTGGAGCCTGGGGCCGCTCCCCGCAGAACCCCGGAGCGGTTCCTTTGTGCGGGCGTTGAGCTTCGAGCTGGGAGGAGAAAAAAATGGTCCCTAAGCGCTGTTGGTCATACGGCGAGGGTTCTTGTCGCTGCAGAACAAGACCCCCGGATCCGATCGCCGGCTGCTTCCAGCTCCGAGTTGGACCGGCAGTGCCCTGTGCAACTGTTACTTCTTTGCTTGTCAGCTGCAGGCGTAGGCAAAATTCAGGCGCTTCACTGCTGTGCTCTTATCTGTAAATGTCAGCCCAACCTGCTGGCTCTTCCGCTTCCTTGTCTGAAAGAGCGCTTGTTTTCTGGTTTTTGTTTTGTTCTGTCCTCTTCTTTTTTTTTTTTTTTTAAATCTGTGCAAAGTTACGGGTTATTTGAAAAAGAATGCATCTCTGGATTTGTTAGTTGGACAATTAACCAAACTAAGAAGTCCATAAATGGAAAGCATTGAATTTCATGTTTGAATAGAAGTGAGAAAGGCATGCTTAAAAAAGGAAACATGTATTTCATAAACGCTGAGAAATCCTCTGGTAGATTTAAATGTTCGCGCTCTGCTCACTGCAGTAACAAAGGAAAGGAAGGCACAATGGGGACTTAGCGCCCTTCTTGAGACTGCAGCACATGAGATGGCTGAAGGCTAAGAATCCATCCGGAATGCTGAACTTTAATCAGCGGCTCAGAAGTGTCTAGGAAGAATCGCTATGGTAATACAAACTTGATACGATGATATGTACGCTGGTAAACCTGTTTGAAGTGGTGAGCTGTGTGAATAAGTAACTGTGGTAGCGCTACAGGTAAGCTGCATGGGGCAGAGCTTCCGTCGGAGTACTGAGGAGGATTTGGATTCAAGTAGAGGGACTTTGTGTTGGAGGGAGGGATTTCTTGCTTAGGGGTTGTGTTTTTTGTTTTTATTTCTTCTTTTTGGGAAGATGATATTAGCAGTGATGATGGATATTTAATTAAAAAAAAAAAAAAGTGGATCAAATGCTTTGGTTAGACTGTCTCCCACATTATAGGTGGTAACTTCTGTAGCAGTAAGTGTAGTCCTGGTGCCTAACAGAAAGGTCTAAATCCCACTAGAGTTTAAGCTTTGTAAACAGCTAACTTTTAGGTATTTTTTAGAGGAACTTCCACGTCAGGAAGAACCACTTTAAAGGTATTGCTTTGTTTTCAGTGGCATATGCTGGCGAAAATCTCAACATTGTTTTCCCTGTGAGTTAAAGACAAATCACGCTTCATATACCTATGTATAAAAGCTACTTTAGCGGCATGTTCCCAAAGTAAGAGGAAGTACAGTGAAGTGTGAGCTATGCCATTTTACTCGTGTCACATCAGGAGAAAACTTCCTCAAACTAAAGGATGCTGACTTCAGAGTTGTTTATGCTTAATATGGGCTGTTATGTGCATATCGCAATTCTGTATGGAAAGGTACGGAAGTTGTAAAATGCAAGGCTGTGCTAAAAGCTGAGGGCCTCCGCTAAGTGGCTTGATCTAGATTGTGAACTGAGTGAGGTTTAGATGTTTCGATAATGCTCATGAAGACCTACTGAAAGCAGTTAAACAGTGTTAACCCTACGCTTGTTCCTGTCTTCGAATCACAAGTATCAGTCAGTGATTAACATGGCGTATGGCTTATTGATACTGCTCTGCGCTCTGTGTGCTTTTGTTGTGATGGCCCCGAGTGCTCCAGTGTGCTGCATGTGGTTAACTGTGAGGCTGGGATTCATATAGCAAAACTGGCCCCATCCTCATGAATCAATGGGACTCTCCTGGCATAAAAATCAGTAAACTTTCAGAACTGCTGACTAACAGGATGAGAAGTGGGTTTTGGGAAAATAGGAAAAACAAAAGGGCAAAATCACTAACGGCTGCAAAGAAAGTGATAAACCAGATGTGACATATGCACTTGTTTCAGAGTGAACTCCATTTAATTAAACAGGCCTTAGATAGTCTGATTGCACTTCACAATTAGTTTTGTGTGTTTATATATATATATGCACACACATTAGATTTATATATAAATCTCATATAAATTATTTTTTAAAAAAGACATCATATCTGATAGAACTGTTTCTTAAATGCCTCTGCTGGCAAATATCCACTTCTGTCCTACTATTGCTGCAAAGCACTTTTTCCATTCTTGTATATTACTTCAGCATTTCACAGACAGTGGGAACTATCTCTTGCTTCTAAGCAAGTTTTGATGTAAGTTTGATCCAGGCAAAAATGGTACCACTTATTCCTCAGTAGTCACCAAATGCCTAGTAGAGCATAAATTCGGTGGTAACCAAACATCCTTCTCATTTGTTTTGTTTAGTGCGTCACCAGCAAGATTTCCTGCTTGTCAAAGACTGACTGAGAGTTCACATAAAGCCAGCTTACCTTTTTACCTCCTTTTTATCTCCAGTACAGGTTCTTTTGTAGGAGGGGGCAGGAGCTTGGTTAAGAACCTGTATTGCTGATGTTGCCTTCCCTTCCAAAATTCTGCTGTCCTTCTCTGAGCTTGCATCCTTTTAGAACTTTGTCCAGCAGGTAAAGTGGCCTCTCAAGTGCTTGCTTTCAGGCTAATTGCAGAGCCTTTAACCATTTCCTTTTTGCTGGAAGCGGCAAGATAAAATGTTATCTTACAGTGCAGTCGGCTGTTAAAATAAAGCATCCATTAAATAAAAGTTTTTATATTCTATATGAAAAATGCTGTCTTTGCTTTTTCAAAATGACTATTAAAAACTTTTTGAGGTAGTGTGCATTTCTAAACATTTGTGCTTTCTTATAAGTGACGGTAGCTGTCAGCATACTAAATTGATATGGCCTGCCTAATAGAAGTTATTACTCAGGCCACTTAAATGAAGCCATTGTGTATGTAAAGTGACTGTACTTCTAGGTGTTCTCTACCACTTGTTTTCCAAAAATAATATAAATGTTTTCATTTTTAGACTTATACTGTTAATGGTACGGGATTTATTTTAAGGGAAAAAATTATTCATTCAAAATTGTGCTTCCAAAACAATTCCTCTTTAATTAAAAAAGTATATTATTTGTTTTCATTTGCTAAAATTAAATAGTTGATCAAGACAGAGCGCTTTCCATGTAGTAAATATGCATGTAGCAGGTTCACCTGCTTCAAACTGAAGTGTAAAAGGTTTTAGGTTGAAAGAGTTTTTCAAACTCCATCAAAATTATGTATTTCTAAAATTACAAAATGTTTGCAAAAATGTTTCTATGTATGGACTGGTCGGTGTAAAAGGATTTATTTTTTTTCCTCACTGATATCTTGCTTTAATGGACACCCTAGTCAGCTAATGCTCTAAGATGCTGTAGTCAGGAATCTTGGAACTGTGCATTTCATAGTAGAGTCATTTTTAAAAGGCTGTTGCTAACTTTATTTATTTAAAGGAGTGATGAACAATACCATGACTGAAATGCATGTAAAGTGAAGTTTACGCTTAGTTGATGGCATTTCCTGTATAGATTTTACTGTTTGCTTTATTTTTCCATTTTAAATCTGAGACAAGAATACTCAAAATGAATATGATTGAATAATGCTCAGTATTTTGTTAGCTGCGAGAAACAAACGGGACAACTTTGTTTTCTGTATTTCTGTACAGAAAATTTGTATTCTGTTTTTCTGTACATAAAGCGAGGTGCTTGTACTCGCCATGTTGGACCGAGCTACCAGATGCATCTCTGCAAACCTGCATTTCCTTCCTGGCTGCTCTGCTCGCTGCCGGGTGACATTAGGCAGACGCCTTTGCCTTTATTCATTTTGCTTTATTCATCTTTCAGTTTCCTCATCTCTAGAACAGAGGTAACGATGCTTGCTTTTTAAGAGATAAAGAGTACTGGGTATTTATTATTAGCTGTGGTCAAGTGCCTAAGGACACTTTTAAAAAGGTACAAGTAACCTAATTAATTTGTTTTGAACAGCCATTGTAATTAGGCTGGATATTCAGCCGTAAGACTACCTTCAGCTACTGTTCAGCTAGGACGGATTAGCCTCAAATAATTTTTGAATTACTCTTCTTTCTTCTGAACAAGAAATGTCACATTCAGTTGAAATTACCTTAAACCATTCTATTGCAGTTTAGACATGAACATGTTGTGCAGCTGCTTGGACTTCTCAGGTCCCTACAAACGCTTCCAGAACTGGTGAATTTAGGGAATGACTTCAGTTTTTTTCCATTTGTGGATATATATTACTCTTTAAACAGTACTCTGTTCAAAATTTGTACTAGTAAAATATACATCCTGTCCTCAATAGAACATAAACAGTCCTTAAAATACCTTTCGGTAGGTGCATGGGTAGAGCTTTTGGTTTTGTTTTGGTTCGTGGGTTTTTTTCCCCCATCTTCTGAATTCTATCAGTCTGCCTGCTAACATAAGTCCACATCATATATAAGTCCTTGTATACATTTAGCTTAATTTTCTTCATAGGAGCAGAGGTCTTTCTAGGGCCCCGATCTGTTATTTTAACTCAAAATAAATCATTAGTGACAGGTAGTAGAAAAGTATATTTAGCTACTAAGTATACTGTAACTATGCTGGAAGAGTTTTATACACAGTGGATGGTCATTCATCATAATGTAACCTAAAATCTATAGTACGATAACTAGGTAAACATCTTTTGCACTGGGGAGCAGTGGTTTAAGGGCTTAATAATGGGATTAGGACTCTCTTCCTTCAGTGTCTCAGTGCTTTGCTGAATTAGAGGCTCAGACATTACATGGCCTCTACTTAGATTCAGAGTAATGAAGCCTTATGGTGTGCTCTGTGCAGCACAAGGGTCTCTATCTGCTTTTTCTTTTTGCTCTTCACAGAGCTCATTTGTACAAGTGCTGCAAGTTGGTTGCTTGTAGGGTTGTTGTTTGTGTGTTTTTTTTTCTTTCAATTTTATAAATATATATTCAATTATATATTCAAAAATATAAAATATCTTATTTTCTTTGCATGGATCTAGTAAGCGAATGAGTTCAGGAACAGACTGAGCTGAGGTTTCACTCATAAGCTAGTACAAATGCTCTGTAACACAGGCATTTGTATGATATCTGAAGTTTTATTTATTTTGAAAACTAGGTCTGCACTTCCTACCATGAGGAAAACAGCTTCTTTGCCTTCAGTTTTATGTTTTTTCCTCCCCTAAAAGAAATGAAATTTATGTTGTAGGATCCAAAATTTCTGCTACCTTGAGCTTTGATTCAGAAGCACTACATCAACTCAGGGTGCTATTAGTTCCTGTTTGGAAGTGTGTTGGGCATGTCCTTACTATAACCTTACGTCTCATCAGGTTGTTTATTTTGAGTGCATCAGTGTAACTGTGTCACACTGCCATACGTCTATACCATTGCAGGTTACGGCAGTTTCACAGTTCCTGGTCACTTACTATGTTTGACGGCTCACCAGTGATTTGGATTATTTGCATGGCAGTCTGGGCATGCATCCTGTAAAGTAAAGTTCTGCTCTGTGGGTTTTCTCGTGGTACTTTTTGGGATGCTTTCCAGAACTTTCAGGAGTCCTGTGACTGTGTCAGACTAATGCAGTTTTGTGGCCTCCACTGACTGCCAGCACAGCTTCTGGCAGCTGCCATAGGGTGTATGGCTGAGCTCGGTGCTGAGCAGACACCAGTGTGAACAGGATAGCGGGCAGCTGCACAGTTACCTTCCGCCAAATGGATCGGCTCTGCTGGGAGTTGTTCTGCTGCTGTACTATCAGTAACAGAAGAGTCTGAAACCAGGATATTCAGGCCAAGGCATTTATTTGCCTTCGCAAATGGGATGAACTGTCCATTACTGTGGCACGGTAATGGTAATTTGATGATGTTGAAGAATGTGGCCGTAACTTCTATTTTTATTGATACTAGATACAGATGCAGGTATGCTGTTTATCAAAGATACGGCCACTTTGGCTGTAGTTCTGTTTGTTGTACAGTGGTGTACAGAGCAGAGCACTTCTGGAGTGAGCGGATGCACCGTGGTGGCAAAATACGCTCTTGGCGGTGGAGTTTTTTTACTTCTGCTGGGCAGCTGGGGCAGAAAACAGGAATATTAGCATACATAGCTCCACCAGGACAACGGTGTCTATGCTAAAGGCCTTTGTTATACCATTACAGACACTTGTGCTGCTCTAGTACCTAGGAATTCTGGCTCTGGGTTGGGATCGTTTTGCACTGGGCTTTGCTTAACACAGAACAAGTAAGGGTTGCCACAAGAAAGCATGTGATAAAAATAAGTGATGGAAAGGCAGAGAGGAAGAGAAAGCACTGGGATGGGCAGCTCAGCTGTTTGTCTGGGGACATGCTGTAGCAAGGGAATGCTCAAAGGAGGGTTGAAGAAGTGTAGCTTCATAGATGTTAGGCAGAAAATCTCTTCCAAGGACTGAGGGATGTTTGGATACGTGGTATGGGTGGTGGAGAATGGTGACCAGGCTGATCGTGAGTAGGAATAACCTAGAGGTACCAAACAAGCAGTGACTCTTGGGAAGGCCTGGGTTATGGAAGATCAGTGCATGCAGATTTTTTCCTGTTTGGGTGGGGTTTAGTTGTTTTTGTTTGGTTTGCTGTATAGAAAGGTTAACGTGTGGCAGACCCAGAGAGGACTTGCTCTGACCTGTTAAGCAAATCCAGAAAACTGGGTTATGTTGTTGGATTTCTTTGTTTTGCTTTGTTTTTAGGAGGGGGAAACAACAACAAACCTGAATGTGGACAAAGTGAATTAGTTAGCTTTTTCTGTCTCCAAATCTTGTGGGTTTCCATAAGCATTACTTTCCTCACTCTGAATGCGTTGGTTTTTAAATGTCAGAGAACTCCGCATTTGTTCTCCACGTAAATACAAATCAGAGAGCTTGAATTGAAAGCCTGTAGTGTCTGCTTCATGTCTGTAGTGTTACGCACGGTAGTCAGTGCCGAAGCAAACTGATGTTTCTGTTCAGGGTTTCCAAATGTTTGCAGTCCTTCAACATGGTAGAAGGGTTCTGACTTACAAATTGAGTCTGTTAAACAGAAGAACATAGTAACCTGATAATGAAATTAAAAGAACTGGTGGCTTTACTATTTATGTTGAGAAGAATCGGGGGACAGCTTTCTATCAAGTTCCAAGAAAAATCGCACGGATGATATGGGGCTCTGCTAACGTGACAGAAATACTTCAGAGCAGATCAGGTCAGAGAGGAGAACTTCTTATGTGGATTATAAGTCCAGTAAACAACAATAATGTTTTCTCAGTGCTGGGCACTGAATGTGGAGAATGTTGCTCTGCTCTCAGACTGTGATGGCTTTTTTGATATCTTGTTAAAATTAATACTTGGAGTATATAAAGTTCAGCATAGTGTATAATATCATTATGAAATTTGTGTATATATTACAAGGATTCCTTTTTTTTTTTTTGTAACTTTTGAGGGAAGTTGGTGGTTGAAAGCAGCAGAAAAAAGTTTGCTGTCTTTTTTTTTTTTTTTGTCTCATTTTTGTTTTTAAGTCCTAAACACAAATTGCTTAATTAAGCAAGAAAGGATTTTAGGGCTTAGTGTGTCACTGGTGCTATAGTTTGCCTTTAAACTTAGGAACTCTTTATATTTGAAAACTATAAAAAGGTATATTCAGTTTGTTCTGTTGTTGTAGATGACAAAGATACCAGGCAGATCTGTGACAAATTTAGGATGGAAAAGTTCTGCTTGTTCATTGTTCTCGCTGCACGCTGTAACTGGAAGTCTTGCCCATGCAGACTTAATCGTGTCAGACTTCCTCAGCTGGTGCTGCTGCTAAAAGCAGTTCCAAGCCATGTTGTGTTGCTTTACACTTGCACAAACAGCTATACTGTGAACAGATTTTGTTGATAGTTTTGTTTGAATGTTTGTGGGGAGTTTTTGTGGGTTTTTTTCCCTAAATTAGTTTCCAACCTGATCAGTTTCACAGTCCGACTCACTGTGTGGCCATATAAAGGTTTGTACTGGCATATGTCGGGGAATAGTCTGGGGTAGGAACAAGCTGTTAGGAGAGGCTAGCACTGCTGGTCCTTTAGGGTTGCTTTTGTGTGTGTGACGCTGGTTTGTGTAGTAAAACATTCATCAGATTACAGGCTGAGATTTACTGTGTATGTGATTTTTGCTAGAGACTGTGAAGAGAGTCCAATTGTGCTGCAGATGAATATACAGATAATAAACGATATGCTCTGTCTGTGGCATTTCTTTTCTAGCTTTGCATTCCTCAAGTAGAAGGTCTCGTGGTATCCTGCATGTGACTATAAGAACGTGCTTGTATGCGAAAGCCTTGAAAATGGAATTGGTTTGGACATTATGCATGGATGGAAGATGTAGTTACATTTACTTTGATGACAAAGATTGAGAATAGCATTAAGGTTTTGTAGCAGTGTGCAAGGTGTGTGTGGGGATATCACCACAACTTTATTTACTTGCCTTCAGAAGTTCATGTTAGAGCTTTTGCATGCTCACAGCAAAAGAGCAGCTCCAAAAAAATTGAGTCGTCTTGTTATTTCTGTAACTAAGTGGAAAAAAAAAAAAAAAGCAAGTATTCAATTGAAACAGACAGAATCAAATTTAGAGTGAAAAAAACTTACTGTGCAAATAATATAATGTTACTGTCCATAAAGAAAATGAAGTGTGTGAGGTATTGGTATATTTCAGTTATTGAATAGTTCAATGACAATGAGCCATTTGAATATTTAGTAGGGGAAAAAGATAAGATGAATGTTTGCAATAACAGAATAGCTCTTAATGATGATATCAGCATCAATTAAAGCTCTAATTAGAGGACTTTGATGCTGTACACTGGAGGTTTAGCCAAATTTAGGGAAGGAAAGGCCTGAAAATATGGTGCACAAATAACAAATTATAGGTAACAATGTAATTAATTTTTTTCAAAATTATCAATTCTTTTTCCTTTTCTTTGTATACATTGACAGAGTTTGGTGTGTTTTTTCATCATAACCCAGCTGTGCCATTAGGATTATGGACATAATTTTTTAATTTGTGCTGCAGGGATGAGTGTTATCTTCCAAATAAACAAAAGGAGGGGTTTGGGTGATTCTAGGTGCTCCAAAGTACTTCTGCTGCCAACTGGCTTATCTGTGTACTCTGGGCAAGAACCTTCCTGCCAGCTCACAGTTAAATGGAAAAAAAACGTTTCTGTTCTTCTGCCTACCTTTCTTATTTCTTTGTCACAGTAGGAGAACGATAGCCCCATTGTGGTAGATTTATGACTCAAACTGTTTGTCATATTATTGGAGGTGTGACTGAAATTACTCTTCCATCATTGTTATGCGTATTATCTTCTCACTTGGATTTTTAAGTAACATAAATCCAAAAACCTCCAAAACACGTCTTGAGAATTTAAGAGAAATCTGAGCTGTGTGGCCTGTCATTTTTTAAAAGCACAGTGTGTAAAACCGTCCATTGCTTTTCTGCTTCAAATGTTTATTTATATGGAAGACTTTACAAAACAATTAACTGGAACGCATTTTAGAAGAATGTTCTCCATGCAGATAGATCTGCATGTGACATGCCAGGATTATTTCTTCCCTACTTCTCAAACTGTGTAGGCTAACGTTTTAAGGGAGATAATGACAAAGAAGTGTCAGTTTTTCTTAAAAACAAAAGACAAAAGTACATCATCGTTTGTGACGATGGCTCCTGCTGACAGCCTCTTTGGAGAACATGAGTAACTATGTGGGCTTAATGGCATGGGGAGAAGGAATACAGTGAACGAGATTCTAGCGAAAGGTTATAGGAGATGGAGTCACGCTGAAGGCAAGGTTTCAAAGGCTTGTGTTGAAAGTACCAAAATAAATGTACTGCGGATCTACAGAACACTTGAAAATCAGCAAGGCCTTTTTGTAGGGCATGTTCTAAACTTAGTGGCAGCAGTAGAAAAGTAAAAGTACTGTAAATCGTACATGCCTGACTACTAGTGTAGCATTCTTGAACTGCTGCCCATTTAGGACTCTGCAATCTCCTTTAATGGAAGCGTGTTTTCTTCAATATTTGAGCTTGTTTATTGCTTATAAATAAGCTCATCTGAAGCTGGTGTTTGAGGCTGAGAATAACTGTGTTACAAATTATCGTTTGCAAATTACCATATCTGTATAATTAGAGATCCTCAGGAAGATAGTTTAAATTCTGTTCTTGAAACTTAACTCATTATATAATGACATATTTTTTAAGTTGCTAGCATTTTTTTCTTAAGTTTCTCCTCTCCTGAAGAGCTGGAAATATGAAACTTGGTTAAAGGGTGTCTGGTTTAAGTTTCAAAATACTTTACTTTAGCGTTGAGATTTTTTAATTCTCGTTCTCTACTTCCTTGCTCGTACCAGTTAGCCTGAGTCAAAGTCAATATTCGTCAGCTGTGAGAAAAATAATCAGTTCTAAGTTTCTTACATGCAGAAGGACAAGGAGTGCTGATCTGCTGTAGGGTATTGTTCAGTATCATCTTCTGTTTCTCAGGTTAGCAGCCGGCACTAATATTAAAATGTTCTTTGTGAAGTGTTTCTTCTTGATGGGAGTAGCTCAGTGACATGGTCAGGGCAGCAGCTGCAACACACGTGGGAATTGGTTTCTTTGACTCCCATTTGATTCTTGAACCAGATGACCTTGGGTATGAAAGGAAGACAAGGGAGAGACGAGTTCTGTAAGTGGTCTCACATTTTTGTAACTCTTTCTTTTCTGTAATAGAATCTTATGGACTTTTAAGTAATACAGTATTTGTCACAGCACTTGTCTGCCTTCCTGTTCATTGCACTTACCTGAATGAATTTAGTGACAGTTTCAAGTTTTTGCAGCTGTTCAAGTAAGCACACTTTAAACTGATCTACTGGCATCTACGTTCCGAATTTATTCACATGCATATTCTGAACTATTTTGTTTTGCATTTTCATCCAGCACAAAGTAGTATCTTCAGACTTCCATCACTATTTTTTGTCTTGCATTTTCCTAATGATATGTATTGAAAATGTCAGATGTTCTGATTATTTTTATGAAATTTTCCATTGTTAAAAATTAAGCTGTCTACTGTCCCAAAGTATTTAAGTGTTTCTTTACTGCAATGAGTATACTTGAATCTTCATACATAGTCAAGTACATCTACTAGAAGTTTCCACAAATTGGGCTTGCAGCAACAATAAGCATTTCAGTGGCATATCTGCAAACAATTCCTCTTCCTCCCTTATGGTTGGCAGAAAGGGAAGGGGGCTGCTGTGGTGCTGTTCAGAAAATGGAGAGGACCTGTGTCTGAGCAGAAGCACTGTCTGTATCCCGGGATATTTTTATAATGCCAGTTTCTTACATCCTCTCAAGGTTAAACAGTGGGAAAGATGGGTAAGAAACCAGTAATTCTCAGAGAGGTTAGGGAAGTGTACAGCTGAAAGGATGCTAGCCTGAGCTAAGCACAGTATCTTATTTTGGAAGATATAGACAAATTGAATCCAAAATTTATTCTTGTGTAGTTTTAATTTCGTTATTGGGGCTGATTTTTATTTTTCCCTTGTGACTTAGCATCTTGTCATCTTTATTAGAATGCTTGAGGGAGCCTCAGTGGCCACGCTCACCCTTCTCTTTCAAATACAGCTGGAAAATACAACCTCCTGAAACTGTGTATTGAGTCAGAACATGCTGCTCTTTGTGATCTAGTAGAAGTCATGCTCCTGCTGCTTTTTCAGTCAAAAGTTAGTTTGTATTTTTGTCTGCTAAAGACAATGTGGTTTAGATTAGATAGCTCATTATAGACAAACTCAAAGCAGATACTCATGGGAACGCAACAGGTTAAACTCCAACCCGAAATAGCTTCTGACTGTAGCAATTTCTTTCTTTAGCTTGAAGGACTTCTTCTTGAAGGTATTGCTGAATGTCATACCTTGAGTATATTTTTGTAGCTCTTGGTTATTAGTAAGCAGAATGTTCCACCACTGTTTAACAAATCTTACCGGCTACCATTTGGACTGCTAACTGAGTGTGTTCTCAGAAGCATTTTAGTGAGCAGTCTGAACTGGAATGGAGCAGAAAACTTTGAGACTTGAAGAAAAATGTCATCAAAAGTTATGAGCACGTCAAAATTTGTTGCATTGGAATATTGGCAAGAAATATTCTTAGGACATTTTTTTTTTCCCAATTTTAAAGATGCGTGAAAACTACTATGTAGATATGCCTTGTAAAATAGAGTGGGGCTTTAATATTAAAAAGTGGATGAATTTAGAGTGAAGAGATCTTAAATATCACGTGACTGGAGACTTGAACATGATTGATGCTGGAAATCACATAACACGTATGTATAATATCATACAGTCTGAAAAAGGAAAGGCATTCAAGTCACCAGCAAGAATGCCTTGTTGTGGGCTTTCTGAATATGTCACAGTGTAAAAAGCAACATGTATTTCCCATAATTCAGTGCATTTATAAGGTGAATTTTTTTTTTTGCCGTTATTCTGTAAACTTAGTTTTGTAGCATATCCAGTAAGATTTTTTTCTTTATAGGCACATGTATACATGATGAGTATAAAAGCTGTTGCTTTACACTGCCTTACTATTTGGTTAGAGGTGCATTAGTTATTTGGAAACTAATGCTTCCTGTTTTCATTTCAGCTGCTATTGAGAGTGTGCTGGTAACAGCTAGATGGAAGAGTCCTACACAAGGGTGTATGCAAAATGGAGAACAGCTTGCCTGGGAGATGATTTGGATTACTGTGCTGTAGGTCAGTAGGGGATCAGGGCTCCTAAAAACTACAGAAAATGCAGAAAGCTTAAAAAAACAAAAACCTTAAGCAGATTTGTATTTTGAAATGTGAACGTATTAAGACGTTCTGTAGTCCACGTAATCAGTAAGTGAAATCACCTGCCTCTTTCTCATTGCTTTTGCACATGAAGCAGCTGTCAGAAAATTTTCTTCTTGCTTTTGTTTGTAGGTTAAGACAGGCTTTGGGTTCTTTGTGACTTCTGTAATACCCAGGGAATTCTTAAATAGAAAATGGACATGAGGAGCTAGTGGGAACTTTGATACCGTATTTCAAAGGTCAGAGAAAGAAAGGATTACAGAAACTATTCAAATGTATCACAGCATACATGAGTGATGCTCTGTAGAAGTCTCAAACAAATGGGGATGTGAAGTAATGCTTCTATAAATAGCTGAGTGTTCATCCATAAACTTCTACTGGAAAGGCATGGAATGAGATGCCTGCATCTCTGCAGATGGAATTCTGGGTGTGGCAGTACTTACCCTGATACTGAGAAGTGATGAAAAGTGTTTGTTTTTTTTTTTTCTTTTTCCCACTGGCCACCTGTAAAGATAAGGAAGGGGGTTAAGGAGGTCTTCCTTTTACTGCTGGAGGTTAAAACAAGAACAACTTTTTCCACTGTTTGGAGTGGAGAGTGTGAACGTTTTCCTGACTAACTTCAGATATAGCAGCCCAAACTACTGTGAAAGAGTTCTCAATCCTAGAGTATAAAGGTGATTCCTTTGTATAAATACAAGCATGCATCCCTTTCCTGTTTTAAAATAAATAAATAAATAAAATCTTTAAATTCATCTCCCAACTAAGGAACTCACAAGCTATGGTGAGAGCACTGTTAAACAGTCCTAGAAAGCAACAAAAAAATCTGGTTCTTTTACCGGGATCGAGTATTTGGCCGCTTGGCCTTTTGCCTCATAAAACAGATGTTAGTATTATCTCTGATATGTATTGCTGCATTTATAATGTACAAAATAGTTGGCTGCTAAACATGATGGCTCAATTAGAGTGGAATGTAGACTCTCAGCTCTTCCATTAGTTTTGTAATGGCTAAAAATAGCTCCGCTAAAATATAATGAAGTTAAATGGACTAACGCAGTGGTTGTCTGTGCTCAGAGTTGGAATTGCCAGAAACAGAAGGATCTTTTTCCAGGCATAATTATCCACCCCAGAAACAAGGATTTTGATACATAGATTGTTTTGTTGTGCTCTTTGAGTGAAATAAAGTATTGGGTGGTTTGTTTGTTTCTGTTTTGTTGTTGGTTTTTACCATTGTCCTGACGTTTCTATATTACCGAGAAATTCCTGTTTACTGGCTGAGGATTCCTTGTACATCATTTCAATGACTTGCATTTTCGAACCTGCACAGTCAGTACTGAGAAGTCCCAAATTGCACTGACTTATTTTACAGTAAGGGTTTATAGCATTCTTCTCCTACAGTTTACTGGGAATATGTTAACATTTCAGGTACCGCAGCCTACCAATTGTGGTAATAGCTGATACTGTAATTTGTAGATGGGCAGAATGGTCAGTCTATGAATTATCTGAGGCAGATAATAATACATTCTAATTAAATAATAGTAGCTATTATCTAATTCACTTTTACCATAATGCAGGAAAACCACTTCACAAATGGGAGTGGACCTGCTTGTCATTAAGTGCTGATAACTTGGGTTTGTATTCTTTGGGTGTTAGACTGCACTGGTGCGATATTTCTGCTTAGCGATTAAAATGTCGCAAGTAGGAATTTAAGCATGTATGTTTATTTTAATGTTGACATTACAGCCATTGAAACTGGATAGTTGCAATGGTAACTGCATTATGGTAAGCATATTTTCTTGCATTCACGGCCAATAAACTATACAACCTCTGTACAGTATACATTGTATTTGAGGAGTTACCCAAGTCATAAGGCACAGCTGGGACTCAGGTCTATCTGCTGACCTTTTTACCTTTGAAAACATCTTCCACCAAGCAAAATATCATATCCTGTAGCTTGGATGGACTTGTAGCTTGGAAAAATATCATATCCTGGAGATTGGACTATTTTCTCCAGCATCTTGAGCAGTAAGTGTAACGTTATTCTGCTCTGAGGGTTAGACAAAATCAGATAAGTATTTCATATGAAAAATCAACAGAAATATTTATATTGGAGTGAAGTAAAACAGATTTATACTAACTTTCCTTAGCAGCAGGAGTGCTTCACCTTAGGTGTTTACTTCAACAGATACCTGCTTATTTGGGGAAGGGGGGAAGTGGTCATAGTTTCTGGACAGATTACTAGCTTCTGTATTCCATTTAGTTAGGGGTAAATTCTCCATACAGCATCCGCATGAACTTAGTTTTATCTCAAATAGTTCTGTATCATATTAATACGTATTTGTCTGCAAGCATTTCAGAGCAGTAAAACAACTGCTGGCACCAGACTTGAGCTTCATCTAACTACAGGGAAATCAATCAAGCCAAACTGAGACAAGCCTGGTGATAAGAATTTCTCTCAAATAATATTTTTTTCATCTCTAACAGTTATTCAGTATGTGTGTTAGTTTTTGAAAGAAATAAGATACCATAAATACCCTTACGTAGTGTTTGTTTGGCAAGAATATTGAAATACACTCTTTATTTTAGAAGTACATATTGTATATATTCCATAAATAATTTTAGGCTATTAAGATGAAGTTCTTATGTTTACATGATATAGAAAATTACAGATGTTCCATGATGAAAACAATAACTCCATGTTTATCTGAAAATGGTTTTAAAAAAACTCACTAAACTCCTTTCAATGCTTATTTTTACTAGCAGTTTAAAATGAAAAATAATTAACCATTCAGTAAATAATTTTTGCTTTATATTGAAAGAACTGGTTTGTGTTTTGGAATTTAATAGAGCTTCTACTGCTGTCTGTGGTCTGGTTGAAACCATATTTATTATTTTAAATGGCGTTTTCTTCTGAGTATGTGTTCTTCTTCTTTGTCTTGTTACACTGACTCAGTTACGGTAACACCACTGATCCCATCAATATTTCACATGCACATAAAATTGAGAATCTGAATTATAACTGGGACAGCAAGGTCTCATAAAAGAATGGAGAAACGATGTTACTGCAGGCTTAATTTCGTATCCTGGTCTTCTTCCTGGTCACATGTAATAAAAGTTAAGACAGCAGGCCGTGGTCATCGTATGGGAAGTTTGTACTGTCTCTTTGGAATGTACATAGGTGGGGTTTGTTTGTGTTGCGCTGGGCTCTGCTACAATTTGTTGGTTGGGAGTAGGAGCTGCATGTTACTTGTAGAAATTGGGGAACAGTTGAAGTGCCCATATCCAGTCGTGGTTCTTGGATAGCGCAGCCATCTGCTGACCTCAGATCCAGGTGCTCCTTGCTCGTGCTGTGCTGGAGCCTTCCTCAAGTCCTCACTGTCATAAGAGAGGCAATCGTGGGGATTTTCTTCTTGTGCCCTATTTCTTGCAAGCCTCTTTGAAGGTCCTTCTCCTAGCTTAACAATGTCAGGAGCTGCTACAGTGAGAAGCAGCTGAAGGCAACCTTTCTTAAAACATTTTCTTTCCCTTCCATGAGAAGCAAACTCTGTTCTCTATGTGACTTGCTATAGTTACTGCACAGTACTGCCACAGCTCTGGTTCTGTCCTGCAGCCTGGGTTGGTAATGAACTTCTTGGGTTAGTGACCTTCAGCCTAATCAGGGACTGTTTGTGGATGCAAGCCTAGGTGGGAGTGAGGAACCCGACACAGCCTGTCACTGAATGTTTAGTTTTGCTTTACTTGTGGAGGCTTCTTTTAACACAAAAGGGAAGGAAAAGATACCGCTTCAGAAGGTAGCTCTGGGGGCAACAGTAGTTGTTTTCAGTCTTCCCAGTGCAGTGTTCACAGCATGCATGTTGGCCATCCCTGTTTTAAGGAGCACTTCTTTGTACTTACTGCATCTCTTATTGGCACTGCCAGGCACTTGTTGCTTGCGCACAGGAATTGGACCCCATTTAATGAGGGTCCTACTTGAATTTATCCATGTATAATGCAGTGCACCACAGTTATTTGTACCTTAAGCAGCCTCTTGCTATAAAGAAGAGAGCTGTGACTTGGATTAAATTTAAATCCTTATTTGTAATGTGTTAGCACAGCAAACGAATGCCAAAATCTATTAAGCCTTCAAGGTTTTTTTGTTCTTGACGTTGGGTGAGTGCTGAGATCTTGACCACAATCACATTTGCTTCTGGGCAGGAGGAAATAGTCAGTGTAGTTCCAGTAATCCGGACAGACTGTCACATCTGGTTTTATGAATGACTTCGGGGATGGGGGGAAGGAAAGTTTGCAATTGATTAACATTGTTCTTAAAATCAAAGACTGCTGTAGTTTCAGGAGTTGCTATAGCGGGCTTCTGGGACCTCGGCAGTTACCTCAGAAGAACAAATTTATTTATTCTGTCCCTTAAAACATTATACAGAAGACTATAATAATGGACCTAGTAGTTCCAAATCTGTATTTCCAGCTCCTCAAAAGGAAATTAAAAATGGACACTTAGTCTTTCTGGATTATGGTAACTGTATTATATATGAGTAACAGGCAAACATTTTTGGCTGTATTTGTCAAACAGGTTTTCTTATGTTTCAGTGAACTGTACTAGATGTAAAATGGTTTCCACAATTAAAGAGCATATAAAAAATGAATAGTAATACATTTAGGAAAAATGTACATGGTTTTACAGTGAATTTTTTTTTCCGGAAGGCAGGTTAACTGCAAGACACTGGGAAACATACACGATATTGTGCCTAACTACTCAGCAGGTGCTAAGTGTGCTGTCGTTTAAGGCCCCACTTACATTTCTGTAAGAATTCCTAGCAGAATTCAGCAACCTGAATTCTTATCCAGTATTCTCGAAGATGAATCCAGTGGATGAACCAGTGCAGCTGTACTGTGCTGTTAGAAGCAAGTCTTCGGCAGTTATTAATGCCCAGGATTTTAAGGTTATCTTTTTCTTCTAAGAGGTGGCAATTTGAGGATCTCATTTTAAATTGGAGGTTGTTCCGTTTATACAACTGAAGCAGATTCTCTGATATATTCACCATCACAATAATCTCTTCTGTTCAGCATTATCAAGTTTCATCGTTCAGCAGTTTTGATGCTTCATTCTTAAACCGGAGCTTGGTTGGTAAATTCAGTGTGTTGAGGCACCTGCCTCATCAATTCTTTGGTTCAGAATTGACCTGAAAAAAAGTGCAGGGCCTTGATGGATTTTTATAAACAACATTGCTGGTGTCTTATACCATATCAGCCAGAACAGACTCTATTACTAAAAGACAGTCTCAGCCCACCACCCAGTATTTTCAGCATCTACTTAAAATGTTTCCCAGGAGTACAGAAATTGAAAGCTAGAATCTTGAATTCATCTGTGCAAATAGATAGCCTTTGAGCCCACAGTCAAAGTGAGGTTGAGTCACTAGGCAGTAGGACAGCTAAATATGTGGTTCTCTCTCTCTAAGCAGTATTATCTAATTTGTGGTCCTCGATGGTTTATTGCATTAAACATAGTTTGTTTCATTACATGCTGAAATGTTTCCAAAATCTCCAGTCTGGCTAACAAATGTGTATTTTCCCATTGCAAAGAAGTATTCATCACTGCCTGTAATTGCCTTCCTTACAGCCTTGCAGCAGGTTGTTGGGGCAGCAGAAGGTGCCTGCTGCCCCTTACTGTGTGCAGAGAGGTGGGTCCTGGGCACAATGGTGTGTTGGAGGGACAGACATCAAAACATAAGGAAAAAATGGGGAAGAGAATATCTTTTAAAGAATATTCAGCTCTAATAAGAGGCTTTTGTAATATCTTAAATCAGGTACCATCAAAAAAGCTGGAATCTCCTGTGTTTAAAATCATTTCTCAGTTTAAAAGGGTTTGGACTTGGGGAGATGCCTTTCTTAAAAAACCTTAATGCTCTTACTCAAGTATTAGAAGTTGTGTCCAGTGGTGTCTATCTTGGCATCGTCTCTGTTTTGAAGCAGAGCACCGCAGAGGCCGCTCATCTGTCTGACATGAGGTCCTGTCTCCAGCCGTCATTGCGTTTCAGCAGCAAAACGTGTCAGAGCACGAGCAGAGCAGCTTCCCTTGCAGAACACCCTCCTGCTCTGTTTTCACAGCAGTCTTCAGTGTCTCTGAGTGCATGCTTTCCTCCTTTGAAAACTGTTTCACAGTGACTTTTGTGCCACGCGAGGTGTAGATAGCCAGGTGACATGACGCTTTTTGTTCATACATAGCATTAACTCTGGACGACAAGAGACAGAGTAATGCCTGTGGGTTTGTTTGGGGTTTTCTTGTAGTAGCTCTTAAGAGTTTATGCTCACTTCTAGCATAGCAGGCTTTGTGAACTTTGCATGAAACACTGCACCTTTAGGCATTGGTAGCCATTTGGTGGTCTTGTCTGTATATAAGTATACTACATAAATAAGCAATATTATATTTATGGATGTATAAGTACTTAATTATTTATAAAATAGCTATTTGGTAACAACATAGAAATGCATAGGCAATGTAACCAGCTACCAGTGGTAGCATCCACACAGTTGATGTCTTAGAAGCAGCTTAAAGAAGGACTGTATCTTGAAACTCCAACTCTAGGGACAGAGGTTGTGCTGAGACTGCTCTGAGAACTTGACCTTAGTTACTGGAGTCTGAAATGCAAGTCACTAATCATCATGAGAGGGCTCCAAAAACCTGTTCATTGAAGAACATAACACCCTTGAGCAGGTGAGATGTTGGGTTAGTGGAGGGATGAAAAACCTGGGCTGTAACAAAATATCTTATTGCTAAATAGATAAACAACTAACTGAAGTCTCTTCAGGAAACCCTAGTCTAGAATATTTTTGAATTATTTATATTCTAATTACATTGTTCTGTTTGAGAAGTATACATTCTTGGCATATTCGTAGCATACTTTAGATGCTAGTATGGAAAAAAAAATTGTTTTCTTTTACATTTACCTTTCTTCCTGTGAACTTTAAAAAGTGGAATATCGTGCTTTGAAGGAGGTGAGATGACACATTTATTCCTAGAATTCTTGCAGAGTGAGTACAAGCTCTCATGACTTAAAAATACACTTTTTACACTTATTTACAAACAGTGTTTGGATCTTCGTTTTTAAAGGCTAAATCATAGTGTTCTAATCCCTAAAGTTTTATCTGTTAAGGCGAACAGGGAGATCAGAGATAGTAATCTAATTTGGGTATGCTCGTTACTTAAACACGAGCAAAATGGCTTACAGTTGCTATGAATTTTTATTCAGTTTCGGTTGTTTCTCAACATGGACTGCTCAGCACGTGATTGTTGGTTTCCTTTGTGCTGGCTGTGAACATTTGTACTAGTTGCTTGCTCATCACTATTGATTATTCTTAAGGAAAAAAATGTTGATTCTTTTTATATGCCTTTATATGGAAGCAATGTCGTGTATCTCCCAGTACAACTATTAATAGCCTCTCTACATATGCATAATAAATAATTTATTTTAATCTGCACTAACAGAAATGTACTTGCAGGAATTACAAGTGCTGTTTAAATATAAATTTGCATCATTTTTCCCCTTGCATGACTCACTCAGTTTGTCATTTCTAACTTGTTTGTTTGTTATCTCTTTCACAAACAGCCAAATCTTGTGGCAAAGTGATGATTCCAGCTACTTTTAATAGTTAAGAATCTTTCAATTACTACCTCTTCATATTAAAGGTGATAGCTATGAGTAGAAAAGTTTTAATAGCAGGAGTGTAAAGATGGATTAGTAAAGTTTTTAAACCGTTCTTTAGGAGGTTGGATCTTACTTCTACAAGGTATTGTCAGGCGAGTGTGTGCAGATTGAAATATTTTGACTGGCTTTATCTGTTGACACACATGGCCCAGGCAGAACCTGCTGGTACTCATCTCTCCAAAAGTACATAACACAGAACTGCAGAGGATTCCTTATTCTTGTTGGTCATAGAAGTAGAACCTTGGAGCTTTCCCCCTTGTTTTATTTTTTGTTAGTTAATTTATCATAACTTGAAGTGACTGAAGATGTTCATATGTTGATACAAATTCAGAATGGTAACTTTTATTTCACAGTCATTCATTCTGAAAAAGGGGTTTGTGTCTGAAGTCTGAGTCAGTAAAAGCCAAGTGGATGTAGAGTATAATCTAGAGATTGTGTGTTCTGGGACCTCACTGAGATTTATTAGCCTGATGCTGTTCTTTCTGAACTCCTTCCCAATTGTCGGTGTTTGCAGCAGCAAATAACAATGACAATGAATTCATACTCAAAATGTTAAATTTTTGATCATGCCTTCATATTACTCCCTGTCTACCCATATATCTAGATAATTTTGTTATCGTGGTTAGGAAAGCATCACAAAGGGGTTTTTTTGTACTTTTTTAATGAATGTATAGAAGTTAATGAGAGTTAATAATTGTTAGACTTTAGCCTTATTTCCTATTTTAATTTGGCCTATTAAAACACACAAATCTAGAAAATTATAAATGTGAGTCATTAGTTCTGAGGCATATAAATGCTAGGCAGGCAGCCATGACAAATCCAGAAGTATTTAAATCTCTTGCTGATAAAAATAGGCACAGTAAAAATGTCAATAAATTTAAAATTAACCTCCTGTAAAATGTAACCCCAGTTAACGTGCAATGTCTTGTAAGATTGTTGCTTTAGGGCAGCATGTAAGTTAGTACATGGTCTTAAAAAGTGAGTAAGTATTTAACATACAAAGGCCAAAAGCCTAGTCACTTCAATTTGCGGCATATGTTGTCAAGAAACCATGTCTTCTGGTAGTTACATTGATGTTTTTCTTTCTAGGGGGATGCCAAAAGTCTTCTGGTCTCTGAGAGCCTGAGCACTGGCCAAAAGTTGGACTTTTCAGATACTATGGTACAGCAGAAGCTGGATGAAAAAAAGGACCAAATCAAGCGGGAAATAAGGAAGGAACTTAAAATCAAGGAGGGAGCTGAGAACCTCAGGAAAGTCACAACAGATAAAAAGAACTTGGCATATGTGGACAACATTTTGAAAAAGTCAAATAAGAAGTTAGAAGATTTGCATCATAAGTTACAGGAGTTAAATGCACACATTGTTGTAACGGATCCAGAAGATGTTACAGGTACTGTATGTTATAGTGATAGCAGTTTACTTTTCTTAGTTTACATAAGCTGTTGCCCATTTCACTTAAAAAACTGCTCTAGAAATGAGCAAACCTGTAGGTGGAAAGTTGGTTACCTGTGTATGCGTGTTTGTTCTGACTCGGAAATAAATGTCCAGTCCCTCTGAGTTGAAACTTGTTTTCTGGGGAGGAGTACACGTACTATTTGTTGATGCTGTGAAGACTAATGTAACCTGTGTTGATTCTTCACTTTCAGTTATTACCATATTAATGTTTTCTCAATCACAGTAGTATCATCTAGTAGCTTTTCACTACAAAAGAGCAAATATCAGTGTGAAATATCCACAATGAGGTTGCCCTTTTTAAGATATTTTGAAATGGTTTTAATTAGTATTTTCTGTGGCTTGGTGGTGAGTTGATATTAATTTTGAATATATATTTTATGATAATATTCGGCTTGGTATTTTAAGATGGAACTTTGTGAAAGTAAGCAGTGCTTTTTCAGCTTTATGGAATAACTTAGGAGGTGTTGCCAGCCTACTGATTTCACATTACACAGACTCTTTCTGGCAAAAAGTTAAAATAAATGCACACATGGCATTGAAGGTGTTTGTAAAGTGAGTGCCGAGCCTTAAGAAGCTTGGGCAGTAGAATAAAAAGACTGCATCATCCTTCATTTTGAAGAAAGGTTGGTTAGGGTGAGAACTGAGGAAAATACTGGTAAGTGACATCAGGAATACACAGTATGAGGCCCTGTAACATGCTAGGAAAACGTTGCAGTGTCTATGGTAGAGTTGCACAATGTGTTCTGCGCTTGTTGCTTTTGAGGTTTGAGAGCAACAGTTACAGGGGGAAAAAAGGGAACTAGTGAAGCAAAGTAGTCACTGCAGCATGAAATGAGAATACATACAATAATGTATGCTTCAGAGATAGCTGTTGGCTTTTGTAGTAGGTATGAAGTGTTCTGCTTCATACTGGCTGAGGTTTATGAAATTCCTCCTCGGTGCTGAGAAGAGAGGGGCCTTTAATGGAACAGGAAGAAGGGAAGAGAAAGAAAATTAGATGCAAACTCTCTGGAGACCAAATATAAAAAGCTGTGTAGACACAGATGTGAGAAATTAATCTAGTAGTGGAACCTGAAAAGCAGATGGCACAAAATGTACAAAAGGAGTGCCCCCTTCCAGGGCAGCATTTTAAAACTGCCACAAGGAGCTCATCAGCAATATTGTCCTTGTGCCTGTGCACATCTCAGGAAATACAATAGACCCTTAGAAAGCACTTAATAGTTCTAAAGAGATTTAGATCTTTGGGTGCAAATAAATAATTAACTAATGCTGTTCAGATCCTTAGTACATTTCTGAAAATGCCAGCAGTGCCCATTGCTTTTGTGACTAATGGATAGCGGCCAGGTTCTTCCTGCGCTTTATTCTACACCAGAGACTTCGTGAAAGGCTTAAGGAGTAGAAGATCAAAGCTGATAATCTTATGTACTTCTAACTGCTTTGGATGCATGCTAAGCCCCTTAATACCTTAATACTACGTTTTTAACTTTCATTCTGTTCAAAATGTTATTGGCAGATAGCCTTTACAGTCTTAATAATTAAAATATGCCCTGAGAAAAGTGCATTGTTTCTTAACTACTTCGATTATTGCAGGCTACAAAACTTTTGAGATCTTTTTAAAATCAGAACAGGCATTCCACTATAAGACTCATTTTAATATTTTACAAACTTTAAAAAAAAAAAAAAAAAAGATTTAAACCATCATTTTTTTAGATCCACAATCTACAATCATCCACCTCTCCAAAGCTGAAATTACTGAACTTTTGTGCACCGTTTGCCTTGTCATTTAGTCCCCTGTCTCCTTCCTTGTTCATGGTCACTAAGTCATGGGGGGAAGGGCTGTCAGTTTGCAGACAGAATGCTCACTAGCAGGATCATGTCACCTAGGTGTTATTCTGATTTCAGTATTGAAGTTTTAGCTTAACTAATAGCTCAAGTCAAAACTGTAGGCCTTGGCAAAGTAAGGCTGGTAGCATAAGGCTTAGGACACTTAAGCCTACTCTGTATGTGTATAAAATGTTTGTATAATGTTCAACAAATACATAGAGATGTGGCCTCACATCCCTGCCATCTGGCAGCACGGCTCTGTGGAGAGCTCACAGTTATCTCAGCCTGGTAATTCTTGCTTCTGCTTCAGATTGACATCATGAATTTAATAACCATTTCCTGCAGAAAATAGGACTTCCCCAAGTATAAGTGCATTAATTCCAGACGTTAGCTTTATTCTTAAGTTACAGCTTTTTAGTGCGGCTTGTATTTGACCCTTTTCTGGTCTGTTAGTTACAAGTGATTTAAAAGAGTGAAGGATGTATATGGGAAATTTTTAGACTATGTTAAGTCCAAATACAGAAGATAAGGTTAAAAAACAAACAGAACAAAACTGTGGGAGTCAAGGCTTGTATTCTCTTCATATACTTACACTATTTTATATTTTTGGGGGGTGACCGTAGGTTTTCCCAATCTTCTGGGGAAAAAAAAAAACAACCTATGTTGTATAGGTTACTGGGAGTTGTAAGTAGCAAGGTCAGGACTGAGATCCATCAACAAGTAACACTAAGAATAGTCGGTTATGATCCTTTTGCCGTGTCAGGCTTAATCTCAAATCTGAGGATTTCTGGACTGTTTCTGTTTCTATTGCTTGGCTGAAAATGTATAGTGGTGGCTTTGAAAAGTCACTCTTCCTTTGTTGCAGTATGTGAGAAGTGGGTGTGAACATATGTTTGTAAAGTGTTCCACACTTAGAGCTGGGAAGTGTCACACCAGCTATTGTGACTCTTACTGCTGCTCATGGCGTCCAGCAGTGGCTTGCATTTTTTTTTCTTTTTTTAACGAACCACTAATTTGTAGTGCAACTACTTTGTAATCGGTGCAGTGTAGTTTGCATAGGTTGGTCACTCTGAAAGTACTGCCTCCTATTTATTTCCAGGGAAACGACAGCAGATACCAGGAGCACAGTAACACTATTTGACAGAGCAGATTCTCAGCTACAAAAATTTTGTACACTGTACTATTTTTCAACATAGTCACCACCATTAGCTGTGCATTTTCACTAGGCACGAACCAGAGCCTGCATGCCATACTTGTTTTTCAAAGAAATTTAAAAAAAAAATCTGCACGTCTGGAGGTGGCCCACTGTTGCTGTCCTTACAGCTGAAACACATCACCCAGCGCCCCACAGTGCTCACATCCACTGTTTGGTCTCCAAAATCGTTCAGCAAGTGTCAATGAATGTCAGTGGGTACTATTTTTCTGCATGGAGGCATTACTTTCAGAGCAGCCCCCATAAATTAAAACCATTGAATGTAATCTTAATAAATCTGGTGTAGAAAAATCTCATTAACATTCAATTTTAAGTGAGGTGGGATATTTTGATGGTATCTTGCCTTGAGCTGGAAGCTGTCCACATCCTGAACCCATAGGAAATTATCTTCCCAACTACTTGAATTGGTATTAAACCTTAACCAAGAAGTACACTTTGCTAAAAAAAACTGTATTATCGAGTGTGAGGATAGACACAGCAGCAGATGTGTGATTCAGAAACAACTACAACCATAGTGTATGTTTACTTTCCAGTATGAGGTTGCTGGTAAATCTAGGTCTGCTTTAGAAGTGAGACTTTGCACCCAGGTCTGTCCTTATCATGCAGTGGATTAGTCATACGAGGACACAGAGTTTTAAAATTTGTCCATCAGCACTTAAACATGAAGCAGAATGCAGCAATATAGATGGAGTAGGACAAGCGTAATAACCACTGCTGCTGAAAACCAGAGAGATTTATTCGAGTGTGACGTGAGGATGATTGCTTCACCGTTAGACATGAAAGCATTTTGTATCTTTAAAATATATTTCTGCATATTAGCACAGATGAAATTGAAATTCTTTTCATGTGTCTAAAAAGACACAGTAGAGATTGCACTTTTTAATATTATTCAGGGAGGTAAAATGTTGTACTGGCTTACCTGCAGCAAGGTAATGATTTAATTAGGCCTATAGTTGGTATATATAAGGAAAGTGAATTAAAGTAAAGGTGGATAGGGAGGTGAGGTGATAGGAAAAAATAAAAAAGCTTCGAGGGAATTGAGGATGAAGTATGAAAAACATGAAATCAAATATATTGAAGTTCACTCTTCCTTCATTCTCCTAACTTTTAAACTATTCACTTTATATTATACTTGGCTGTAGAGGTCATAAAGAAAATAAATTCTCAGGAGTAAGAATACGAGTAGCTGATGGGAGAGAGAGAGTTCCTTTGTGCTCCTGTTCCCACTGACCAGGCTAATCTGTCAGACAGTGTGTCCATAGAAAACAACGCATCAGATGATCAAGTACTGAAAATGGGTAGGGGTTGCAACAAAATTAGTTGAGGTATTGACTTGTTAGATGTCAGACTGTGCCTAGATACTGATATTTGTAGGAATTTAATGGTAACTTTAGGGAACCTTCATGTGGAATAATGTTTTTGAAACAGTGTTGAGACAATTTGCTGTTGGTTTTTTCAGTAATTCAAATTTGCCATTAAACAACTGAAATTCATTTCAAATTGAAGCTTTTTTTTTTTTCCAGGAGATCAGTGCTGGATGATCTCTCTGCATGCAGAGCATCCACTGCTGTTTTGGACTTGCGGACAGCTTAGTTCAGTGCTGTCACATCCGATTCCCTGTTTGTTTGATTTTATTTTTTTTTTTAACCCCAGCAATGCCTGAACATGCATCATAGGTGTTTCTGTTGGTTATGACACTACATTAAATGTCCTCAAATAAATTGTTTCCCAACTTGCCACTGAGTAGCTTAGCAGCATGTTGCACTGCTGTCAGAACCAAAATGTGGACAGTGACATGGGCTCTTGCATTTCATGCTGAGCTTGTTGAATAAATCACGTACTCACTATGTGGGGAAGTCACCAAAGAAAAGAGAAGCAGTATAGAAAAAGTAGAGTTGTCGCTACTCTAGTGGCGATAGCTTAGATGAGAGCATTAGTAAAAGGAAATTTAGAAGCAAGGAGTGTTTGCCTGTAAGCACTATGTAGACTCAGTCGAACTTAAGAGGTTTTCAGAAGAGCAAAGATAAAAGTGTTAAGATAAACACTTCAAACCAAAAAATGCCATTATCCTGGTGCAGTCCAGACACTTTAAAAAAAAAAAAAAATCCATTAAAGCATCACTTTTTACTTCAAGTCCTATATTTTTGTGAAAACAGGGTGTCACAGGTCTTGGGGAAGCAGCATCACAGCTCTTGCAGCCTGGCTGTGTGTTAACAGGCTGCACAAAACCCTTTAATGTTAGCAGCAAAAATAACAGGCTAGTTACATGAAGTGAAGTCTAGTTCACTTGAAATACTTCACTTGATACTCATCATGTCATGAGAAAAATGCCTAGGGGCACTAATAGATAGAAGATAATGCCTAGGGGCACTAATAGACCAGAAGATCTGTTACTGTCTTGTGCAAAGTTGGACTTAAATACATTGAAAATGACAAGTCTTGTGCTATCCTTATTGACCAACTAATATGGCAAACTAGAGAATCTGTCATTTTCCCTGGTCACCACTTAACTACTTCAGTGAAGTATCAATTTGGTATAAATACTTAACCCTTCAACTTTAACTATGTACATAAAATCCCATTGATTACACTTACCTGGATGAATTTATTACTTATTTGTATTACAGCGATGACAAAATGTCTCCAGGTGAGACTGAAGCCCCTCTGTACGATGCTTTACACAAATAGGTAATCACTTTAGCTTGGCTAGTTATGTCTTCTTAGGTTGTAAGGGATACAGAGAGAGGGAAACAGATGTAGCTGGTAGCGCCGCAGCTAAGATTGTCAGTGCTTTCCATAATAGGACCTGTTTGGCTGGCTGACTTAAACTTTAATCTGAATTCTTCTATAAGAAGCTGCCTCAGGCTGTTTATTGTAATGAGGCTGGGGGGGAAAGGAGTCACTTGGAAGCCATTTCTGAAAAACTTACAGTAAACAACCAAATTGTTCCTCGTTCAGGATTTTAGCAGGCAGCTACTGTGAGTGAAAGATTTAAAGAAAAAAAAGTCCTAATTATTTGTCTGTACTACAGAATTTTTCTTTGTTGTTGGTTGCTAACAAAACAGTAGTTCAGTTTCTACCAAATAGTAGAGGGCAATGTAAGTCCACAAGTGCAGACCGGCTCTTCAGATGACCCAGGTAGGTGATGTGGTTAGACCTTCACAGTGCAGACAGGCAGAGGGAGATAATAACAGCTGCATGGGCAGCCGGAATTGTGGTATCTCTAATTAGTGCTTGACTTGCAACTTGAGTGTTGTTTTAATGCAAAGGAAGAGTGCTTGTTTGCATCTTTAAAAGCTGTGAAAACAGACTTCAGGAGCACCACAGTCTTCACCGTGGATCATCAGAAGACTGGGATCTTTAAGTGGTAGAGGCCGGCATCATAAATCTGAAGTTGGTAAATATTCATTTACAGAATTATTCGACTTTCTAAGGAGACCCGATACTGTGACTTTCAAGTTCCATGTTTGTTTTAATTTTGAATAGATTAATAGGTGAGGATTAGTTAAATGTGAAGACATAAGTAAGAGAAAAGCATGTCGTTTATTTTATTAATACCAGATTTAAGCTAAAGCTGTGCAAGTGCAGTGTTTCACAAACAAAGCCAAAACACTGAGGAGAGGAAGAATGAGAAAACAGATGAGGGATAACAGACTTTTTTTTTTCTTTTTGAAACATCTGGTACTTTCTGTAGTGTGTTTAAGTAGTGAGTGTGTGGTAAGAGTCTTAGAGTGTCTTGAACCGAAGAGTGAATTAACAGCAGAGGAAATTAAAAGTTCTACTTAGATAAAAACTGCGTGCAGCCTCATCGAAGACCACAGTGTAAAAGAAGGAAATTAGATGGCAAACTTGAAAGTAAAATGTGTTAAATCTCAAACATTAGTTATTGGAAGCTTCTGCAGAATAAATATGAGATGGCAGATAAGACGCCCCTAGATAACTCACAGTTAATAATTTGTAAGTTACTAGTGCAATGCCTGGGTTTTCTAATAACCAAGGATTTGAGGAACTTGATTTCACCATCTTAGTTATAATTCAAGGGAAATTAATTAAAATTGGAAAAAAAGACCATACTGTTGATATCAGATGAATATAATCTTCAGGAGACCAACTAATGTCATTTTTCTGTAGAGAGTCTATTCCCTCAGTTGTTAAAGATAGCAGCAACAACAACAACGAGACATTATTATAATGGGCATAATTTACCCTGTTTTACAAAAAGTTTGAAAGATAAGTCATCGGGCCTGTTAGGAAGGACAGTCAGCCATAGCTACAAGGATGGTCTTGTTGGAAATTATGGGATAATTAACCATTAGGAAATAGTCCAGTGACCACTTGTTTTCAGTTCATTAACAGTTCATAGTGTACAAGCTGAAATAGGAGCCAGTGATTAATAGACTTTTCTGGAAAAGGAAGACCAAGTTAAGGAGTTTGAGTATGTAATTTGCTCGATTGAAAACTAACTTGCATTCTATTTAATTAATCCAACAAGATGGAGATCTAAACACACTAATATTCTCAAATAAAAAACTTCATTCTTCCCACGGATCACAGCTGTTCAGTATATCCAATTAACCCATTATTCACTTAGCATTGCAGAGCAGAAATCGTTCCATCTGATGTAGGAAAAGGCTCACGTTGTCCGTTCTTAATTTTGACATAAATTGTATCTACAGTAGTCGTAGCTGTAATCATATGCTAAAATCAATGAGGAAATAAATCTACTTAATATCTTCATTTAGAATATGCTTATTGGTACTGAATAGTACTGTCCAAGTTTGTTTGTTGTAGATTTTAAATCGAACTGTAAGAAAGCTTAATGGCAAAGAGCATTTTTAATTGACTCAAGACATGCCAGAAGAAATAAATCTCCTTTGAAACAAAAATAGCCCTAGCTGCAAACCTGCCTATATTACCACTCCCGGAAGTGATTCATGTGAATTAGGACGTGTGTGGGAGTCACTGTGCTTTCATGAGGCTTTGCACGTTAAGGAGCATTTGCAGAGCTGCTGCAAAGTAGCTCAGGACAGGACAGTCAGTCTGAAGTATCAAGTGTGATGTTCGTGCTTTGTTTATTTATTAAGTTATAGAACAGATAAGTTTTTGGGGTGTTTTGAGGATTTTTGTTTGGTTGTGTTTGTTTTGTTTGCTTTTTATTTTTTTTTCTTTGCTCCACACACTACATCTTGCGTTTAATTCACAGATTGTCCTAGGACTCCTGATACTCCAAATAGCGATCCTCGTTTTCCTACCAACAACAGATTGATGGCCTTAAAGAAGCAATTGGATATAGAACTGAAGGTGAAACAGGGAGCAGAAAATATGATACAGATGTACTCAAATGGTTCTTCAAAGGTAAGGCTTTGAAATGCTTAAAGAGTGTGAAAATGATTGTGGAATTTTGTATTGCTGTAGTATGAATGTACAATGTGTAAGCAGTGTGCAATTTTGGTGTTTTGAGGTTGATTTGTTGTTGTTATTAAGTAGCAGTGTAGAATCTGCTACAAACTGCTATGCTGTTTCTGTTGTGGTTTCATACCCACTCGGGATGCTTGCTAGACCTGGGCGTTTTATCAGTTTGTCCACATGCAATTCAACCTCCATAACAAATCTGGTTTACTAAATTTAGTATGTCTGGTAATCTTTGATCATGTGTGATTTACAAAGCAGCAAAGCTTGGTATGGCATCAAGTGGTGGCTGATGCTTTTTCTAGCTCCACTAAAAAACATACATCCATTAATTTAAAGTTAAGATGCACATGACAATTATACTGAAAGTGATATTGCCAGATACATTTCTGAAATGTTCATCTAATTTTAGTTGCCAGTAAAGACTTGTACCAAAAAATGTTTCAATAAGAGACGCATAATATTCAGATAGCATTGTTGTAATCAACATTAGTACACAGATACATGAAATACTTCCTCTCTTTCCCTCTCCCTCACGTTTATTTATTGATTTATTTAACAGAAGTGTGGTATTCTAGAGGTAGTTACCTGATAACATCAAACTGAAACTAAAAGTTCTCCAAGGGGTAGGGAAGGGGCTTGCTAACTCCTAGATGGGTTTGACTTATTACATAGTCTTAACTAGGTAATAAAATTCATCATACACGAAGGGAGTCCTTAACTCAACTGAAAGACTTTGCCTAACTTTTTAATGGGGGTAGAAGGGGAAGAGTTATTTTGAGTATAAGATAATCACACTTCTCAAATGAGTAAAACAATGTGTAGGAGGATCTTACTTGCAGCCCCTTCTGCATTCGTTAGTTACTAATTACTTTTGCTTTCCTTTTACTAGATCATTATGGAGATGAACTGAATCTCCAAACTAAGGTGAAAAACTGACATAGTTATAACAAATAATATGTAGTAGCTTGGTTGGACGATTCTATGTTCAGAGATGGTAAATACAATTGAAATGTTTTAAGTTCTTATCTGGCTGGCCCAACACATAGATGAGTCAGTGAACTTATTCAAAAGAAATGCTATTTGAAGAGTACACTTCTGTAAATTGCACTGCTGCCAGGTAGAATTTGTACTAACCAAAAAGTATTGGCGAGGAACTTTGTATTTCTGAATGACTTTCTTCCAGGACCCGGTGGAGAGGCAGATTACTTTTGTACCTGCCTACTCTGACTTCTTTGTACCTCTTGCTAAAACCACAGTGCTGCTCACTTTCTGAAAAACCATTTTAGACTAGATGGCCCATAAGTGCCATCAAGCCCATTCTGTCCTAGCAGCACCTGAGCCAGCTGGTGCTGGTAGCCTTAGCTGAAAGTGACCTGTCACCTACTAGCCTGGGGCAGGTGGAAGAGGTATCTGCAGCGCCTCATGACTAAAGGCCAGGGAATGCTGTCCTTGCACCACAATCCCCAGCTCCTGGAAACCCTGGAGTCTACGTCCTCTGGGGCCATGTACTTAATATCCGGCTCGCTCAAAAATAATAATCATCTGATCCAAATGGATCAAAAGATGTACATGATTTATATCCCTAATAAACCCTTAGCATGTAACCTTATAACAGCCTGAAAAGAACTTAACTAAATACTCAGGCTGTAACATCAGACATTGCTAGCAAGCTTTGATCAGACTAGGAAGAAGGGGTAAATTCTGGCTTGCTTTATGATTGAGGCATGTAATTAAAATTGTTGATTGAATCTTGTACTTCCAATTGGTAAACGTTTAAATGAGCTTACCAGTTTGGGTGTATGCGGTAACTGCGCTGGGGAGAACGAGCTGGAAACACAAGAGCATTGCCAGCTGCTTCAACAAGCTGGATGGAAATGATGTGTGTTCATTCTCATGGTCATAATACTATGTAGTGAGATAATTCAGTGGGGTTTATACTGTAGGCTTAAGTATAATGATTAGGTTGTAAAAAGCTAAACTTAAGTTTCTGGATGGGGTGGCCAAAAGGGGCAGAAAATTCTCGGTTTGAATCCAAAACATAATTGGGCACATTAAAAAGGAACCTCTTTAAAATATATTAAACTGTTTTGTGACTGTTACTCTGGCATACTATGATGGAATATTAAATTTGCTGTATTATTTTCAAACCTAACTTTAATGGAGGAAGGTTGTAGTTCGTTTCTTAAAGATTAAAAAAAAAAAAGTAGTCTGCTAATAAGAATAAGTGTGTTATCACAGGTGAAGATTTTCCATTTGAACTTAGTCTACTTTCTTCAGTAACATTCAGCTCAACCTATTCTGTGTTTCTGAGGCATTGAACATCTTTCCTTGGACTTGATGGATCTCTGAGATCCCATGACGGCTTTTGCAGATCAATTTAACAGGCACTGTCCGTTTCTATGTCCACGAGATGCTTTGAAATATTTTTGTTCAGACCCCAACACTAACAGAGCTGCTAAGTATAACACATCCATTCTGCTTTTGAGGATGGGATGTTCTTTCTCTTGAAAGCACAGGGTAATCTAGAATCCCTAGCTAATTCTGTAATCTTAAATTACCGCAATTTTACACACTGATGTTGCTCCTGAGCAAGTGCATGCATTGGAGTGATAGGATGTGGAAGACAATCAGGTGAGGTAAGATGAAAAATCAGATAAAAACAAAGACGGACAAAAAATGCTTTCAGAGTATGCCTACATCAGGATGATGCATGGATGAGGTTTAATACAGGATTCTGAAGATTTATGTAATCTGTTAGTTAGATCCCATGATCTGCTGTAGGCAGTAGTTATTTTAAATGGTGATATTAGCATTTGAGACTAATAATTTGAGTATTTTCTTAAATGAAAATTAGGTGTACTAATTAAATAGTTGGATAGCTAATGTGGAATCTTCAGCATAAGGACATTATAAGATAAGGCTCACGATACTGCTAGTCTTCATATTTGAAACACTGATTAATATTACAAATTGGTACTATGGAATGCAGTGGTACGCTATTTCTTCCCGTGTAGCCAAAGCTTTTTCCCATATATATTGTGTATGTACCAGCAGAACATAGAGTATTATAAAAATATCAGAGTGAGTAATATATTAGGCACAAGGTCATAGAGTGCATCTGTGAATGTATTTTTTTCTTCTCAGCATACTAATTTTTCTAACGTTCTCATTATAGTGTTCACATATACCATAGTGCCAATATTTCTATCTCTGAGAATGTGTACTATGTAGTAGTTGTCTTGACAGAGATAAGGGGAAGAATCAAATTTCTTTTAAGTCTTAAGTAGTTGATAACTTCATTAGAAAATTAAAAATATAAGTATAAACCATGTTCATGGTAAAATAGCTTCATAATGAGGTTATGGAGTGGTTGCAAAATGAGTTAACCAGAGTGGCCTTTGGCCTATAGCAAGTGCAGTATTCATCTACACTGATTACTGTTTGTTAATCTGGCACTGCACAGGCACGACAAATTGACTGCCTTAATATTTCCCATGCTCCTTTTCTGTTTTCATCTAAGTCAGATCATCTTTAAGTTTTCTTGTAATTCCACATCCAACAACCACTTGATAATCCATCATTAATCAAATCTCTAGGGACCAAAAAAATGATATACCTGAGAAACACATAGCGAGGATAGCTATCCACGCTCCTGAGAGTGAATTGGTATTATCAGTGAATCTGAAAGTTCATCTTCAGAAGTGTTCTCTTCTAATCTGCTTTTCTTGTTACGACTTTTGAAAACAGAAATTGGGTAGCTCTGTTTGTTCAGGAAAAAAAAATGTTGTGTCTAAGTTGCTGATGAAATAGCTGGTGAAGTAATCTGATATTATGTGTTTATTAATGGAAGAATAATGTTTGATTTGTTCAGACAAAAATATTTGCAGAATTATTTACAATTGAATATAGTACACTATGTGAGTTAACTTCATTTTTCTAATGTTAAGATTGAAATTAACTCAGGCGAATTGACACAATCATTTTTGTATGCATTTAGTCTAGCAGATTTGGCTGTTGGAAGAATTATTAGAAGAGTTCTTATATTCACAAGGGGGAATGGGTTTAAACTAAAAGAGGGGAGATCTAGGTTAGATGTTTGGAAGAAATTTTTTACTCAGAGGGTGGTGAGGCCCTGGACAGCTGCCCAGAGAAGCTGTGGGTGCCCCATCCCTGGAGCTGCTCAAGGCCAGGCTGGATGGGGCCCTGGGCAGCATGAGCTGGTAGGTGGCAACCCTGCCCGTGGCAGAGGTGTTGGAACTGGATGATCTTTAAGGTCCCCTCCAACCTAAGCCATTCTGTGATTCACTATAAACTTGTCATTCTCCATAGGATGGAGGTATTTTACACTTAGTATCTTCTTCTTTCTTTAGTATCAGCTTACAAAATATCCATCTACATGTGTGGTGTTTCTAGATCGTGCCTCCTTTATCCAGCTTTAAACAGAGTTGCCATGGGTGTGGTTTGTAGTCTATAAATCAATCTGAATACCCATTGGTCCCAACCTAATTTCCTCTAGTATCTTAATATGGTCAGTTGAATTGGTCTGCTCTACCTAATGAGCTATGTAGTTCTTGTTGCTAAGCAAGTGGTTTTTAAAGCTTTCAATGTATTTTGTACTGTGAAGAGTTTACACTGTTAACTTTTTTGTTTCAATAGGATCGAAAACTTCTTGCCACAGCTCAACAGATGCTCCAAGACAGCAAGACAAAAATAGAAGTTATAAGGATGCAGATTCTTCAGGCAGTTCAGACCAATGAATTGGCTTTTGATAATGGTGATGGACTACAGAATATTAATCTTACTAATGTCAGAATACCACATAGATATGTACCCATATGCACACCGAGCTATTTCTAAATAGCTGAATTTCTAAAACAAAAGTTAGACAAACTTCCATGAACTGTAAATAATGAGACTAGACATCACATTTCATGTGTTAGGATACCATATGCATCAGACTTGAAGCAAAGTACCTTGAAGCTTATCAAAGAGAAATACAGGCTTTCTTCATTATCTTATTCATTCCTTATCAAGTCCACTCTTGCTTTGTAGACTTCATTCTCCCTCTGTGTGTGTATGCTAGTATTCTTTGTTTTGACAAGAAGTAGTACTTTTCTTTACATAATCTTTTCACTATCCTAAAAAAAAAAAAAAATCTGATGTAGGTATAAAGCCTGCTTGTCATCCTTGAATAGATTGACCTAATTATTACTTGTGGGAACAGAGAGGTGGGGAAACTTTTACTGCCTTTATATTAGCCTTTAGGCTTGACTGGGAAGTAGTCCAAAAACCAGTGTTTTTAAAAAAAAAAAAAAAGATCCAATTTGAAACACTCAGATATACCACATTCAGAAGTAGTTTTAAAACTGCACAACCCGTGAACTTTGATAGCATGACTGTACTAAAAGTCATGGGCATATTGGTACATCTCTAAGTTTTGAGCTTCATTTGTATGCATCTCACTGAGTACTGAAGTGGTTTGATAATGCTCCTAATCAGGGCCTCAATATACTCCAGGTACTGTTTGTTTTGTTCTGTGGAGTTGGTTCAGTTTGTTTTTACAGTTATGACACTTCTGGCTTTTAACGCCCCATGCACGTGGATTGTGCACCTTATTTGTTCCAAAGAAAAACAAAAAAAATCCTCAAAATGTGTAGTCTGCTTTCTAGCCTAGACTTACAAGAAAGCACAAGCAGAAAAGGCTTTCAAATGCCTATTTATGTTCCTACTACTCCTAGAGCTTAAAACAGTAACTGTTTAGGAAATCTTAATGTTCTAAGAGGAGGATATTAAAAGCTGTTAACCTAAACTGTTTGGGGTAGGCATTATATGAGACCTCTTACATTCCCCATGCTTGCACAGCCAGAACATTTAGTATGGGATTTAGTATGAAGCAAGAGAATTCTCAGAAACTGATCAGGGATATATGCTGCTACAGAGCAGATGAAAGATAAACCCTCAGAACATGATTCAGAAATGTCAAAGTCCCAAAACTTCTTTCTGCCAGCTGAATGATGTTTGGGAGATTTGCCTTTCTATGAAGGTCATTTATCCCATAGCTTCCCTGATGACTTTTTTATTTCTTGCATCTTCTAGCAAGTACAGCCCCACAAGCAGTAGTGACTGTTTACTGGAGTGAGGCTGTGATTACTACTTTCTTTCTTCAAAAGAGAATTAATTTTTTTTAATTAAAATTCCAGTGTTACTTCTATGACACGCATAAAGCTTTTCTTTGGTCTACCACAGCTGAATTTTTTCCCCCTCTGTGTGCGTTGGGAGGGTTTAATATATAAGGAAACTAAGCAAGGGTGAGGTTTTCAATGACGTTTGTTTACATTTCTTTGCAGCAAAACCTGTGATAAGCCCTCTTGAACTCCGAATGGAAGAACTACGGCATCATTTTAGGATAGAATATGCTGTAGCAGAAGGTGCAAAAAATGTGATGAAATTACTTGGATCTGGGAAGGTTACTGACAGAAAGGCACTTTCAGAAGTAATTCCTCATTACAATTTCTGAAACTTTACTTTACTTTAAATGTTCTTTCAAGGGAAAAAAAAACACGTCAAATATTGTATTTTTTTTTATTTTAAAAAGGCACAAGCAAGATTTAATGAATCAAGCCAGAAGTTGGACCTGTTGAAGTATTCACTGGAGCAGAGATTGAGTGAACTTCCTAAAAACCATCCCAAAAGTGGTATTATTATAGAGGAGCTTTCATTGGTCTCTTCACCCACATTAAGTCCTCGTCAAAGTGTAATATCCACTCAAAACCAATACAGTACACTGTCCAAACCAGCAGCTTTAACAGGTATGCTTTCTGGAGTGTTTTTATTTTTGTTACATGGTATAAAACTAGTCTTTAGTGCTAACTTTGTTGCCGTTCTGAAAATATTTCATTGCTGGTTGTTTGGTTTGGTCTGTTTTTTTAGACAAAGGCGTTTAAAGTGAACCATGCAATGTCTAGGATTTATTTGTTCACCATTTTATAATCCTGCTGAAAAAAAAGTGAAGTTCTGGCCTTATGTTAGGTCACTAGGGAACAATATTACGAGCATTAACTGCTTTTCAGCTTTAGATTATCAAGCAGTTTTAAAGTTGGGCAAGTATCATTATCCCCATTTTACAGATGGGGAAACTGAGGTGGAGAAGGGTTAAGTGACTTCCTCTTGTCATATAACAAGTATGGTAGAGCTGGAAATAGGCGCCCAGATTTCCTCCCAGTCCGTTTTGCTCACTGGACCACAGTAGCTTCCTAAAAGGTGAGATTTATGTTACTGGAAACTTACTTATTTCTAAACCAAAGAGGGAGATCCTAACAAGAATGTGCAGAGCTATCAAAGCCCCTGTTAATGTATAGACTTAACCTGCTGTGAAGGAGCATACTTAGAAGTTTTATGCAGTTTCTCATAGTTGGGTTCACCTGAAATTGTTGTCCTTCATTAGAAGTAAGCTTCTCAAACAGATGGGCCATACTTTAACAAAAATTTTAAATATTTCCCTCCTGATGCTCTTAAAGTAAATACTTTTGACCGCTTGAAGATATGTTGCTTTACTAAATGTATTTATTAAGTGGCCACATAAGAATTGCTACTACAGAGTTTGGTTTGGTTGGTTTCCTAAACAGTCCTATATGTAACTATTAGACCAACTATCAACAGAGGAAACATTTTTACAGTCTCTAACTTGAAGGTTACTTTCTTTAAGTGCCTATAACTGACACCAGAATTTAGTTTTCAAGTAGTGTTCTATTGTAAAAGAAAAAGAGGAACTCTTCTGCCAGGCTGCACCAATAATGGACAAGACTACACATCCTACATTTTGTTACCAAAAGTAACCAAGGGTAAAAAGCATCAGAACCTCAGACAAGAGCCCTTCTGAAGATACTGAGTGGAGAGATTGTATTTGACAAAAAAAGTTCCCCCTTAAATGATCTGTGACCAGGGGCACAGCACATGATGCCTTTTTTAAAACAGCCTTTTTTAGTCTTTTTTTTTTTTTGTAAAAGATAATCATAGGTCATATGCCTTGCGGTGACTAACTCCTCTCTGAATACAATCGGCAGGTACATATTAGGGTATATACTGGTACTTTCTAATAGGAATTATCAAAACAGAGCTGCGTGCTTGTAAAGCTCTTAATAATTTGTCACTTCCATCTTAACCACACAGAACCTTTCTATTGAACAGGATTTAGCAGTCTGTATTTTGCCTCTAACATCTTGTGAAATATAGATGAGTGCTACTGTCATACTATTTTAAACACTCCAATGGGACCTTCTGATATATATCCCATATTCGATAAGATTATGACCTTTTTGCATATTAATTTATTGGGATTTTTTTCTAAACAGTTTTGGAACGAAGCATTGTTTTATCTTTTAAACTATTTGGGGAGCCAGTAGCATCTTTGCTGTCTTCCGTTACACTGTTCCCAGAAACAATATTTAGCTGTCACTTACGATTGTTAGTTCCTTACCATATGGAATTTGATCTCAGATTGGTCTGTCAGTGTCTGTTCTGTGGGCTGTAATGTTGCCATGCCATTTGTAGGTTCAATCTGATTTAGGTTTCTGTTACAAAAGAGTATTTTTAAGTTTTGCAGTTATGTACATTTACCATAGGAGCTATGCTACCCTAGGAGCTGTGTTTCTAGGTGACTACATGGTTATGAACTAATTTCACCACTTTTAATAGTCAGTTTCATCACTGTTAGTTGTGTCATAGCTGTACAGATGCTATCTTTACAGGATACAGAAAGCCATCTGTTACACTCAGATGCTGCTATGCTGCTGGAGGAAGCTCTTTCAAATTAAAACCGCAGCCTCTTCCTCAGTTGAAGATGCTGGCGAGTAGCTTCTCAGCTGTCTCAGCTTTAATAAATCCCAATTCTCTCAAGTTCTAACAATTGGATGACTGTAAATTATATACTAACTCAAATTGGACTTCAGCGTCCAGCAGGCAGATTTGTTATTTTAAGCATGTAGTCTCAATAGTCAGTGTGTTCATTTTAATTATCTAAGAATCTATCCAGTATTGGTTATTATCCACTATTACTTGGTTATATAAAACTCACAGAAAAACTGATACTGTCCCATGAGCAATATTTAATCGGTCACTTTAGAAAATGACACTTCTTAGAACTTGAACCCAAGTCAGTTAGATTCTTAACAGAAGAAAAGTTTTTCTGAGGCTAAATTATAGAACAAAAACTGGTTTTGTGGCATTGTGGTGAACTGTTGCTTCCTTCTAGAAGGTTGACTCTCACATATTTCACTTGTTTTTATGCTTATTTTCAGGTTTGTCTGTCTTAAGTCTATCTCTTGTTTTTTATCTGATTTCTATTATACCCAGCATGGGTTAGAATATGAGCTATTGCCATAAAATCAATCATTAGTCATTCACTTGGCACATTTGAGCACAGAAATTTTTGACAAATAGTTGTTTGTCTTGTTCTAGGTACCCTGGAAGTTAGGCTAATGGGCTGCCAAGACATCTTAGAAAATGTCCCTGGTCGATCAAAAGCCACGTCAGTTACTCTACCTGGTTGGAGTCCAAATGAAGTCAGAACAACTTTCATGGGCAGAACCACTAAAGCTAAAGCTGGGATTAGTAAAAACCTTCTGAAAACTGATGACTTGTCCAGTTGAGTATACTTTCTACTTTTATGCTTATCTTTTTTTACATTTTAATATGCATGCTGTGTTTTGTAATTAGAAATACTAAATTGACTTGAAGCTGTAAAATTAGCTGTTCCTTCAGCTGTCAAGTTGTTATGGATTTAAAAATAAAAATAAAAAAGCCTGCACTATTATGACCATAAGAACCAATTAAATATGAGAGCTCTTTTTAAGGGAAACTTACTGAAGACCTCTTTGTTTGTGGAAAATCCTCTTATAGATCTAAGCTGAGTTTGTGTACTTTACTTACAGATGAAGTCTGTGCTGTACTGAAGCTGGATAACACTGTGGTTGGTCAGACTAGCTGGAAGCCTATTTCCAATCAGTCATGGGATCAGAAATTTACACTGGAACTAGACAGGGTAAAGATGCAATCTTACTTCATTGACATATATAGTTAATTATGTAGATTAAAGTCATGTTGCTTTATATATGTATATATTTTTTTTTACTGTTGTGGTTATGTTCAAATTATACATACACAAATATTCTTTAACAGAAAGAGTTATGTGGAGATACGCTGATTTGCTGGGTTGCTGTTCTACAGTTTCTATCTTTTCACGCACACAAGAAGATGTAGTTTTTTTCCCAAGGCCTAACACTTACTATCCTTGTAGCCTGTAACAAAAGTGCTGGAATCAACTTTTCATTTACAAGGAAACTGTTATCAAATAAGGTTCAGATATTTTGGCAAACCTATTTCATAGAATTTTTACAGTGCCTATCCATAATTATTACATGTTCTCAGGTGAAGCAGGTTAGTTCTTATTTTTCAGGAGTAATAAATTTACTAACAGTTTATTTTCCTAGAACCTTAAGTGTTATTTTGATGGACTTCAGTATTTGGAATGATACTCGATACTTTCTTTCCATGTTCCTTTTGAAGAGAATTTCTGACATATAGGTTTAATCAAGTATTTATTTACAGGTACCTAATACTCATAGTATTTTAAGGGTGCAAGGATATCTTTTTTCCATCGGTGTAAAGTAGGCTGAAAATTAAGCTGCTTTGTTTTAGGAACAAATCTCAAGCATTTACATAATTAGAAAAAATGAATAAAAACAGGAAAAAAAAAAACACCCCTACCTTCCTGGTTTTACTGACCAGTATTTCACTTTCACCACCCCACCTGTCTAAGCCGAGCCAAATTCCTTCCATGTTGGAAGGAAGCAGATTGAGACCTGCAGCTAAAGAAATTCAGGTTACTAGCAGGAGTGCAGAACAAAACTAGCAGTTGTGGAGTCTGTAACTTTTTGTGTATTATTTTCAGATGGCTTTTTAAGTGGCTTTCTGGTGCCAGAAAAGAATCTTGCTTCTCTTGGGTGTGGCCACCTATCCCCCTGTATTTGAGACCCACATTCTCAACCCTAGTGTTTTTCTGTTGCTTCCTCTTAACTTTTGTTTCCTTGAAAACCCACACCTATCAGATAAAGAGGGTGAGTTGATGCATCATGATGGAATTAAGATATGCCATCTGAAAACAGTACCACACAATGCTGACGCTGTATGGTGCGCTGCAGGATTGTTCACTGTTTGTAGCAGATTTTGTACAGACTTTATAAGACACCCTAAGAATGTATAAATCCCACTGACAAGATAGAGGCAGTTCCCTTCATGACCATGTTACAAAAATTGCATGTGCTTCTAGGAATGGTGTATAAAGTGTGAGGTACACATCATGAGGTGTACCCAGACACAAAAGTGTCACTATACAGCCATGAAATGCAATTGACACTTACTTATAAATAATATCAAAAACTAGCAAAGCTGAGCTTTCTAAGAACAGTTAAAAACTTGTTCCCAGAGCTTCAGCTATGACGTATTGAACTAGCATTTTTGTTAGACTGACTGAAAACTGGTGAATTTTTTTTGATTCTCTCCTTCTATCCTTGGGAAATTTACACTTTTTATTTGGACGCTGGAGATCACATTTGAACTGATGCAAAATGATGTGTGGTCATTCTAGTGAGAGTTTGCTCACTGTGGCTAGACAGCCATAAAAGCTCTGCATCTTGATCATGAAGCGCTAGATCTTATGGTTGTGGAGAGGTAACTCTTGCAGAACAATTACTACTAAGTAATTTCCTGTGTGTGTTTGCTGTCATAGTCACGTGAATTGGAAATCTCAGTTTATTGGCGTGACTGGAGATCCCTTTGTGCAGTGAAGTTTCTGAGGCTGGAAGATTTCCTGGACAACCAGCGGCATGGCATGTGTCTCTATCTCGAACCCCAGGGCACTCTGTTTGCAGAGGTAAGAGTTGTTCCTTCAGACGCTTGGGCATACTCACAAGTATCATCTTGCACAGTAGCTTAACAATTTTTTTTTTCTTAAACTTTTAAGAATGCATTTTGTTCTGAAACTTGAATTATAACATATGTTATTTGAACTGCAGGTCACGTTTTTTAATCCAGTTATTGAAAGAAGACCAAAACTTCAGAGACAGAAGAAAATTTTTTCAAAACAGCAAGGTAATTGTTTAGTACAAATGTATATAAAGCTTCAAAATTGTCTGTATTTGTGATATTTTCATACTGAGGTTTAACGTTTGTCTCTGAATAAAGCTGTTGATAATGAAGTATTTGGCACTGCACTAGGAAAAGTTTCGTTCTGGAATTCTGTATTATGCATTAGCACTTAATAGTGAGCAATCATGGATTGGTAAGGAGTATTTCAAATTGAGTTTGTTCTTTGTAAACTAAAAAGTAATGAATATGATTATTTTTAAAAAGTTATAGATAGCGTATGCTGGTAAGGAAATTACTTGCACTTTCTTTTTTCACAATATCCTCAGGCAAAACATTTCTCAGAGCTCCTCAAATGAATATCAATATAGCCACTTGGGGAAGGCTGGTGAGAAGAGCTATTCCTACAGTAAACCACTCTGGCACCTTCAGCCCTCAAGCAGCAGTACCTGCCGCAGTGCCAGTGGTTGATGCACGCATTCCTGATCTGGCGCTGCCAGCCAGGTAGGCAATACCTACAGTTCTTCAGCACTCTTAAGAGAGAGTAAAGTAGTAAAATGTTTATGCAAAAAGGTATGTAAAACCAGTTTTAACCAGTTTTCTGCACGCCTTAAGACCTTTCAGCGTTCTATTGTAGAAATCTATTTTATAGACAAATGGTATATAACATGCAGTTTTAAGTTGGTTTTTATTAAACCTTTCTCTGCTGTACGCTGAGAAATTATTTTATTTTCTTGCCAGCGACTCTCCTGTAGCCAAATTGGACTTTGAACTGGAGCCTGAGCCTCCACCTGCTCCACCTCGTGCATCTTCCCTTGGGGAAATATGTGAACCTTCCTCTGAGATGAAGGCTCCTGATACGCCAGCTCAGGCAAGTCAAGTTAAGAATTTGGGGCTGTATTGTTTTTACAGGGCTGTAATGTTATCTTTACGATGGGCTTCGTCCTTTATACTTATGTATTATGCTCCCATAACTTACACATACAGAATTGTCTAAATAGGATGCCATGATTATTCGCAGTAGCAAAGCGTTTCTGTGATTTCTTTTTTTTTTTTTTTTTCACATGAGGGGAAGAAAAAAAACGCCTAAAAATCAAAGGAGTATTCAGGAAAATGCAGGTTTTGTTAAGAAAGACCAGAATAACTGGAGGAGTAGATTTCATCATTCTGTTAAAGGCTTGCTTATATGTATCATCTTAAGGTATAATGTTTTAGCTCAGATAATTCTTGTGTTAAGAATTCCATATGCTTAAGGTAAACATTTCTGCATCTCTTTGCCTTAGCAATCTGTTTTAAATTTTCAAACACTGTTTTCTTCACAGGATGATGTATCAACTTTTGATTTTGAGAATGGTAGAAATAGTATTGTTCCAAAACTCCAACCTGGAATAATCTGTGAGTCTGATGTTCCACATTCAGACATAAAATACACCAACATCCGAGAACCTGAAGATAGAAGGTAAAAATGCTATGGTTTTAGTGTTGAGTATGAATAACCTTTGTTAAAGTCAGCTAACTGGAAAGTGTGTGTTTATTTACATAGAACACAACAAAGATTTCAATTCAGTCTGAAGGACTTCAGATGTTGTGCAGTACTTGGCAGAGGACACTTTGGAAAGGTAAATGTGAAAAGGCTGTATCAGCTGTCAAGGCTATATGAAAAACCAGATTTAAGTCTTAAATCATTTATCCTGTTTCAGGTGCTGCTGGCAGAATACAAAAACACAAATGAGATGTTTGCTATTAAAGCCTTAAAGAAAGGAGATATTGTCGCTCGTGATGAAGTAGACAGGTCAGTTTGTAAATATCATGCATGGATTCATTCTCTAAATCAGTTCTGTTTTCTTCCTGCATGTGACACAACTATAAGCTCTACCAAACAGTAATTGCTTTCAGTAGCAAAACAAGTCGTCATCTCCCTGTTCAGTTGGCTGTTATAGACCTGTATCCTTTCTTCTGGGGCAAGGAAGAAGCAGGGATAGACCAAGAACAATGTTCATTTTACTGCTTCTCTTACAATGCCTGTATTACAGCTCTGGCTTTAAAGCCTATCCTGTTTTTGATTCAGATTCTGTTCTAATCATCACTTCTAATTGCTTGTTTTATAGAATTCCATCACATTCTAAGAGGACAGTAACTATGCTTTCTTTGCCTGCAGAAATACATAAGTTGGTATTTCTCAACTTGTAACATACTATCATACTATCATACTCCGTTCTTCGTATTTTCCCTTAAGTCTTGTGTATACTACACTTACATCTTTAATATTTGTCCAAGAAGTAAGTTTTTTCTCTGCGTGGAAGTCAAATGGCAAACTATCTAGGTTCAGCACAAGAAGGTGCTTCAACAGCTGTTCAATGACTGTTCATTTATCTTGCAGAAAAATAAATAATTACATTGAGAATAAGCTGCAAATTAATCAATTGCCTTAAGGAGAAATAATCAGGAATGATCATAAATATCTACAGTATTGTAACTTTTTGTGACTACGTATGTTGTACATGATAAAAATGGATGCAACATAATGATGCCACACGATATTGACATGTACTAATTTGGAAGGAAAATTGTCAGGATTCTGTCTTCAGGGACAACTACGTTGCCTTTTTTCACTTGCGGAAGACCAAATGCAACTTCTTGGATATCTTGGCATCAATTAATGTGTGTGGAAATATCAAAAGCTCTTTTCTAAAGAACAATATTCTTGTTATCTTGTTTCAAGGAATAGAAGGGGGGGAAAAAGCATAAGATCTAAGTTACCTTACCAACAGTCTTCTGAGAGTTGAACTGCGCTTCAGGATTCACCTTTAAGTGTTACTGATTTTTTTTTTTCTTTTTTAAACCATTTGCAGCTTGATGTGTGAAAAGCGAATATTTGAAACTGTGAATAGTGTAAGACATCCCTTCTTGGTGAACCTTTTCGCCTGTTTCCAAACCAAAGATCACGTTTGCTTTGTAATGGAATATGCTGCTGGTGGGGATCTGATGATGCATATTCATACTGATGTCTTCTCTGAACCAAGAGCAGTGTGAGTATCCACTCCTTCTTGTGGCATTAGCGAAAGCGCATTTTGTTGTGTCTGAGTGGGCAAGAACTACGGTATTTATTGCCTCGCGGCTCTACCTTATGTAATTTCAGAAAGTACTATTGAGTTTTTAAAAGGGTAGATATTGATTATTTTTTTAATAAGAAAAACACATATGCAGGTTAAATGTACCTGAATCTAAGTTGAATGCAAATAATGGCATACAGATATTTCACGTTTAGAATACTTTTTGGGGAAAAGATTACATTAAAAAGCTAAATCGGAAGTTAAAATAAGGTAGAAGGCCAAAAAAAGAAGGAATAAGACAAATGAGATATCCTTCAGTGCCATGATGGTGAACCCTACAGAAAACTTATCCTTCAGGCCAAGTAAACATATGTACAGCTTGCAAGTTTGAACATTTTTGACATTTGAGTTTTAAATTCTGTCTAAAACTAATCACTACCAGAAAACGCAAACCATAATTTTCAGAGGGCGGCTACTAAAACAGATCCATTATGATGAGCTTCACATTCTGAAAAGCAAGACTAAAATCCACTGAAACTTCAAATTTCTACTTTTTCAACAGATTCTATGCCGCGTGCGTTGTTCTTGGACTTCAGTATTTACACGAGCACAAAATAGTTTATAGGTAAGTTGTCACCGACTATTTCTGACAGATGTATTTCAGTAATTCCAAATATCACTAAAGAAACCTTATTCTCAAATGTTCATGTAGAGATTTGAAGTTGGATAACTTATTGCTGGACACAGAAGGCTTTGTGAAAATAGCAGACTTCGGTCTTTGCAAAGAAGGTAATGGTTCTTATTTATTTATTTTAAGGAAGTTCCATCAGTTTACTTGCTCTTGACTGTTCCTTAAGACTTGTGAAATGACAAATGTATACTATGTATATTGATCTGGTATCATTTGAAAGAAAAATACATCAGTACAATTAGGGGAGGAAGTTCTTTAGTGGGGAACTTTTTAAGTTGTGAGAAATAGCTCACAGCTGACTTTTACTTCATCGTGTGCTCTAAATTATTTTCCTCATTCTAAACCAAAGTTGGCACTGTACAATGAAATCAAGCTATACCTCATTTTTTTTTTTTACTTTTTTAAACTCTCAAATAGTTGCAACTCTTAGTCTGTCATGTCTATATACTTAGTAAAATAGCTAAAAAAAGAAAAATTTATCCCAAAAGGGAGGCCTAGAGGCTAGAAAAGTAACTTTCAAGCATCCAGCTTGAAGATGTAAAATAAGGGATTTGTCTGCATCGAGAGAAGTGTCTTTCTGAAACCCCAAGAGGAGGAAAGAACTGAAAAGGTCTGTCCTCAAAATATTTCACTTTTAGCTAGCACAAGAGGGAAATAAATTTTTTAAGTTTTATAGGTACTCGGGCATTATTGTTGTTTTTAATATCCTTGAGCAAGTTGTGTCACTTCAGCTAAAATTCTGTAAATGACAGAAGGAAACAAGGACTAGGAAAGCTCTGTGGCTTACTGACTACTGCAAGAAAGGCATTTCTGCAATAAATGCTCTATACAACACCTCCACTTTTAGTGTCACATCAGTGCTTATGGTGCTCTTTTTAACTGTGCCCCTCCTGCAAATGTACAGTTCTTATTTTGCTCAAAGTTGTTTCACTGCACTTCATGTTTAACTTTATTTATAGGTGGCTTTGCCACTGCAGAAGCATTTGCAATGGGCGTGTATGACTAAAGTAGGGTCCAACATTTTCCACATGCAAGCTAAGATTGATTGTATCTTTCCAAGCAAAGGTAACGGTGACATAAGTGTAACTGGAGGCTTAATTTGGCTCATTGTGTAGAGTTATAGAAAAGCTTACACTGAAGCACACTTGGAACAAGGGAGGGAAGAATATGGCTATGTTTACTTCACTCATTAGAGTGAATATTCAGGACAGACCCCAGGACTTCACGTAGCTGAAGCTGGTAGAGAGGTTTTACTTGCTACAGGAATAATTTGTGGACTTGCAGAAAACTTGCTTGCTTTTCATTAATTGTAAATTTTCAGGAATGGGATTTGGAGACAGAACAAGCACATTCTGTGGTACACCAGAATTCCTTGCTCCAGAGGTGCTGACAGAAACTTCCTATACAAGAGCTGTAGACTGGTGGGGTCTTGGTGTCCTTATCTATGAGATGCTTGTGGGTGAGGTACGTTCCAGTAAGATATAATGCAGTCATAATAATGTATGTTACAAAATTCAAAATACTGGCCTGTGAACGTTTAATATATCCTATACAGTTATATCGATATACAGGATGTACAGGCACACCTACTTTTAGACTGAGCATTGTCAAGGTTTGTTAAGAAAAAGCAGGAACTGCTTAACTGATACTAGCTGCTCTTAATACTACAAAAATTGATTAGTAATGTCATAGGCTTAAGTTACCAGCTGCTGTGGAAGCAAATAAGTCATAGTTGGTTCAAGACCTAACCCTTGAATTTGTTTGGTTTGCTTCTAATTACATCATTATGCCTTAAATCAAAGGGGTTGGAAAATCAACTCCTTAACTCCTATATCTTGAATGGAAGAAAACCTTAATTCAGAGAACTGGATAGTAGTGAAAGATTACACCAAAGTTGCATATTATTTGAATTACACATTAGAACAGAATGCCCCAGTTCTGTATAAATGAGATGGTACAAATAAATTATTATTGAGTAGTTACTTAGCATTGTGTACGTGGCCTTGCCTTCAGGTCGGTTTTGTTAGAGTTCTCTCCAGAGTAACGTGGTGATGGCTTACAGGCTGAAAACATGGGGGAAAACTATAGATTTGTTCATCATTTTATTCTTTTTGAAATAAAGATAACTCCGTTCAGGTTTTTTATGGAGGAAAAAAAAAAAAGGACAAGAAGCTTGCAAGGTGTGGTCTGTATCATTCAGGCCACTCTAAAATAGAAATATACTGAAGCTATAACATGCTAAAGATATTATAAAAACAAACCAGCCTTTCACGTGTTACTTCTGGGTGGCAGCTGTCCCAATGAAGAGCTAATAAATGCCTTCCACATTTTCTATCTTGCGGCAAGAGTTCAAAAAAGAGACTAGTTTTAGGTTTTTCTACTTTTAAATATGAACTTTTAAAGCATAGTCCTTTAGTAAAAAAAAAAAAATTGAGGGACAACAACCACCTTCTTTTCTCTCTTCCTTATGGAAAAGGATTGTGTATTTCTAGGGAAAGGAAAGTTTCAATTTAGGGAGACCAGCTCCTAGCTGTCAGTTGAAAATGCTGCGATTTTTTTTCTTTGAACTGCAAATGATTTTTAAGCCTGTTTAATAACTGTGGGGTTTATCACTTTGATTATAGTCTCCTTTCCCTGGAGATGATGAAGAAGAAGTGTTTGACAGTATTGTAAACGATGAAGTAAGATATCCACGATTTCTGTCTACAGAAGCCATCTCTATAATGAGACGGGTAAGAGATGAAATTTAAAAAAAATTAGTGTTTCCCTCTTGTCCTTTTTCCTCTTCTGTCTTACAGAATTTTATCATTCTCATGAAGAACAGAATACTTTTAAGAACCTACACTTTTTTTCTACAACTGAATTTCAGACTTGCTTCATTTATGCTGTGCCACGCTGTCTATCACCCAGTTTCATCTTAAAAGAAAACTCAGTGCCATTTCACTTTCTTATACAGGAGCAAGCTTTTCTTTTTGAAATGTAAAACACTGGAGCTCTATTTTCTCCTAGAACTAAGTTTCATAATCATATCTAACCGGAGAAGTTCAGGTTTCTTTTTCTTACAGAACACTGTTGCATTGACCAAGTTGGTAGCTTAATGTAGTCACATGAATATTTTAACTCAAAGACTTCTAGCTCTTTTTGGTTTCATTCCAACTGGGGCAGGGAACACCATACACGTGGCATCTACAGAGCCCCACTCTTCTCAGAGAAAGCTGATTTCATGATTTTTCTTCATGTTATTCCATATTGCAATGCCTCTACTTAACTTCAGACTTTCAACTTCTTCAGGTGTCTGAGTTAGAGGCTCATCTTAGTTGATGGAAGGGCAGTTCTTGGAGCTGGTTCGAAGTCTGACACTGAGCACTGCTAGTCAAGCACCCAATTTAGGAATAGGCAGTAACATGTATGTTAACAGTACTTACTGAGACATGCTTTAATAATTATATATGTTAAAGCAGAAATATTCTGTAGCTCAAAATGAGTGCTTCCTCTTCCTCCCACGGAGGAGATTGATTGATTATTCTTCTAGAGGAAGGAAAAACAAATGCTCTTAAGGCAGTACCAAAAGAAGGTATACCATCAAATAATGAGGAAAAACAAAGGAAGAAACCTACTGACCACTGAAGTACCCTCATCAGATTGTTCTCTTCTGAGCCAAGCAAGCAGAAATTTTAGCTTATGTACATTCTCTATCCTCTCCATCAGAAAGTATACTTTTTATTGTCTCTGTGCTGAACACTATCCCCACAAATTATTTCAGGTACTAAGATATTACACAGCAGCTTTGCAGAGTAAGAGAGGAGTCTGCTCAGTACACATTCAGAGCTAGGCTGCTTGTACAATCTAGCTGTGAGATTCCGCTGACTCTAGAAGGGAAATGCTGCCTCTTTCTACATAGATTTAAAGTTTCATCTTTACCTTTCTCTGACGACCATTAATTTTCTATGAGTTAGGCAGTATGAACTTCACCATCCATCCAGTCTCAGCGTTGAGTCTTGCACAGTAGCACTTGCCCCTCATTACTCTTACTACCCCTGAATTTTCACACTTAAATCTTTCTTGTTTTGTCAGCTGCTACGAAGAAATCCAGAGCGACGTCTTGGAGCTGGAGAGAAAGATGCTGAGGATGTGAAAAAGCATCACTTCTTCCGGGTGAGTAGAAGCCAGCATTTTTTATAGGGACATGAAGGAGTAGAGAGGGGAAACTGAACATCAGTTGGTTTATTTTACAGCTAATAGACTGGAATGCTTTACTGGCCAAGAAAGTGAAGCCTCCTTTTGTACCCACCATTAGAGGAAGAGAAGATGTTAGTAATTTTGATGATGAATTTACCTCTGAAGCACCTATCCTCACTCCACCTCGGGAACCAAGGATACTTTCAGAAGAAGAACAGGAGATGTTCAGAGATTTTGATTACATTGCTGATTGGTGTTAACTTCTAGACACTGTGAAATCCTAGCTGACTGGCTCACAACAATGCCTCTCTCAGAAGAATACCGCCCTCCAATTGCTCTCTGTGCCACCTGTAGCTTCTGTTTCGTTCTGGTTGGTTTTTTTTGTTTTTTTGTTTTTTAAATCACATGAAGATCCTTTTAAGTACTGTTTTAACACTCTTGTGAAGAGTGGCCTCTTTGTATATTGTTTTTTATCTGAGCACTGGAAAGCAGTTCTATGGAGTTCTTAAGCTGAGTGGGTGAATCCAGGCTGTACTGAGCTTCTCACACGTGGGCACACTTGGATCTGAACTGTTTCTCTCACTCTTCTGCAGCAGATAACATTTTTTAAGTATCTGCCTTAGGTGGGAAAAGCAGACTTTGAGCTAGGTAATCGTGTAATGCTACTAAGCCACATGAAATAGAAGTTTGGGATACTGATGACACTCACACAGAACATGGTTCTAGCTGGAGAAGGCAAGTGATTTCAGTTAAATATCTTGTGCGGTCTGTAAAACTACACATTTCTTTGTACACCTTCCTCTTGTGTTCTTAAAATAATGGTGATGAGAACAGATAATGCCTTGTTTTATAAAGTTTCTATGGTATTTATTAGGAAAATTGTTAAATGCCTTGCCTTTGAGATAACAACAGCATAAGTGCTTCCATGAAAAATAAAAATCCCGAAAAACCCAGGAAGTTTACCAAAGCCACTTGCCAAACAGTTTTGCCTTCAAGCTCTTTAAGCATGGCTTAAAACTCTGGTTGGAACAAAGAATGTAACGAGGATGTTGCTCAGTCTAACCACAAAGAGCAAAGTGTATGCATTTCCCAAGCCCATCCACTTCTATACTCAAACTCATGCCTTTTCCACTCACTGAGTGGACGGATAAGTTAACCATTCTGTATTTAACCACCTAGATCATCCTGTATCTACTGTACAATATCGTATCACCATTAGAAAACATAAGGATTTTCAATGCATACATGCTGTGAACATGTATATTTGGAAGTTGTAATGTATTCTTACGTCCAGGCAAGTAATTTAATTATACCACTTCATTAATTTTGCACAGTGGCCGTGTGAACAACATAGAACTTTGAGTGAAAAAAATATTCATCTGGGCCACTGAACTCCAGAACTTAGATTGGCAGTTAGCAAGAGTAAAAGCAATATGTTGTAACAGAATGTATAAATATTTTTGATAAAAAAAACTGTATATTTTATAAACCTCCTAACACTAAAAGCTGTACCTCAAAAGTTGAACAATAATTTAGACCTGACACTGTGTGTACTCATAAACCAAGACCTGTTGTGGTACCTGGTGTTCTGCAGGCAAACGTGAATTCTTAGAAAATAAACTTCCCATGTCACCCTTCGTTCTAGCACCATTCAGACCTTGTGTATTCACTCTCACAGGTGCATCGTGGCCAAGAGTTTGCTGTTGGTGGGCTAAGATAGGGAGAATCAGCACTGAAATGAATTAAAAACTTGTAATTTTGATCATTCAAAGATGAAGTGGAAACCACTAGGCACTGAGGTGGTTGTTTAAAATCATGATGCTGCACAGACCTGCAGGGTCAGGCAGAGGAAAGGCGATGGGGAGTAATGGTTAGTAGTCCTAAATTGGGCTTCCCCCACCCCAGGAAACGGGAAAGGCATCTTTACCAACTCCACAAATCATGTTAGGAGGAGACAATGAACTTTTCAGCTTTGTTTCCAGCTTAAGAAACAAATTATGTTCCTGTATCTAGCTGAAACTAAATACTTTTGAGGTACAGTCAGCTTACCCCCTTGGTTCCCAAATATATATATGAGCATCTAACACGGTGCTTAACAATTATGAAAGTATCCTGAAAAATACCTTTTGTAACTACATCTTGTACAGAAATCTCATTTTTAATCTAAGTACATCTCTTAAAAAAAAAAAAAAAATAGAGGGCAGGGTATGTTCACCCAGTTAAGCTGAAAGAAAGCACTAATTTTATCTCTGTAGTTTTTAAAATATTTTTAGGCAGATTAAGATTTTAAACCCTAGATTGTAAATATATTTTGCTATACTTTATCTGTATGTGGCTGCTCAAGCACTTTGTAAGGAAATTAGGATACTTTAGAATGGTACACTATGCATTAAAATGAAATGTGCCTTTAACAATGTCATTCTAAGTGTTTTGCAGTCATTAATATCACAAATTAAAGTTTTAAATAGAGTAATTTGTAAATTGTGTCCCAAACATGATTTTGCTGTTTCCTGAAGTGATGGCATGTTTCTCCCACGGGTTACTTCAGAAAAGAACTTGCAAACAGGAGGCGACTTACAGAAAACTAGTCTCTTAGTGGTAGTTCAGTGTACTCCCCTTTTTTCCCTCAACTCCAAATAAATAATCAACTGTGAACATACCTTCTTTCAAATTAAAGTAGTCTTGTCGCGTTGGGGTGAGCAGTCCTTCCGAAGGGAGGAGGAAAAGATCACATGCATTAGCTGGCCAGCTTGGCTCTGCATTCTCCCCTCACAAGTTTCCTTTGAGGACAGGGGCAGACAGCGCTCCCTCCCTCCTGGGTATTTCTTCATTACTGCCTTTTTCCCCCCCATTATGTAGGGCAGCTCTGTAAACAAACAAAAACCTGCACGTAACCAACAGTAAACCTGTTCTTTTAGCGAGAATGAAAAGCTTTCTTTTCTGAGTACACTTAGAAAATAAATCTTTACTCACCACTCTTAAGAACGAGTTGAAATTTCATGAGGCTATTGCCTAGAGCCACCTCACCTGAATGCTTAACTAAGCAGACATTCCAGAAAGGGCTAGATCGAAATGAAGATACACTTTTAAATATCTAGTCTAAATTGCAGTGAAATAGGAAGCACCTGAAGATAGTATGCCACATCCTTTGCTGTCTTGCCCCAGGCTCACTGCAGAGCCAGCTCCCAGTGACACCACAGGCTTCTCAGCAGGGACCCCAGCACCCACCAACATCCTGAACTGCAGCCCCCCTCCTCGCTGCGCCTGGGCTCTGCTCAGCATCCAGGGGGCAGCTACCAGGCTGGAAGCCAGGGCTCAGAGCACTCCCTCCCCCCCCATGAATGCTCCCAAACCCAGGCTGCTGAGGTATCATGCCTCTTCCTATTAGCAGCAGAACACCCAACTGCACACACAGACCTTTCTCTGGAAACCAGCAGTACTGCCATCATTATCTTCATGCCATGGTATCATGGCTCATCCTGCCATTCACCTCACTATCCTCTTCACTTGATACTTTTATTTAGTAAATAGAGAAAGCAGTCTCTTGTCATCTAACAAGTGAACTGCACTTAACTCAGTGCTCAGATTGCCCAAGAATAGGCTGTTAGCTGTTCTTAGAAAGCAGCTACTTGAACTTCAAGTTGCTGCTACCGCTTGCAATTTCTAGTGGAAGATCATATCACCTCGCCCTATTGTTAACAGCAATGGGAAAATGGTTGAGCAAACGTGCCCATTCCCTGTCAGGTCACTGCATGCAACCAGCAGGATCCCATGCTGCACCTCAGCCTGAGAAGACCACTGAACTACCAGGGCAGGTTCTTCTCCAAGTTACACCACAACCAGGCTCAAGACTCAGGAGAAAATTTCTTACAGAAAGCAACTCTGCCAGTATCATCTTCATGCCTGTACCGACACTTCAGTTTACAGCAACAGTCTGACCACACTTCCAAGGCAAGAAACTTCTGACTTAAATAAAACACAAGTATGGCAGCCACCTAGGAAGCACGGCAGCTTGCCAGGTGTGTACATACAAGTTTAAACTCAAACAGAAGAGATAAAGTTATTGCTTGTGGCTTTAAGTAGACTTAGAATGCCAGCAGACATTTAGACACTGCTTCTCCAAGGAGCCAAAGCGTCACTTACCTAGAGGACAGGGGCAATTACAAAGGCTACAAGAGTGTAGCAGAGCTCTGAGAGGCTCTGGAGCTTATTTACAGGACAAAAACCTTGTCTCCTTCAACTCACACCCATCACTGCACTGAGAACTGCTGCGGCACCATGCACACCACTGAGACATGCTCCAGCCAGGAACACAGAGAGTTCATTTCAGAAGGAAAAGCTTCTGTGAGAAAAGCAAAGTTCTTCATAAATCAGCACACTAAAGCATTAATAACTGCACAAAAATTAATTAAAAGTTGTAGGACTTTTTTTCCCTGAAATGCTTTACAAAAACCAGTCAACTTAAACCACAAGTAACCAGTTTTCAGAATGCACTGCCCCTTCATATTCCTTGTTGCACCATTTCAAGTTGCACAGTCCATATTCTACCATCTCTGCATCACAGGTGTACACAAACTAGCTGCAGAACTGCAGGGAGGGGCAGGGTCCAGCCAGGACAGCATACCCCTGCCTCTCTACGCTCCAGAGCTTTGTCATGTTCCTTTTAAATCTTACTCCACGCAGCTTTTGCTGCGTGTAAAAAATTCAAACTGCAAACACTCACCACTCACACGTCCAGTGCTTATTCACAATGCCTGACAGCATTTAAAATAAGAGCATTATCATAAATGTAACGTTCCAGTCCTTTCTAAACTGCACGTAGTAGCTTTAACATACTGATACATGCTGAAAAGTACCCTTGCTGTACACTTCCACCTTTGCATTTCCAAACTGTAACACTAAGGTACAACCTCATCCATTCTAAGCATTGTGCCTGCTCCCAAAGGAGGTAGCCCAAGTAGCTTGCTCAAATCAAGATGGGGAAAGCCCAGGTAACAGTTGTAACCACGTTTAAGGAAATATGCGACATGAGAACACAATCCTTCTGAACTATCAAGAACACCTCCTTTCACATCTGTAGCAGAATCAGTTTTCATGACTCCAGCTAACAGCTTCAGTGGTCTAAAAGAACTGTATGGCCTTTGTTCACAGTAGAAACATTAAGCTGCCACGTTTCAATAGTCTCGAGCGGCAGAATAGGATTAAAACAAAACCACCAAGAAAACAGCAAGGGCTATTAAAAATCAGTGCTGTTAGCACCAGACACAAAGCCCTCCTTCTGGATGGCTTAGGACCAGATGCATAGCAAGCTGACCTCTACAGCTGTTCATTTTAGTAATTAAAATGAATTTGCACCTGTGATGCAAAATTAACTCGGGAACCAGAAGACTCCCGGTTAAGCACATTTGTTGATTCACACACAAAGAAACACTGACAAAACACAGCTAGTTTTCAAAGCTATTATAGTTAGAGAAGGGCCGAACATCTTCTGCCCTTCACTTCTTAGCACCTGGTGCACCATTTCAGATGAGTTAAGTGCTCACACAGAACCCAGCAGTGGCAAAAGCTTAACCACTGGCCAGCCAGACTGCAGGGTGGAAAGAACATTTCACAGTAATGTCAGGATTATTATTTTTTTTAACCTTCCTTTGTACAGTATCAAGCATCACACAGTTGTCAGGAATTCAGTTCAAGTCTTTAGCTGCTTTGTCATGACATAAAATTCAGAGAAGCAAAACACAGAGACAGCAATGAAAATCAAGGAGAGGCTGTGCCAAGGGTGTGGCTGATCTTTTCAAAGCAAGCCTAGAGATCTTTAGCAACAGTTGTACAAATATTCAAACTGCTTTTCACCAAATGTTTGCATTCTGGCTTAAGTCTTCCCTCTCACAAATTGCAGCTAACTGCATATATTAAAGCCACACTAAAGATCCTTTTATCTTTTTTTTTTTTTAAGATTAAAAATTGTCATGAAGACAAGTACTGTGTCAAAGCCTAAGTATGAAGCTAACTCTACCATTCCATGGATTGCAATCCAGTTCTCTGTTTTGTGTGTGTGTCAAATTGTAGTGATATCCACAAGATCGTAAGTGTTTTTGGAAAACAGTTTATTTGGGAATTACATAGTATTTTCAATTTTCCAAAATACATTTTACTAGATCCCTACAAAAGAAATCTGAATAAGTACAATAATATGAAATTAAGTTTGTTGCAACAGTCATTAAATATTTACTTCCACTAATATATACATACAAAATGCCACACAATTAGCTTGTTTACCCTTGGAATGTGTGCTGCATTCCAGCAGTTATGCTCAAATATCCATATCCTCCAGTTCCACAACATGAAGACTCAATATTAACACTTTATACATTCTTTATTATAGGCAAAAATCTTTTTTTTTTGTTAATAGAAATTAAAGTAACCTTCAGCAACTTCACAGCTGTGGTAGCTTGTCTACTGGAGTATCAAACTTGAAATCTGCTGGGAAGAGATCAGGAGCTCGAGGGTAGATGAGCCTGTACGACTGTCTGATCGTAACATCAGCCACACCAGCAATATCACCAATTTCTAAGACAAAAAGCAGACAAATGAATAACGTTTTTATTTTTTGCCATTTTTCCTGAATAAAACAGCATATCCTCGTTTAGTCTCTGCTGCGTGCCATTGGAACAGCAGCTTCCAAGTCTACAGAAAACATGAATTCTCTTTTAAGCAGTAAGATGTTAAAGAAAGCTTTACCTTTTTGTGTCCTTTTCTCTGCAGATGCTTGTGATGCCATATAAATAGCTGCAGCTGCTACAGAAATAGGGCTTCTCCCAGGAACCAAATCTAATTCCACAGCCTTACGGGCAATGTGTGTTGCTGCCATTTGTACTTGTTTAGGAAGACCCAGATTTGAACAGAATCTTGACATGAAGTCTCCAGTTGTAATTAGATCGACACTGGTTTCGAGAGCTTTCAGAATAAGTTTAAAACACCGACCTATTTCCTTCTTTGAAATCCTGGACACCGCACATATTTCTAAACAAAGAGGAAAAAATAAGCTTCACATTTGACAGCACTTTCTGCCCGAAAATATCTGAGTTTGATTATGTGTAGGTTAACACCACAAAGCAGGCCAATGTGACGAAGGCCACTATACCACAAGCTTTGCACATTAATGAAACTTCAAAATCATTTAAGTCAGTTCAAACTTTTCACGAGGAGCTAAAAAAAAATACAGATTACTTAATAAGGAAGATTTGGAACTCTACATCAAAACTGTATCCTCATCAGGGAAAAGACACATGTGTTTATTGCAGAGCTGTTGGCTCAAATGCAGTTAGAAGAGTCCCCACTTTCATCAGATCAAGCAGTATCTTAAATCTCACCAACACTCAGAACGAATCTCAAATGTCAATTTTAAATGTATTATCACCAAGAATCCCAGGCCTGAGAGCCTACTCACATCGTGAATGGAGCACTTTTTTTCTAGACTCCACCTCTCCTCTCCAGGCCCAAGCAAGGTGGGCTTTAGCTGCAAACAACCAATTTGGCAAAGTCCAGAAATTAGAAAACTAACTTCCTGTAATAACAATAACTCGATGCTTTATAGCAAAATTGAATCTGTACCACTGAAAGCTTACCTTTAAACGTTCTTGGAACACCTTCTTGCCTACAGGCTATGTAGAGACAAGCAGAAGCAATAGCATCATTACTCCTTCCCTTCAGGCTCTTCTGCTCATACACTTGCTTGAATAAATTATTTGTTCGATCCTTCAAAGCAAGAAGACTAAATTTAATTAACTTTAGGCCATTTAATTAGCAGCAATATCAAAAATTCATGTGCCCATTATATTATGCTAACTGAGTCAATGCCAGAACAATTTAAGACAGAGACATGAACTTACAACTATATTTCTAGGGAGGTTGATTCTGTCTGCCATGTTTGTAATTTCTTTAAAGGCGTTCATCATTGCACGATCGGAGCTACTCATTGTTCTACGATTTTGGTACTTCGAATTCCCAAATTCATCAAAACTTGCTGCACCTGTGCCCTGAAAAAAAAAACTGTTGTCAATAAAACACGGTGAACTTTCCCTCATTTCAAGAACAAACATATTCCAGTTTTATAAATCCTAATTCAAGGCAACAGATTGGAACAATTGTGCAAGTATACGTGACTGAAGTTAATCATACAACTGAGCCTTGTCCCAAACATCATGCTCTATACTCTGTACAAGTCTCAAAACATTAACTGATTTCCAAGGATCACTGATTATGTGAGGATTTTTCTTTCCTAATGTAAGAGTTTAAAGAATAAAATATGAATAACACGTAGCCAACACATGTCTCTCAATATACCTAATACCAATGTTCACGTCCGAGGTTAAGTTATATGCAATTGGTATGTCAGTTAGGCTACATCTGCATCATGGCAGATATGGCCAATTCAAAACAACAACAACAAAAAAAACCAACCCACAGTTTTATGGCCTACTGGAAACCAGTTGTTACAGTGATAACTTAAAAATGGAAATAACGGCATAGGCAAAGAGAATATCCAAACCAATGACCAATTCAAAACTAATTTGATGCTTTGCCTGCTAGCAGCAGCAAGCGTTAGTTGTGGCAAGATGTAAAAATCCATATATTCTGCTTTTACAATAAATCCATGAGCCTCTTAAAGGAAAATCTTGAAGTCCTCCAGATGAGGTCATATCCACCTCACAATCTGATGGATACCTCTGTTGCTGAGACCCACATCTCTGGTGTACACACTTTGGTACTGCTGCGGAGACCTAAGACCCTGGCACAGAAACCCCTCTTACAAGTCTCCCTATAGGGTGGCCCTTCAAACAGGCCTTCTATGACAGACACTAGATCCCAGGACTGTTCTTGGCTTTTTTCCTACTCCTTCCAGCACTGGTAGCAAATAAGGAACCACCTAGAAATGACCCTGGCACCAACATAGCAGAGAGAGCCCCAAAGGCAATCCCAGGGACTTGACTGGATGAATATCTCTAACTACCCAAAGGTTGCCAGTGAGTCTTAAAGGGAAACAAAGAGCAAGAAGAAAGCACAGAAGACTTCAAGCCACAAAGAGCTTTACAAACACCTTCAGCAAGACTTCCCTTTTAGAACAACATCCCTCGCCTGAGATACGCATGTCTCAGGTCAAAAGGCTCCTTCCTGGTCACTGCTCATAGCCCTGCTGCCTGCAATGTTCCCTGCAGCATTCATGTGTATCGTGGTTTCCTGTACTAGTGCTATGCACAAATACTTAGAGGAGCGGTATTTCCTCAAAACCCTGTAGATACCAGAGAAATGACCACAAAGGCCCATCATTTCTGGCAACAAGTTCCCAGACCCTGTGTGCTCAGACCTCACAATAGGCATCCCTTCTTTTCCAGGAAACACTGCTCTGTTCTGAGGCCATCAAGCATTCCCCTTCACCGCAGGGATTTTATTTTCCCTGCTCCATTATACACAGCACCTGAAAGATTTATTTTACTGTTTCGTAATTTTCTCCTACATCTCCTCATTTTCCACTTTCTTGCTGGTTACTTTTTCCTTTGAATGTTTGCTTACATACATCAAACTACCAACACAGCTGTTACACAAATACTGTTAACCAGAGGATTTCACACTGTTGGCACCTTCCAAGAGCGACCCCAATATACAATAGCTCACAACTATAAAAGGGTTGGAAAATACTCTTCCATTTCAACTGCTTAAGTTAAACCACAGCAGTTCTCCTGCATTTGCTATTTAAATGCATCATCTACTTTCCTTCCAGATCATTCAATTGAGGGACAATGCTTTGTTGGCTTCAGTTCTTCACCACCATGTTAGGAAATACCTTTCCCTGCCTGGAAAAAAAAAAACAGAAGCCCTATGGCTTTAACGGAAATCTAATTGGTTTTAAGAACCACTTATCTTTTGACTGTAGCCTTCATGAGTTACCTACTCGTAATCTCTAGCACTTCAGCAAGAAACACGTCAAAGTCAGGAGTTTCACCTTTTTGCCTTTCAAAGAGAGGAAAAACCAAAATATATTCCTTCATATTCCTGTCCTGAATACTGATTCAAAGATAGCTAGAGTCAAAATACACAGGGCTGTAAAAAGTGGTGATCTCTGGAGGGACTTAATGGAGGGACTAATGGAGGGTAGGTGCTGGCATCCAACAGTTTTGCACCCTGGTATATCCTCTCCCTTAAGAGCAGAAGGGAGAAGTATCACCATCACCACTGACTTGAGGCTAACCACAGCACCAAGGAACGCACCCTTACCATGCAGGAGACTTGCCCAGTACAACCCGCTCATTATGTGGTCTGGAGGTAACCATGGATCCTTTCTTCTTTTACATTCATCAGCCTTTTACATTCTTCTCACCACTACTTATCAATACAGTACTTTCAGATCCAGGCCACACAGTCTGACAACACCCAGCTTCCTTCTAGAGCCATCTGATTAAAGGATAGAAATTCTATACCAAAAGAATACATTAGTTTCCTGTTCAACCAACCTACATTCTCTTGTAGTTGCAGTCACTACAAAAAGGAATAAATTAACAACAAAGCATAACAAAAGACAACTTTTCCAACAAGATCTGTAGCAGAACTGCAAGTATTCTTTTAGATTCCAAGAAAATACACAGGTCTATAAGCTACCAGCTCACCTCCTTCTCTTGAATTTCACGTGAAATAACCGTGATAGTTTGACAGTTGAGTCACAACTAATGCCAGACCTCATCATGTCTCCAATTGATCTGCACTGTCATCAAGGCAGTTGCAGCACGCTATCTACTTGCAGAGAGAGACAGTTCTGTGTCAATACCCTTAAAGTCCTCCTGAAGAATGCAAGCCACTTCCACCATAGCTAACTATGCCATTCAACTTCCTCTTCACAAATTAACCTTTCTTGCAACACAGGCTTTTGCTGCCTCAGACAGATGGGTCTCCTAAGTACTAAAACCAATTAGGAATTAATCTCTTTGCACGGGCAAAAGAACTTCTCTCTGGCTACTAGCAGGTAAAGAATGTATTTCTGCAGCAGAAAGGAGTCCCAGAGCAGTACCTCCCAGTTTCAAAGAGGAAACTATGAGAAGCCATTTTGCAAAGCAGAACTGACCTGACCCTTTCTTTCACTATTTAAAGTTCTGTTTTAACCAGCAAGTGGTTCAGACTCCATTTTCACCTACATCCAATTCTGTGAACATAGGTACCTTCTATTATATTCCATGAAAATAATTAATCTTCACTTTTGGATTTCCCACAACATACGTTTTATTTTTGTTGTTGCTGCTGGCATTTTTGTTTGTTTGTTTAAACAATCCTACTAACAGCAGCTCTACCTCAAACAGAAGGAAGCTTCCTGTCCAACAGGAAAGGGATCTCAGGCATACGGGTCTGGAGTCTCCTCCAGGCCATTCTGGCAATTGTTACTAACCAAGAAAATATAATCTTATCCTGCTTCACTGCCTGGAATTTATGAAGGCTGTTCTTTATTCTTTCAGATACTACTCATCCTCCTCATGAGTACACCAATCTCACCATTATTTAAACATCGGTTACTTTTAGGTCAATTCTCACACCCAACTACTGTTGGCACTGGCTTCAGAACACTGCTCGAGAAACTGGCTTATCTCTTGGTTCACTTGTTTTTGCTGCAAAACTCATGCCCTTTGCACATTGACAGAAAATTTCTTCAGAACCTTCTGATAAGCCATTCTCTTCCTTCCAAATAACTGAGGAAAAAGGCAGCTCCCAATATTCACAACATCCAGAGCTCCTGCTCAGTGGCAACACAAACACAGGAACTCTTGTCCAGAACACATCCTGGTTTGTCACAAACAACTTCCTGTAGAAAATAATGTCTGTTCTTTGGTTCACTCCCTTGCAAGTGCAATACCTACAGCTGGACAAATTGTCCCTCAAAATTCTCCCTGGTAGTTCTAGTATTTGGACATTTTCACTCACAGTTCTCATCAGTTATGCGTCACTAATGATCCTGCAGCCCGTATTCTCTAAATAGCACTCTGCTATAGCTAGTTTAGTCGTGTCTATTCAGGAATATTCTGGTTGACAGCAAAGCTGTTACATTCAGTGAATCTTTATCCCTGACAAGTTTTGTTTTTCTTTGAAAAACACACTTTTCATAGATGTTTTTTTAGGTCTTTCATTCTCTCCAGGGCTACTATCCCTCTTATTCTAAATAAGAAACTCAACTTCAAATGGGAAGAGGGTTAGCACGTCCTGTTAGAATTTGTAACCACCTGAATCGTATCTCTTGCTGAAATACCATTTTTCTTCTCCAACATGTAGGTTCTAGAAGAGCTGAAAAGGTCATCCTACTTACTGAATCAAACTGAGTTCCCAGAAACAAACCCTATATTTGCACAGTTCCAAAATGAGTCAACAGCATGAATCTGGATTAAGCTGTCCATTTCCTCCATTTATAAAGGTGCATTTCCGATCTTTATCATAGCTTACCAAATCTGTGACAGAAATCCAAGTCCTTCTGGACCTACTAAGGTATCCTTGGAACTCCAATGACTTCTAAAGCACCACTTCACAGAGCTGCTTAGCAATGCCTATTTGTTTAATGAAGCAGTGCAGAAACTTGTTTGAAGGGAAACCCAGCATAATGCATCCTAAAATCTGGTTGGAAAGCAACAATGCTCAGAGTTGTACAAAACACAAGCATCCAGACCGACAATTTTTTTTTTTTTTTTTTAAAACTACCACAGCTTCAAGACAAGCTGCTCCTATAAACGTTCACTAATGGTCTTCCTCTCTTTGAAGAATTCTGAGAAGTATGGTGGCACATGCTCCTATGCATATCCATACGTGTTTAGGTATGCCTATTTCTTTATCTTCTATGGAGGACCATTTCCTGTTAGGATTCATGGAAAAGAGGACTAGAATCATTCATCTAAAACACTAATGGCTCTCTAAGCATCCACGTGATTGCTGCCAATTAACTGCTGTGTGTTAACTGCAGATTTTTTTTTTCTAGGAATTTAGGAAATTCATTAAGTTACTGAAAGATAACCCAGACCTCAAACTGTTTTTAAAAACAAACTATTTCTTTGGTAATTATTAAAAATTACACATTTCTGATTTTAATGGCTGAAGACCATCTCCCTTTTAACATGAAAATGAAACTGACACTTTCTTAAAAATGAAGTGGAAATACTGCACTGAAAACAGGCTACTGATTTCATTCAGCTATTGTGAAAGACTTCAGATGACAATTGTAATTGTAAAATCAGACAGCATGAAACATTCAGGAAATACACAAATATGAATTTGAATCCTGCAGTAGAAAATACAACGAAGCACAACAAAAGCTTATCTGGGCCACTATTTCATTAAAGGAAGGGCATTTGTGTTATTAATCTTGCTTTCTCTTTCTCATAAACATCTGACATGGCTGGATCACAAAACTTCAAGCTAAACATACACTGAATACTTTCTTCTGCAATACTTATACCGTAGAAAAATTCTGCGTTTAGTGTTTTCACATAAAATTCACTGAGAGAGCAGGCACAACATGCATGCAGCTCTTCATGTCTCCAATATTAATCTGATTTAGACATTTTTTAAAAAAAGTTGGTTCGTGCTGTATATCAAGGAGTGGCAACTAACCCCACAGCACTGCAAACCTCTCTCTAGTGAAAAAGTTCAGTATTTTCTTGCTGTCAGCCAGGAACAGCCACATTTTACAGATTATTGAAATGCAGGAGTTCAGTTTTGACAAAATCTCTTTGTAAATGCATTCTCTGAATAGTTTCCCTATGGACACACAAATACGTAGTAGACATAAAAATGCTCAAGCTTAGTAGCATTTAATATTTTAAATTTTACCTTTCCAATCATTGTACTCAGGTCACCGTCGCTCAACAAAGGATTCTGGGTATCCCCAACTCGAGATGGGTCTTTTGTTGCTTTATCATTGCTGAAAGTTCTCCACTCAGACCCTACATCTATGACACGATCACCTGTGGTTACAGAAAGCAATAGTTTGTATCAATGTAACATTTTGAAACAGCTTCTGAAACATTAAGTTACACAGCTGAGCTCTCAGTTATGTAATTCAGGCTCTTACCATCTGCAAACAGAATGTAAATTGCAGGTCAACACACCAAAATGTTTAGGTTTTTCTAAGTAGAAAGCACTAACAGGAGCTGCAGAGAAAATTTAACTACCTAAATAAATGCATCCAGAAAACAGAGTTGCAGCCATCCTTAAAGAATATCACGGGTTATTCAATACACAAAGGAGCTCACAGTTGTCCATGAACATTCTCAGTGCTTAGACAAACGAGTAAGTTCCCTTACCTTTGACACTTGATGAAAGTGCTCATGAATTAGCTATCATGCGCCATCTCATCAAGCAGCACATCACTTTTGTGAATGAGCTCCAGGTCCTTGGTACTCAGAAATGAATATGCCACCTTCTAAACCACCACAACAACGTTTTGCAGCTCTGTTTTGTTCCTTATGGGATTCCTACCCTGCTCAACTCTATTTCACTTATTATGCTTAATAAAATCAACGCAAAGTACAAGCATACAACTCTTTCTTAAACTCAATCTGCCTCTGGAATTATACCCAGTAGAGTTTAAATACGAGTTCAGAGCAAACAAACGCCGAAGTCTCTGAATGAAGAAGACTTTTCTTGGGAGTCCTCTCAAATTCACCTAAATGTATCCAGCAGCATCTATTCAGACTGAGAAATATCTCTAACCAACACTAATACAGGCAAACAATCTGCAGTAATCACAATGATACAAATAGTGATTAAAAAAAAGTCTGTTGGTAGCACAGTTCATTCTATTCACAGGTCTGGTAAAACCTGCACCTCAAAGGTGTTGTCTCCAGAGCAATACTACGGTACTACAGAATTTTTAGGAACATGGGTAGAGAAAAGCATCAGGAAGAAAAGCACTACAGTTCTGCGCAGGACATCAGAAGTCAGTACAATTGTCACCTCGCTTCGCTGAACGTGAGGGAAAATTCATTACCGTCATCAACGTTTAAGTGTTGTGAAGGCAACGTTCACAAAAATAAATAGCACTGACAGCAAGAAAAATTTCTGGCATAGAAGTCCAAGTATGAAACAACAGAGGCTGGTTTAACCTAGTAAAAACATAAGCAGACAGGCAAAAGCACTCTCCAACAAACAATGATAACATGAAATATGAAGCCAGAAAAAAAAATACAGGAGCAATGCACAGAGTGGTGTAACTGCAAAATTACTTTTGGAAAAAAATCTGAACGAGGAACTTTATTCTTAACACATGATGATGCAAAGAATATGCTTGAAACTGAAAGGTGTAAATGAATCTAAGAAACCACCCCAACCTAAAAAAGAATAAATGTAGGAAAGAAGTGCTCCCACTAGTACTCATCTGACATGCTCATAGCTATGCTCCACCTTTATTTAATGCTCCAACGAAGGCTGAGGGAGCGGAGGTGGAAACATCAAAAGTTAGAAGACTAAGAATACAGCGAAGTAGAAGAGAGCACAGATCCATCCTTCCTGCTAGAGGCTCGTGCCTCGCAAGCTTAAATCAGCAGACAACGTGCTCCTCTGGCTCCTGGGCTCTCTGTAAATATTTGATTCAGTAATGCGCCTTCTATGGTCTAGCAGTGACTTTACTTTAAGACAACCCCCCAATACTGTTTACAGCATCTAAAAAAAGCAAAATGTACTTAAAATTCTGGCATGGTATAAATAGAACACTGAGCACAGGGCAATGATGTAATATTTTTTCCACACAAGTAGGAATGACCTCAATGACTCACTCAAGGATCTGCCTCTTGTGAGTTATGAACCAGTCCTGCTCTAACAAAAAAGTGTTATATCACTGCCTGCTTTGGCAAACATATTACAAACAGAGAATTGAGTCTACTATTTTAGAGTGAGAAAGATTAAGTAGAACAAATCTCTGAATACAAAGCAGAAGCAGAATTAAGATGCAGTATGTAAATACCTTTACGTTGCCAAGAAATCCGCTATTGCAAGAAAACAGTTTTACAGTATATTCTGTGTTTTACTTACAAGAGTCCGAGGAATCGCATTCCACTTTTCAAAAGCCTTGCACAGAAGTGCGACACAAGCCAGAAATAACAATAAAACTGGAACAAATAAGCCAAATGTTTCCATAAATGGAAAATATTCGACTACAGGCAGCTAATTATCCTATCCCGCACACAAAAGGAAGTGTGGCACAAAGTATTTTTTAACTTTTCAAAGTATAAAAACCACTTTGGAACTGCTGTGTTAGTAAGCACACAATAAAGCCCCACCTGTAAGTAACAGAAACAAAACCTTAAATACTACAGTCAGTTTTACAAACAGCAGTGCAACATAGTAGCACTCAGAGAATCCGCTTTGAACACTGGTTGCTACACTATCAATCATTTCAAGCTCTGAACTACATTTCCTGGCTCATACCCTACGGATCGGCTCCACCAAATCACCTGGGAAATGCACCTGAGCGGCAAACTGTGGAGTAACAAAAGCTCCCAAGAAATACTGTCTAAAATCCCTGCTTTTTCTCATTGTTACTGCATGGGTTTGGCAACTGTATCCAGCTGCGAAAAGCTCGGGAATGGTTGCATATTCCCTTCACTACTTCCTTTTGATGCCATCTTTTTGAACAGAAATAAACTTCACAAGATACGGTGATTTTAGACATATCTTTAATTTAAATCAAACAGATGAGTTCATCATCTGCTCTGAAATCGAGATGCAAAACACAGTCTAGAGGACCAAACCTTTATGGAAACTCATCTCCAGCATGAAGCATCTTCATGAACACAAAGTTTTTCTTCACTGCCCTATTTCATTCATAAACCCTTCTCCCAGTATATAAGCTGTCTTTAAAATACGGTCTAATTGACTAACACGTGAATTGTAGTGGAAATGCACACAACAAACTTCAGCAACTCAGGTTACACGCCATCTAAAAATGTAAAACTGCTGTTATTCAGAACAGAAGACTTCAGACCAAAGTTACTTCTCTTCAGAACTGACAGATGCAAAGAGCAAGTGCTACAGAAATGCAAGAGTAAACTCAGCTCAGTATCAAAAATTAAAATGCAATTTTCAACAGCTTTAGTAGTTAGCTTAGCATGTCTATAAAACACAAATTATGCATGCTTATTTCACACCAAAAATAGAAAGCAACTTATCAAAGGAAAGCACTCTTACTTTACAAGTTTTGCACTCACAATTACATATTTTCAGATAAATAGTACCAGCTACTTTAGTGGTGCACTCCACTTGAAATACTTGTGATACGTGTGTCCTTTATTCTCTATTTGCATTTTTATTATCTGTTATATAAAAATACATATATATACACATATATACCTATAGCTGCAAACCAAGGAGGTTTAATCAAAACAAACAGGACAGAATTCAAGCCTCAAAACATTATCTTCCAAATTCAGTCCTGAAGCACTTCCAAGAAGATATGGCTTAAGTCTTTGAAAGAGAAGCTACAGTGATTCAGCGTACATCTACCAAGTCCTGCATATGAACAACTAATATTTTAATCTCAAAATAAATAGAGAATTAATGTTTATTCGCAATTTAAAATACCAAATACCTACAGTTTCTAACAAAGCTTCATTTGTACCATTAGTTAAGGAATCTGCTGCCATCTAGTGAGCACATACGTGGAAACACTTTTCAGAACATCAAGATTAAAAATGTACATAGAACTACAATTAATTTCAGCCAACTCCTTATTACAGAGAGTACTGAGGTGCTGAGACAAATTGCAATGAAAAATCCACGTAGAAGACTACAAGCCAAGGAGAATTGTGAAGACATATCTGCGTAGAAATTGGCTGAGCTGAGCCTTCCTTCAAAACTAAACAGTCTCCATTCAATCATACTGAGAATACATCTGCCCATACATCACTTTTGTCACCCTCTGCTGCACTTGCTCCGAGAAGCCTGACTATTTCTTGTACTGAGGAGCCTGGAGTTGGATGCTCCAGATGTGTACACTCTTCCACATTCTGTTTATTTGCTTACTGTCAATGTTTTGGGGTCTATTTAGCCCAGTTTCATGACTAATGGGGTGAAGGGACCCACAGACCCACGCAACTGGAGAGGGGGAAGGAAAAAGGGGAAAGAGTGGGGAGATGGGCCTAAAAACAAAACAGTGGCAATGAGCTAAGGGAGAAAACTAATCTACTAAACACGATATTGGAATGTAAGATAACACAATATAATACAATATAATTGGAATTGAAGCTAGTAAATCAAATAAAATGAGAGAGAGAGAGTGTCAAAAACCAAAGGCCTTGCTCTAATGCTGAAAGCAAGATGGCTAGGGAGCACACGCTGCAGAGGAGTGCAGTACAAGAAGGGGCAGTCTCCTGACTTGTGAACAATTTTTATCTTTCCCTCTAAACGGAAAAGGGAAACTGAGCAGTGAAAGTCTTCTGGGAGATGTAGTTCTTCTTCCCTTCTGAGAACCAGGTACCCGGAAGTATCAACAATCCACAGAACTGGAGCATTAACTCTTTAACTCCCAGTGCACTACATGATGTTATGATGCGGAACACCGATAACAAAAATCATAAAACCATGACACTTATGTATTCCCCAATACAGTTATACTCAACTTCATTTCAGTTTTCAGCAAGCAAAATTACTTTCCTTGAGCTCAGAGGTATAACTTAAATATACTAGTTTTATTAAAATGTTACCAAAGAAGAATTGTTGAGAAGAAACAAAGCAAAACCAAACCCTAACTTTACAGTCACGACTTCCTCTACACGGTTCACACAGAACCTTTGATTAGGCACACAATCCTTAGACTAGTTTCAGGTAACACCACCATATCATCAGAAAACATCCTCCAAATAACTGATGATTCAGAATGTAGATAAATAAAATAATTAGTCTAATGGAAGTATTCTTCATATTGGCTCTGAACCATCTTTGGTTCCCAGTCTAGAACCTACCAATTGTAAAATCTTCCACATCCCTTAGGAAATATCATGCTAAGAACAGTGACTGCGAAGCCTTGCCAAAACTGCCAGGGCTTCTGCTCCTCATGTCTTAGCAAAAACTAAATGATGACAGTTGTGTCATGGCAGCATGACTCAGTACTCACACTACCACTCAGGCTAGTGGTGTTTCCGACAGCCTCATGAGATTCAGGAATCAGGCATCCTGAGCAAGTCACATCCAAAAAACAAATGCAGGCATTTGTGGAAACTTACGCTGTTTCCAGCAGATACAGAACTTGAATGGGTCAGATTTAAGACAGAGACTATTTGAAGTGCTGGCTGAACAAGGCTAATGGATGGCTCTTCTCAAACAACAAACTGCCAATGTAAATTCAGCACCCGTCAACACTCATGCATTCAACCACTCTAAGTTTCTGCAAGTGTAAGCGTATCTTATTAGCTTTTACATGAATGCAAAGAATTTTACCTGCAAGCACAAACTTTTGTCAAACAATTTTTAGTACTCTGGACACCAAGCATAAAAGCAGCAACTAGCTATAAGGTGCTAATATACATCCATATCTGAAGCTTTTTTCCATTTAATTAAAATCTAAAAATCTCCAATTGAAATCTTAAGTGTAAAATGTTAACATTACTTACAGAGAGAGGTAACCATCAACATGCATACAGATATGGAAAGGTTTTTCACCATTTGGAGGTTTAAAGATATTAAAATAGCCACAAAAGCCCTCTACTAGATCAGAAGTATTTAAGCACCTTCTTCACTTACAGGATACTACCAAAAAATAAGAAAAAAATGAAATAAATTACTTGGTTTATTTCAGAAAAGAAGCATCTACGTACAGATGCAATCATCAGTCTCATCCATGATGACAGACATTGTAATGGTCTGAGTAATGAAGCAGCCAACAGATACAATTAGGAAATCCACTCCTAGTTATTTGTTATATAATAACGAAAAAAAAATACCTGCGGTAAAGTTAAATCTTACCTATGCCCCATAGATCACACTTGAATTTAAGACTAGACATTTAGATCTCAAACTTTTCAGAAATATTAGCCAACTAAATAACGCAACAGAATTCTGAAACAGCCATACCTCTGAGCACAAACTATGGAATGTTCTCCTGAAAATGCTGAACAGGTATACACAGGAGATGGAACAAACATCTGCATGTTGTTCACAACCTTATCCTAGCCTCCTGCTGCGTCAACCTTTTCCTGTTGCCTTTCCCCTCCTTTTCAGCTACATAACCTCTAAATATAATGCCAGCCATAATACTAGTAACATTGATTTCATCACACACTCCCAGAAAAGATAACTGTCAAACTTTGGAATCAACGTACCAGCTACTTTAACCGCTAACACACTCTGGATTAAAAAAAAGAAAGCTTTTCCTCAAAATATGTGATATCTTAGTACTTTGCCACAGCAAGCAGGAAAAGAATCGTGTGGAAATACACTTAGCTTTGTCAAAAATTCTTAGATCTCATTTCAGCCATATTGAACAAAAATACCGGCCAAGTCACACCACTGCATGCTTTAGAGCAGTAGAACACACCCATGTTCAGCATTTACCATTCTGCCACTCAGGTATACCAGCAGTGCTCTGCAGACACCAAAACCACAGTATTTTTAAACAGAACAGTGACAATAATTTGGCTACAGAGCATACAGAGTCTTGCAGTTTCATCTACTGTTCTAATGGATCCCCTCAAGCAGTACAAATCTCATAGAATTTTAGCCCGTCCCAAAACACATTATGAGTAGGACTTGCACGTACCAACTACACCTGTGTAAGCTTAGAGACATCAGAACGCAAATCTGTGACTTACTTCACTGCGTAGAACGAAGTGAAATCACTGCTCTCTTAATGGGAACATATCATGCAACTTGCAACAAATGCATACAAGTTTGATCATTTGGACATTCTTTGCATTTCATGTATCCAACAGAATATCCCTTTCTCCTCACGTCTCTAGAAAAAGAGACATCAAGAGCAGGATCTGATTTTCTCCTCCTCTAGATTTCCTAACAAAAGAAGGACTATCAAATATTCACGCTGCTGCTTGCTCATTCACTCTTCAATTATTTACCTGCTAGTTTTCCAAACTAGCTGTTGGATACTCTAGCTAATGAGTTGGATATATGCAGGAAAACTCAATTACTGAAGGATGACAAAACAAAACAAGAACAACTGGCACAACAAGAGTAAATGTTGAAGCATTTTAGTGACAAATCCATACAACGGCATGCTTAAAAAAAATACTCCACACTTAAAGGAAAAAAACAAACACATTTTACCCTACCAGTAACACTGGCTCTAAAGATGACTAGGTTCAACGTAAACACATTTTGAAAATACAACTTGATTAAAGCCCGCATTAATATTCTAAAGATTTTGCTCAGAAAGACTGACGATTTCAACTAATGAAATCTGTAAAGCTACTGATTTGGAAGAGATCAGAGAGTAGATCTCTAAAGTGAGAACAGCTTGTGACTAAATAAGGAGATGCATGAAGGTGAGATTTCTGATAACTCCCAAGTTCCTAAAAACGAAAACAGGCAAGCAAAGCTTTCTCCTCTTCTGCTGAACTGTTAGAAGTTTTGAACTGATCAAGACAGATCTTTCTAAACTTCAGTTCAATTTCCAGAGCGCTTATGCAGAGTTGAACACTGACCAAGTTATTTTAAACAATGGCCATGAGCTTAATATCATATTTAAAGAGGAAATATTGCTGTAGGTATTTGCATTTTCAACCAGCAGATTTATCACAATTCATACGTGCAGAACATGCATAATTTAAATCAGCCGTTCTTTAACAAAGCAAGTAACGGTGGGGGCTTGTCAGCCCTTTATAGGTTTCATCCTTTTAAACACAATTGGTACCAGTTTTGTACCAATATTTTGGTTCCAATTGATACCAAAATTTCAAAAATATTTTAGAAAATAACTAATAAAGTATACTGAAGTTTGCTTTTTGCATCAAAAAAAATGTGTAGTCACCTGGATAAGTTAGTACTGTATCTTATGCAACTTATTAAACTTCTAGCTTCATGCTAAGAGCTGTACAAAACCGGAGTAAAGCCAACACAAAATCATTACTGCCTAAGAGAGAGGGAAATACTATCTGAAATATTTAGTATTATTGAATTAATCATCTGAATACACATCGTCAAAACGACGTATTTTCTTTTAATCACAACATGATAAATAACAATAGAAATAAATGAGGTTTCAAGAACGAACAAACTATCTCACAAAGAGATGCATGAAAAAGAACATACAGTGTGTTTTACAACAAAATGATTTTCTCTCCCATTCAAGTAAAGACAATGCCTTCATTTTAGATATTCCATTATATTTATCAATACGGTTTATCCTCTGGAAGCTGCTGCCACATTTACAACAGAGAAGAAATCAGCAAAATTCAGAAGAAAAACTGGTATTTACTTCAGGTAGTCTTAAAAGACTTAGGAGAAATAGTTAACAAAAGCAAGAATTGGCAAGGATATAGAGAATCATCCTTCAGGGCAAAAAATAACCTCTAACCAGTGGGAAACAAGGGTTGTTCTGGGTTTGTTTGTTTATAAGGAAGCTATTTGCCTAAGGGCTTTTACTGCATTTCTTTTACTTTACTAACTGAAATAACAGTCATGGTTAAAGACAGAACACCGCAGTAGGTGACATAATATTCTAATTCAATATTACAAAATATTTTAAGTTTTCAATCTTTAAAACAAGTTTGTTTGTTTTTTTCTGTAATACAAGAAGTTGCCAGAAGAGGGGCTATTTAAAATAGTAAGTGTTTAGCAAAGAGATCATCATACAATAAAACACATAGGCATCAAGACAAAAAGCTAAAGCCTCAAATTACATTCCCATTTTGTGAAAAAAAAGTACAAAAAAACCCCAAACAGATCTACGTGCATAATTTAAGTTATATAGTAATTCACAATGATACGAAACCCACTTACCTACTACCAGTCCACACTCTGAACAAATCATATCACCAGCTCTGTAATCCTCCACTAAAATGGAATCTGGATGGTTTGGGCAAGTCACTCTCGGAAGAGCATCCAAGCTACAAAAAGAGAAAAGAATAATTAAATCTTTATTATCTTAATCAAGGAGGGTGCATATCCCAAAGTGTGAGTTCACTGCTGAAAATAATTATTTACAGTGATCGGAAGGACTGATTATTAACCTAAAACACCTGAACATCTTAAATTCCTAAACTTTGGGAATTCATCTCATCTCAGAAACATATAAAGTTTCCAATGAGAACATGAAAATGCAGACAGGACTAAGTGCAGTCCACCTCGCAGACCAACACTAACAGAAGTTCCTGAAGAACTTAGTAGTGATTGCTTCACACTAATGGGCGTTTCCACTCATTCTTATCAAACCAATATAATTTATCAGGTCCTCAATTCAAGAAGTAGTGGGCACGCATCTATTTGAGAATATATCATTTTGTCATTGTTTTTCAAGGATTAGAAAAAAAATCCCACTTTAAATTAGGCTAAAACTAGATTATGTATATTAAGCAATTCATTAGGTGTGAGATTTTAAGGGAGAAACGATCAGCTCACGAGAAGGACTGGGCAACAACTGCTTCTGAGAACCGGAACCATCTCCTGTACACCATGTATCTTCAGCAGCTACGAAAAACTTCTAATATAGCGCTGTCATTATTTAACACGTGCATACACGCAACAGCACTAGACCAGAGCAATGACCAATTGCTTCTAACCAAACATTTCAGCAGTAAATATCTCATTTAAACCAACAGCGACCATCCAGTAACTCCAGTAAAAAAAATTTCGTTTCAAAGCTGGAATTATTTCTGTTTACAATTCGAGGTTTTATATTCAAAAGAGCCATTTTCTTTCAGCTAAAAAAGCAGCGGGTATGGCAGCTGATCACAATAAAATAAAACCCCGCAAGTACTTGTCAACCTAAATGTGACAGCACCAAAAACACCTACTAATCCTTCAAACAGGAAACCACCCTATTAAAAAGTTGAATTCATCCGAGATCCTCCCTTTCCCACCTGCCCATTACTTCAGCTTAATCTATACAGTCCCACCTCACTTTCCATGTTTTAGATACACCTGATGCATCAAAAGAAAATAAAAACAAACACAATATTCTAACCCGACGGCTGTTCAGAAGAACCTCTACGACTCAAACTCCAGATTAGAAATCACCAGCAGCGTTCATCTTCTCTCGAGACAACACGATCGCGCACGACCTTCGGGTGCTGGAAATCAGAGACAAGCGCTCCCTCCCGGCCCGTCCTTCCTCGCCGCCCCAGCGGCTTCACGTGGCAAACACAAGTGTTGACAAAGCGCGGAGTGCACCCGTCTGACATCTGGCATTACGCAAAACGCCAGCGACACGTTCAGTGAAAAAAGGGGAAAAATAAAAAATAAAACGAGAAGCTCAAAAAAAAAAAAAAAACACGCTTGCAGTACATTGTTGCAGACTTCGCCTTCACAAATGACCACACAACTGTTTTTTCTGCCCAAGTTTTAATCAACCGATGCAGACGGACGCGCGGTGCCCCCTGTAAGGAAGGCGCTCAGACAGGCCGGCGGCACGGGGCGCACGGAGCCTCTGGGCGAGCAGCACCGAGTGCTGAGGCCCGGAGCGCCGCGGAGGCGGCGGCGGCGGCGCGGCCCCGAGGTCGGGGCTCTACCTCACGGCAGCAGACCCCTTGCCGCACGGCGCGGCCCACACGGAGAAGCCCGGGGAGGCCCCTGCCGCCGTTCCCCCCGCCGCGGGCCGGCCTACAGACCTAAGAAGCCGGCGAGGGACGGCGAGCCGAGGCGGGGGGCCGCGCCGAGCCGGGCGGGAGCGGCGATGGCCGCCGGTTCCTCCCGGGGCGGCAGCGAGGGCCGACGGCCATTTTCTCTGCCGGGCCCCAGATGCGGACAAATGGCGGAAGCCGCACCGTCCGCTCCTCGGAGGACTCCTCCGCACGGGCTCCTGCGGAGCGCCGGGCCTCCCTTACCGGCTCGTGGACGCCATATCGCTCCCTCCGGCGGCGGCGGCAGTACGCGGTCGGGCGACAGCGCGGCGCACCTCCTTATGTAGCGCCCGCGGGGGGCGGGGCCGCCGGCAGTTCGCGACGGGTCGCGCTGAGGGACAGGCGGCGCCGCGCCGCGAGCGCGTGCGCTGGGTTCTGGCGGTGGGCGCAGAGCCGCGCGAGGCGGGGCTCGGAGCAGGCGCGCGCAGCGGCCCAGGGCACGCGCTCGCGGCGCGGCCCTGCGCCGGGGCGCGGGAACGGAGGCGGGGTCGGGCGGCTCGGGCTGCGCGCGCCCACACCTAGGGAGCTGCGTGAGGCGAGGGGGGAGATCGATGCCACGAAGGGGAAGGACGGACCTTTTTCTGTTTGCAGCGACGTTTTTCACAAACGCTCAATAAAACCAAAGGATGAAATAGACTTTAAAAAGAAAACCAAAGCACGATATTACTTTTCAGTGGGAATAGAGCTTGCTGTATTACGTTTCCCTATGACCTCTGCGCTGGGGCTGTAGCAGTGTCTGCAACAGCTGTGCCACATCAGCACTCAGTCCCAGCGGGTTTCCAGGTTGTACTGGCTTCCGCGTGCCCTGTGTTGCACGTGAAAGGGCTCCTACCGACAGTCGCTGCCAACAGCTGCAATCCCCGCCTCTCTTCTCCTTAACTGGAGTCCCGTTTGCAGTGCAGCAAGACAATCGTTTTCAGAAACGTTGCAAAAAAAAAAAATAAATACAATGAACCATACCTTGTTCCCCGTCTGCAGCCGTATTTCAAGTGCTTTCACCCCAAGCAGCCAAAAAAAGCGTTTGATGTGGGAGATGCAAATACCACTATGATCATTTAAATATCTTATGGAAAATTCACCTTGCAGTCCCCAGCTAGATCTGCTGCTTTCCCACTGCTGTAGTTACAATAATCCTATTTTTAAAATGTTACATAACCAGTCATTCTGGAGTTTCTTTAAAGGTAAACCAAATTTATCTCTTGCTGTCTACTGTCAATGGTAAAATACACCACAGTTCTCACATTAACATTACCAGCACCATTCCAACAATAATTCAGTGGGATATTCAACTGCCTTTGTGAACAGAGCAGTACATTAATGACAATAAGTCGTCAGATCTTACTCGTTTGTCTAAAGGCCCTTTGTGATTGTTTGTTGATTTAGCCAATGTTCGTTTTGTTAAATTATCTGAAGTCAGTCAAGTGCCTTATAGGAGCAAATGAAGGAAACGATCAACAGCCAGAGCAGCTGAACTGCGCTTGGTACCTTAGCACATTTCTGCAATGCACCTTACACGTCCAGACCTTTAACCAAACAAAAAAGATTAGCACATTGCAGCACTGGGACGAAATAGGAAAAAAATAAAAGCAACTGTGAATGGGTCCTATAACATCAGTGGGGCTCCGGAGCTATAGCAAACAGCAGCCACCTGTGCATCTCCACTCAGATGTGGCATTCAGCATTTGAGTTATTAGCACACTAATCGGGTGTTTGAAACACAGTGACAGTAGAAAAACAATTATTTTGCTATGGTTTTTTCGTTTCCTCTTCAGCTTTGCATATTTTTTTTCTTACATGCATATTCTAGACTGATTTTACACAGTGACCATTTGCCAGAGTAATAAAAGCAGTAATATTAAGTGCATTACATCAAGTGTTTTGGAAGCAGTCAGGCTTTTGTTCACAAGGCAATATAAATGCAGTAAAAGCAGAACCCCTAACACCTTTCTGCTTTTGTGAGGACACACAGCCTAATTATATGCATGCTCACATGCTACCAGCAAGCTACTTCAGGGAGATCTTAGATTGTAAGAACCCTTGTAGAAATACTTAGAAAACTCTGCTTTTTGCAATTATATTTCAGACTAGCAAGATGCAATGATTTTTTATATAAATCTCTTTTGATATTATTTTTATCATCATTGTATATGTATTACTTGTAATGACCTCTTGAAAACAGCAACTAACAATTTTTGTGGGGAGATCTGGAGAATGACAGCGCAAGGCAGCTGAAACGACCCAGCTAATGGGCTCCTGACAAAGCAGCCTAGCAGCTCATTTCACAGTCCAATTTCTATACAATTTTTTTCATTCTTGTCCATAGTCACAAACTGGTGGAATTCAGCTAGACTCCAGCTCTGTAACCACAGAATAACAGTTGCAAATCTAGCTATAGAATTTGTTCAAGCTTTCCAACGTAAGGTCTGTGGGACATATACAAAACGAATGTGAAGAATACAACATGTATTTAAAAGGTTACCCACCTGGATTGCTTTTGCTAGTGGGAAACCCATCCAGGGATTAAAAGATTGCACAGAGAGGAGGCAACAATGAAGGACTTCTCCACATTTATCTCATCTGAACCTGTCCTTTATGCACTGAGCTTGGAATAGTCAAAGTTGAGCTCCATAGTATCACAGAATCACAGCACGATATTAGGTCCATCTCCATGTTCCCACTAGATCTTAAGGGATTAAAATAAGTTTGTTGTGAAGTTACCAATGGCTTATGCGAACATAAAAAGAGCAAAAAAGAAGTTACAGGATTAATTCACCTGATGGAGGAGCCTCTACAGCAAGTCCTTTTATTTTGCTTTGTAGATTCATCCATGTAGTAAACAAGAGGGTAGACATAAAATCAAACCTACTCTAGATGCCACTTTTATAATTTTATTGAGCACTGAATACCTTCAGAACAGCCCATGACTATCGTGGGAAAATTAAATACAGATTATCCAACTTAGCCCTTTAGATCATGCCTACATATAAACACTTTATTGATTTAACTCAATCACTTTACTTAAACTGATGCAATCTGTGCATGGACAGAGTAGATAGGTATGTAGAAAGGCACTGTGGTTATCTTCTCTGAGACATATATTAAATTTCCGCCACCTCATACCAAAAAGCTTAAAATACCCACAACAATTATTTATTTCACAGTTCTAAAACTCTTTGTGTTTCAGACAAAGACGTGTGATTCCCGCAGATTATTTTTTAGAGGAAAAAAGTAAATGATTTTGAAAAGAATGAAAATAACCTCCAAGTCACATTATTGGTAAATCATTGTTTTAACTCCTCAGCAGGTGGCAGTACAAAGTTATTTATAATGTCATATTAATTCTGTACTGTATTAAGTAACTTGTTCTTAGGTTTGCAATAAAAGCCCTGGTGTAAGATAATTATACCAGACAAAAGAGTTAATTAAGAGGAAAAAAAAAAAAATCAAGCTCTCGGCTTCTTCCAGTTCTTCAGGATCACTTCAGCTGCATCCAGTGTGCTGTCTTTCTGCAAAACAAGAAATACCACTATTACTTCAAGTATGGATTCTTGAAAACAGTAGTAGTCATATTTGTATGATCCCAAATCAATATTTGGCAATGTCACTTGCAACCTGTTAATATCGCAGTTGGCCGCATTCTCATTAACAGTTACAGCTACAAATCTCCACTACACAAAGAAATCCTAATTCCTTGCAAATATTTATCAGATATATTTGTTAGAAAAATTACATTTTTCTCAATATGAATATTATCAAATTTAATTAAACTGGGTAATTCTTATATAAATATTTGGCATTTACACAGTGATGCACTTGGCTGCTCTATACTGGACACTTGTTGGCATAGTTTCCTAATCTTTATGTGTACAGGTGGGGTTTTTAAAATTTCATGCAACCAAGCTATGCTGTCAACTACTTAAACATAAACCCTCTGAATACAAGTAATCCACTGGCCAGCTGTGTGGCTTGGCTGCAACATGATGAATCATACAGGTGGTGTTTAACTGGTCATGATTAGAGCTGTTCATCACTGGCAAGCTACATTAACTATCAGCAAGTTCCATTCTGGTTGTTACTGGCTGCATTTATATCACTGTCATTATACCTCATAATGAGAGCTGTAATAACATAAGCAGAAACTCCCATTCATTACTGGTCCAAGCTAAGGTACAGATTCTTATATTAAAACAGAGTTGGCATGTTTCAGTATGTTGACTCTGTGACAGAGCAATAGGAGAAGCATCTTACAGCACTCAGATTACCAAAGATTATGTATGTACACGTCCCCACACCATTTCATTTCAAGAACAGATACAACAACTGGGTGAAACACCAGGAAAAATATGTGAAAATCAGGAGCTGACAAAATCACGAATGTTATCTAATTCATGATTTCTGTTTTCTTTAAAAAACAGGTGAGATTCCTTCCTGTGTCTTTGTTTTCATTTATAGTTTGCAGCTTGTGTAAAACTCTATTTTCAGGTGAGCTAAACTTTAAGCCAACTTACTACTTTTGTTGCTGGAAACTGAACAGACATGCAGTATTTCATGCATATCATTTTAGTACATCATTCTGCTACACATGGGAATTATTCCTTCCTCCAGTTATAGGATCCACCTTAATTGACAGCACACCCGTTTCATACATTTTCACTGTCATCACTGGTCAAGAATGCTTTTACGTATCAATAGTATCTTAAAAAAAAAAAAAAAAGACCTAACTACCCAGTTGTTAGCCATGCCATCCATATTTCTGGTTTCAAGTCCCTCAGCAAAAAAGATAGCTGAAGCTACTTCATGCTGCATTTTACACCAAACTGATTTTCTGTTTTTAAAACCATCCAACTCGGACTGTGGGCAAAAATGCAGCAGTTGGTCTGTTTCAGCTTTTGATGCTGCACTGATTTTTGAGCTTTGAGTCTTCATGGGACACAAATTTACCTTAATGAAGCAAAAACGTATATATTTTTCAAATTGCCTTTTTGTCTCAGGCCCACAGAACGCTGAAAGAGGGATTGCTGAGAGTTTCTGAAGAATTAAACAGAAGCATTATTATACATATATATTAAAAACAGTTTAAAGCATGATTTTCTAAAATTCTGCCAACATTCAAGGGAAATACAAGGCTGGATTTTGTTTTGGCTAACTAGGCTTAAATAAACTCACATTACTTTTCTTAGACAAAACATTTCAAAGGTATTTTTCTACAACTAGCATTTAAGCAGAGAAAGAACAAATGCTGGAACTTAACACAAACCTATAGGATACATCATCAGTATGCTTAGCAATATTTAAGCCACATCAGTTCCAAAAAGATAGCATAAATTCCAAAGAATGTTTTGAATGTAGTATCTCTACTACGTTATTTAATAAGCATGGTTGCACTGCTTTGGATTTCAGTAAAAAAGCATTAAATAAAAAAACCATTAAAAGTATAACTAGGCCATCTTACCTTAGATGATATCATCCATTTGACAAATTTATAATCATAAGGTTGATTGTCATCTACATCAGAGAGATCCACATCTAAGAAAAAGAAATTGTATGATTTTCCAGAGCGCAGTGGGAATGCATTCACCAACAGCATTACACTAACACTTCAGAATAAAGATGTATGCTTTTATAAAAAAAGTATAATTCAAATTATACTATAACAACTAACAAGTACAAACTCAGGAGATTAAGACAAATGCTTGGCTCTCAAACTTTTCCATAATCATAGACTTTTAAGAAATATACGTATTTTCTTATCCATAACCTTTGCCCTTTCTAAAACTTTGTCAAAGCTTTGCAAAACAAGGACAGCTGTTAGAATCGCAAACAAACATTTTTGCTCAAGCTTATAAAATCCACCTCCAGGCTGAAGTCAAATAGAAAATTTAATTCCCAATTAGTATTTCTAACAATGTTATGTGAATAAGAAATGAGAAGATGGTTCAAAATAAAAGTTGTATTCTCAGCTTAAAAATATTTGCTTTCCATACCCTTTCTAATAATTTTTTTACTTACTTAATGTAGAAACATCAACAATCATGAAGTATCCTCCTTCTGGAATGACAGGCTTCAGCCCAACTTCTTGAAGTAGCTGAGCCATTCGATCACGCTTGCTTTCCAGCTCTCGAGGCAGTGAGTAAAAATAGCAGTCTGGGTCATCCATGCGTTTATAGTCTATCGAAAGTGCTTGTGCCAAAGCCTCCTGGAAATACAATGCTCAAAATACTCACGGACACTCACACACTTCCTAATGAAATTATGTAGATTTTTCTCTGATTCTGTAGTAGGATTTGGCTCTTATTAAGCAAATCAGCAAATATAAATTACACAAACTACATGCAATAGTGTAATTTGCTTGTTAATTTGTATTGTAGAATAACCCAAAGCACCAATTGCTTGCTAGGAATTAATCACATGCGAAGTTCTGGACGTAAGAGTTTACAATATGAACTGAAGCTAAGTTTAGTTTTAATCATGTAATACTAAACTGTGATCTAGAGGGTAAAGATAACTGTCAATAAGACAAGATCCGATTGCAACAACTTTTACTTACATTTCGTAGGAAACCACATAGATTGTTAGGAGTGGTATTTTCTGCAAGAAGCAGCAGTTTGTACATGAAAGAAGAAAGAATCTGGAAGATTTCTTTGGTTTTGTTTTGGGTTTTTTGTTGTTGTTGTTTTAAATGTCTAGTCAGCTGATGAAGTTTATCATCTTTTTCTAGCACTCCAGAACATGTCTTTTGACAATTAAAAATTACTTGTTGCAATTATTGTTTTATCACGGTGAGGTCTACAAGTTTGCTATGTCAGAAAATAACTTCTTTGGCTCCATCTGTACCTACCTGTAGTGGAGTTGGGCAAGCATACAGTGTATTCTGATGAACTACTTGCAAATGCTTAATCAGATTCTGGGGGCCAATAGACCAACCAAGCTATGGGGAAAAAAAAAAAAGCGTATGTTATACTTAGAGCAACATCATTACTTCAGATTAACAAAGAATTCAAGTTAGAAAATGTCTCAAGTTTTTCTTTAGAAATTGGTAGTTTGTTTTGATAAAGAACTTAGAAGAGAGCTAGTTTATACTAATTTTGCTGTATAATGCATTTTTAAAAATCTAGATGTGAGACAAAAATAGCAGCTTCACTTAGCCACGTGTCTCAAAGAATATCAAGCGAACTTTTAATTCTTCATATAATGAGTTAGAAATTAAACAGAGCCTTTATTAGGAATGTCATTGCCAATTGTTTTAAGTCCATCTCATAAGAACCCACATCAAGGGTGGCTGAGTTTAAAAAAAAGTGGTCATTACTGAATCAAATGTACTGTTAGCCAGATGCAACTCAATTGTCATGGTTCAGTCTGACCACTGGTGATGAAGAAGAAAGCACTTAGCTGCCAAATGGTTACATATTTTGTTTATTTTCTGATGTGTATTCTGAAGTCAAGGATAATATTATTATTTAATATTTTAATAGTATTGAAAGAGAAAACATTCCAAAAGGTATTATTTCAATCTGAAAACAACATCACCATCACAATACTGGAAAGTTAAAATATGATAGTATCCAACTCTTCTCCAGTTTTGAATGATTTTGAACAAATCATACTGTACTTATTTATATATTTTTTTCTTCACAAGAACTCATTACTCAAAAGACAAGAACAGACTTAAAACACAAGAGTTCAAGTCGATAGTTGTTCTAACTGAATGGTATCTTCACTTTTTAGAGACACAAATATTTGCCAGAAGCTTTCGAAGACAGGTCACAAAAACAGAGTGTGATAAATGCATTCTGTTACTTACATAACTAAACTCTTACACTGATTTTCCTTACCTTCCAACCTGTTACACTGTACGTTTTTCCAGCACTTCCTATAGTTACTGTTCTTTCCCACATACCTGGCAATGTAGCTGTATATAAAATAAAATTAATTCGGTACAGGTGAACTCACATATTCCATGTAATTTGAAGAACAGTACTGCTCCTAGATAAGAACTACAATACATTGGTACATAATTGCAGTGAGAGCATTTGAAAAATACAGCAACTGTAACAAGTGAGAAAGAATATATGGACCAAAGACGTTTATTAATCCAAATCTTATTTTTGTGCCAAAGATAGAAAATAAGGAGAGACATAGTTGGTGAAAATGATGTTAGTTTTCCCCAGCTAAGATGCAAAATTATTCATAAGAAAGATAAAATCTAAGAGGCTACTTATTCACCTCAATACAGTATTATTTCTGATGCCTGGTAAGAGCACTATATACAACATCAAACCAAGCACTCCCAGCCATTTTAATGGAATTGTCCAGAAAACAGTTCAGTGTCATTCAATATCTCTAACCAAAAAAAGAAAATAATTTCTAAGGTTCTGGTTTAGAAGTCAAATACCACATGAGTGAGAAACCCAGTACAGAGTGAGTAAATAAATTACATTTTATTATATAATTTGAACAGGCCTGAGATTGACATGCAGCAAGAACTACATACGGGTGTCTGCAAGTATTAAGGGATACAAAGAAACCCATCTTCTTCTTTGTATTCGTATCTTGTAGGAGACCAAAATCTTTCCTTTCTTTTCAAAGGTGATGACAGAGCAAAGGTCTCTTCTGTCAGCTTGCAATTTTCTTCTGTACACTGCTTTACCATTTTGCCTCTAACTTACCTCATTTGCAGTAGAAACAGGTAAATCAAGACCCAAGTCTGGGACACAAAATTAGACAAGGTCATAACTGCAGTTGCAGTGCTAAGAAACACCTGGCTCTAGCACGTTTGTACATTATAACTGCTACCAATGAACGGATCAGTTGTTAAATTCCCTCTCTAGAGAGGTCAACGAACACAGTTTTTCCAAACAAAAACACTGACTTTCATAAGGAAGGTTTTGCAGCAGTTACATTCATTAGGCTTGGTATAGGCCTTAGCAATTCCTCAAAAAAAAAAATGCATTGTATTCTTCTGAGCACGCTTGCCAAGAAAAGAAACCAAACAACTAGCAGGAAAGAGACTCACATTCTTATTAGTTCACCCATATTCACTCAACTGCTCTGTGACCTTGAAAACAAAGACAGTTTGTACAGATGCATCTTCTAGCTAGCTAGGTCAAGAGTGTACATCACTTCCTAAAGACAACTGAACTAGCTCTCACAGTCTGCAAAAATAATTGAATTTCAAAGTGAATGCCCTTTATCGAGACTGTTTTGCCACGTAGTCATAGGAATTCGACCTTGGAGACAGAATGCAACAGCATTTCAAACAATAGCAGCAGCAAAAGAGAACAGGGGAAGAATCAGCTCCATTGCCTTTATAAGCAGGTTTTAAATAAGCAAATTAATCTGTGCCATGTGGCAGCATCATTACATGACACCATAATTGGACTACAATTTACTATTAAAGTGCAAGCTAACATGTATAAGTCTGTTACGTGGGCTGGCACTCAGCTTGTTGAGATGTTTGTTCTTAATCCTCAGTTACAATATGAGACCTCTAAATCCCAATCATTACTTAGAGGAGGTTCACTGTTTTTACAAAGTGATGAGAAACATGATGAAGTGCATCATGCTACAGAAAACTGCCTTAGTGACAGCACGAAGTCTGTACTAATTTTATGATCTGTGACTAGCAACTCTTGTTAAATTATATTAAGGAACCACCACCAGACACTGTATATTGATGCAATATCCATTTTGTATCTCTCAGAAAGGAAGTGTCACTGCATTTGACGGAACATGGAAAGTTTAATATGAAAACACAGGAGCTATTAAACAGAGAAATAGCACGTGCCATTTTTTCTTACATTTTCTTTTTGTAGATTTAAAGAAGTCTAGAAACTGAAGTTAAAACAAACAGATCTTGTTTCTTTTACTGAAGTAATGTTATTTCTCACAGTTTTATGAAAGCTTTATGATCATCTTAACAATAAAGTTACAGATGACGCCATGAGATCAATCATGGAGTACATTCTGAAATGAATGAAGCTGAGTAACTTCCCAGGCTTTACCTTTTATCATAATCACAAGGGATTTTTATTTTGTATGCTGAACTACAGAAAGTTTTCTGTTCAACTGTAAATGTTTTGGTTTGAAGCATTAACATGACAAGGCTGATACTAATAAACAATAAAGTTACTGTGTTTTAAGAATTCAGCACCTGTCCACTAAGACAAAGTACAACTGACAACATGAGTATTCAAACCTGTTGTTACAGCAAAGGAACATAAATGGATTATCTTACACCACCCACAGTGACTTTGGTTCTAAAGATGGCTGTTTGCATGCACCACCTGCTAGGTCTACGAAGAAAGCTTTTAACTAAACTCATTTTACTTTGTAATTGGAGCAGGATAAAGCACCAGTTACTGTGGTAACTTGGTATGATGCACTGACTCAGATTACAATCAAATGATCCCAAAACATTCCACTTCCTCCCTGTCTGAAGGTCTTCTAGAAGGTATCACTATCAAGTGAAGTATCTAGAAGGTATTACCACAACAGCCACAAGATTAGGCCACTTTCAAAACAGACTCACAGCCTACGCATGGCCAATACAATTAACATACTACAGCTGTACGATCGGGAGCTGTGTAGCTGAGCTAATAAGCATTGCAAGGTCATTTAGACATAACTTCCTTTTCATTATTCATAAGAATCAATTTCTACAGTGATGCTTCCACTAGAGCCCTCACTAATAGCCTTTCTTTTATTGCTACTCTTGAGATTTTAAGATAGTAAAAGCCTTAAGCTTGAACTTCTTCCAGCAAACGTTATTTTAGAGGTAAGTTTACAGTATCATTCCACAGCTGCTTCAAATATATCACAAAAAAAAGGTACCTATTTTAATGTGCTTATTTCCCTTGTACACCAGCCATTCATACACCTCGTCACTGATGCACAGGGTATCATGTTTAATACAGAGATCAGCTATTACCTGGAGCTCTTCTCTGGTAAATACCTGGCATGCAAGAAAGTAAAGGCAATGCATTAATCACAGCATTTAAGGCATACTACGAAATTACAGCAGTGTTAAAGCTGGACTCTTACCTTGCCTATAGGGTTGTGTGGGGTATTCAGAATAATCGCTTTTGTTTTGGAATTAAATTTACTTGCAAGTTCAGCTGGATCTAAGACCCAATCAGCACTAGATGCAGAGTTTCCACCATTTTTCTTGGAAAAATAAATAAAAACAAAACATGCATTACTGGAATGCAACACTTGCTACTGCCTAAACAGAGATGCCCAAGTTACCATCCTCAGACACTTTACTAACCACATGTGACAACTTATCCAACCTGTTCTGCTGCCCTGGGAGGAGGTGCTTCCCAAACAGGCAGGGAGGCTAAGATCAAGACAAATTACTGTAACAATGACAGTCTTGTCCTGCCCAATGTCTGTCTCACTGCTTCCCCAAGAACCAGTTTCCAGGATCTGGTTACACACACGCTGACCATACAGTATGTAATGTAGGAAGTCCAATCACATGACAGTAGAGTTTATGGCCTTCCCATACACTAGAACAAGTATGTGCATGCTTGGCTGGAAAGATAAATCACTACTAGACTAGGACTTCAGCTCCTTCCCTCCTTATCTATATGAAAACAGTCAAAGAGTTAAATATATCTGCCACTGAGGCTCTGGAGTTACATCCTCAGTGTACATGAGGATGACAGAAGTTTGGGTCAGTTTCTGCTAAGATAAAAGAGCATGGTCATATTAATTTTCTGACATATCCCTAGAAGGAAAGAAAAGCAGTCCCTCAACACCTTGCATCCATAAAAATCCTTGCTACCTGCCAACATGATGACAGAAGTACCAATATTTAAGTTAACTACATGATAATTATTCCTTTTTATCAGCAAAGTTATTATCTACCAAACAATCACTTCTTATTTAGTAAGCAGATTTTAGAAAATAAATTCTACTCTTATCACTATATGAGTTGCTGAAGGGATCAGAAACCGAATATTCTGAAATGCAACAGCTACAGAATTTGCACTGGCATAATCATCCTTCCTACATTTCCACTGAAAGCATTTTCTGATCACATCCAAACAGAGGAATGTTGATCAGCTTTCAGACTGCACAAATTAAAGTAAATGAGAAAATGAGAAACACTGTCCTACCTTTTCCAGCACCAATAAAATATTTTATTTGCTTTGGATTATCATCATCTCAGACTTACACTATAGCAATCAATCTCATTTTTGTATAATTGCATATTATGAAACACTGTACAGAAAAGCATCTCCCATAAGGCTTTCATCAGACTGTATTAGGTATGGAAGAGAAGTTTTATATAATAAATAGTTTTTAAAAAGCTACTCACATGTCTCAATGGAATAAAAACAGGCTTTGCACCCGCCATCTTTACCATTGGTTCATAACAGTCATAAAATGGCTCTATTATTATTACCTGAAATTACAATCACCAATATCAGAAACAGAAAATCTTCAGTGTATAATACCATCATATTTCCAGATTTACTCTGGTAATCTAACTTGATAATGTTTCTGCCACTCCATCCTGATTTAAAAAAAAAAAAAAAAAAAATCACAGAATGGTCTTCCTTACCCAGAAGGCCAACAGCATACTGGATTGCATCAAAAGGGTGGCCAGCAGGGCAAGGGAGGTCATTGTCCCTCTCTACTCTTCTCTGCCTTCCTGAGGCCCCATGTGGAGTACTGTCTGGGGCCCCCAGCTCAGGAAAGATGTGTATCTTTCAGAACAGGTCCAGAGGAGGGCCATGAAGATGATCAGAGGACTGGAGCACCTCTCCTACAAAGACAGGCTGAGGGAGCTGGGCTTGTTCAGCCTGGAAAAGAGAAGGCTCTGGGGAGACCTGATCGTGGCCTTCCAATACTTAAAGGTAGCTTACAAGCAGGAGGGAAATCAACTTTTTACATGCGTAGATAGTGATAGGACATGGGGAAATGGTTTTAAACTAAAAGAGAGAAGATTTAGATTAGATGTCAGGGGAAAATTTTCACAGAGAGGGTGATGAGATACTGGAACAGGCTGCCCAGAGAAGCTGCAGATGTCCCATCCTTGCAAGTGTTCAAGGTCAGGTTGGATGGGGCCCTGGGCAGCCTATCTAGCTTCTGATTTAGTGGCTGGTAATTCTGCTTGTACAAGGGGGTTGGAACTAGATGAACTTTGAGGTCTCTAGAAAAATAAGTATTTAAAAAAGCATATAATTTCATATAACAATGCCCTTAGACTAAGCATAGTAAGCACTACTCTTCTTTTTGACAACACACACAGGCTGTTCTTGTGTAGTTACATGTTACCATCATTAACGTATAATATCGGGGACGTTTGGTGTCTTGTTGCACAGATGTAAATATGCAGGACAAAGATGGGAGACAACCATAGCAAACTGCTGAACAGCAGAGCTGCCCTAATTTCTGACATTCCAGATGGAAGTAAGTATGCACTTGCCACATCAGATGGAATGTATTCCTTTCAAACACATTGATTCTACCAAGCAGCATCCAACATAGCATCTCTAAGTATCAAGGAAACCCCAAAGAATGGCCTAAGTCTAAATTTCATCAGAAGAAAGTTTTCAGACAGGAAAAAAAGGACAAATTCAAGGAAAATTGCTAGGGAGAGGCTAGGTAATATGAAAAGAAAAACCAAAACAAACAAACACACACAACCAACATCCCAAAGAAAGGTTAAGAGCAGAGAACTAAGAGAACTGTCAAAAAGAGAGAAGTGAATATCAGAGCAACAAAAAAGGGAATAAAAGATAGAAGTGTGAATATATTATATAAGCGAAAATAGCAAAATGCTGAAAGCAAAATGTGCAACAACAAAAGAAGCTTTTGTTCACTGGAGACCCAAGGAAACATTCCCCCAGAATGATACTAAATATCATTACCAAAAAGTCTGAGATCAGTAGTGAAGAGATGAATCACCACAGATAGTACAGTAAATTAATGATCTTTTCTATAAAGGACTTTCCTGCCTTTACTACTATAATTCAATGATTCATAATAGAAACTGACATACAATAGCTTTTCACGGGTAATATTTTGTACCACGTTTTCTGTTGCAGACAACACCCCAGACATTTTCTTAAATAAACATACAATACTGTGTCATCTAACTATAAGAGTAAAGAAACTGCTGGAGGTACTGCCAAGCATGAAAGAAAAGGGTCTGTAAGCTGGTGAATTGATAGGGAAGACATCCAAAGGATGCTTCTAGAACTGCAAGTCAAATATGCAGAGGTCTGAATTACTTCCTGTAACCAAATTACGAGAGATCAAAAAGAAGCCCAAACATTAATTTATAAGTGGACAAACAAACAACAACAAAAAAGCAGTCAAATTCTCTTTTCAATGTGTATAAGTGAATATTTCAAAAAAAAACTTACTTCATCCCCCTCTTCAATTAAAGCCTGTATTGTACTAAAGAGAGATCCATAAGCTCCTACTGTCACCAGGATATCTGTCAGAGGGTCAATCTTTCTTCCACAAACTCTCTCATATACTTGAGACAAGGTTCTCACCAGTGATGGATGCCCCTGTTCAAAACAAAGAAATGCAACTGAAAGAGTTTATATGTTGTCAGCAACACACCAGTGTTTCGGGGCTTTTTTTTGTGGTTTTTTTTTGCGCTCCCATGGATCAAAATAACACATTATGAAATAGAAAAATATGAGACGGACCCTCTGTTAATGTGTTTTAACAGGTGGTGTAGCTTAAAGTATTTGTACATTGGGTAAGTGAAGTTAATTTATTTGAATCCATTGGAAATTTCTTTTTCAAAAGCTGATACTTTTGAATTTCTATCTTATCGTCATATCTCAGGATAGCTTTAGGTAGCCTGTAGGAGAGCTAGGACAAGAGATAGGAGAAGGGAATAAACTGATACCAGTTCATCTTCATTACGTTTAGAGTTTCTTTCCTACCTACTCATATCTTCATCTGAAGTGCCTTCTCGTTTTCATTAACTTTGAACTAAAAATGTTTTGGTGCAAGGAAAATCTTTTTATCTTGTTTATATACTATGATAATACGATAATTCATATATTGCAAACCTCAGATGACCTTTCACCAGTTGACGCAGAGGTTAGTGTACTCTTCTCAAAATGTGCAATGAACAAGAAAACAAACATAAAGACCGTCTACAATATAGGAATAAAAAGGCACAACTCTGTTTACTCAGGAAGACCAGAGGTTTCCTGCTGTGAAAAACCTTTTCTTCTTCCTTTTGGATACTTGGTAAAAAGAGAGAAAGCAGTTCTGGGAGAAAATTCAGCTATATAACAAAAAATCCTCCTCTAAATACTGAACATTGTAGCTACACAAGTAGGGCATAAAATTACAAATCTCTCTGTAAACAAAAGCATGATCATAATTTAAGGCTTGCAAGTCATTTTTCATTGAAATTGCAGCCATTTCTTCCCATGAGCGTGTCAGCTATACAGGAATGCTGCACCACCCAAGTTACTCCACATCCAACTCAAGACCTAAGTGCTACATGGCAAATCACACAATGTGTAGTGACTATCCTCCAGAGGGGAAACTTACTCTAATACTTCCTAATCTCCACTCAGATATACTAACTTTATGGGTGCATCTTTTCTTGAGGCATTGTGTCAACTGATAGTGTACTTCTTTCTCATTCTGGTATTATCTTATCCAATTCATGTCTACACAGACCAAATAAAAGGAAAATGTGTAATTTACAATCTTTTAGTCTGTAAATCGATTTATATCATCTTTAAAGGTTCAAACAATCCCATATGCACTCTACCATTTTGCTCTTGCTGAAGTATTCTGCCTTAAGGAAGACTACACAGTCTGTTGTTTGGTAACAGGTAAAACTGCTCAGGAAACTTACTTTGGGACAGAAGAGTATGAACTACCAGTACAACCATCTTCAGACAAAGTTTTTTTTTCCCCCCTGTGGCAAGATCTCCACTGACCTCGACTCCTCAAGTTCCACAGTACTTACAAAGCCTCGTGTGTACTGGTTCAGTCTGTCAACTGCTGCTGCTTTTGCCAGCTCTTCTTTAACATAGCCGGGAGGGCATATATCAGGAAGGCCTTGACCAAGATTAATGATTGAGGGATCTGCTGCCACCTTTGTAAATTCAACCCTAACAGAAAAAAAATACATCTTCAATTTAACATACCAGATGGAATTACCTTTTCCTTCACCATCATTAGAAGACAAAAGAAGTATTTTGCTTTGCCAAGTTCACAGTAGTGGAAACAGTTTTAAGTAAAGTGTGCTCATGCTGAGGGATAGGGTCTGGGACAATGTTAAGTAACCACAGGAGTCTGAGAGAACCCAATGAACAGTTAACTTTCTGCTCCACAGAATAACTATCTTACCAGCACAATGGTGCTCATATGTGCACACACAAGCATACAGGTTTTCTGCATATAGGCAGAAAACCCTCTTCGCAAAATGAAGTAGAACTAAATGAGAACAGGTATATTACATGATTTAAAGCCTAGATTCTGTCCAGTAAAGGTGTCACTTAAACTACCCAGTCATCTCTGAAGATTGTAACTTTTTTTTTTTGGTGATTTTAGACAATGGATTGCTATAAGCTCTTTGTTAACTATTCCTAGTACCCTGTCAGAAACTAAGGTTAAAACACTTGAACAACTTTGTTTGTATGGTTTTTTTTTTTTTTGTCTGTTGTTTTTCACTCTTGTTAACATTTAGGTAATCAGGAAATGGTAAAATGCAAAATTTACCCATGAAAAGAGGAAGAAAATAAAACACAGCATCACAGTTCAATCAAAATAAAAACAAATTGCTAACAAAGAAAAAAATGATCTGAGGCTGGATGAGCAAAACAACCTTGTGTTTGCATATGCGCATACTTAATGTGTATGTATATATATGTGTAATGTAAGCCCCAAGCTGTTTTCATTAACTAAAAAAATACCATATTTACCAGTGATGGTAATAGTGTTTTGTGACCAATTTAATAGCTAGTAAAAAGCATACTAAGAGTAAGAATATAAATTACAAAGACAAGTATAATGGTTTAAAAATTAAGTCAGATTCATTTGTTAAACAAAAAGTGAGTATTAGTGAGATAATTATTCAACTCAGCATTTAAATTTGAAAGCCAGCTACACTACCACATCCAAGAGCTATACTTGTCTTATGTGGTTTACTAGATACACAGAAACCTAGGCCTAATGCCTAATGTTCAAAAATGTTTAACAGGATTTGGTTCGTTGCTTCTTTTAAGCAGGTAACAAATATATTTCAGCAGAGACAGCAAGAGCTGTGCACTTTCTTGTTGGCAATAATTATCAGTTTGGGAAGAAAACATATCAGCCAAAGATTTTCTGAAATTTGCTGCTATTTTCCTTCTACTTACCATATATTGCTATCAAGGCCTTCAATTCGTCTTGTGTTTTTGTGTCTAAAGGCCATTGTCTGCAAGATCAAAATATACAGACAGAAGGGTTTTGTTTAGAAAGACAAAGTACTGTATTGTTGCATCCTGCCTGACAAACCCTCCTTCGTGCTTTCTCAAATATACCACTGCCAACTGAATTCAGTTGTTACTCATTAAATGTCTTTCATTAAAGCTTCTGTAATAGCTTGAAAACAGACTAACAAGAAAACACATTATAAGTGTCATAAACCCTCATTCATCACTGTCTAAAATGAATTTGCAGCAAGGATGAAAGAGGAGCATAATTTAGCTCGGTAGCTTTAAAAAAAGACTTAAAAATTAGAATACATATGTTCTTTGTTTTTTATAGGATACACTAATATCTTAAAGGTAACTTCTTTTTTTTTTCCTAGCCCAACTCAGTTTGGAAATCATGTGTTTTCTAAGCAATTTTACTTGCCAAAACAATGGCTAGCAAGAAAACAGGAAAGACATTTCATATTTTCATTCAGGCTTTCAAAACTTGTAAATGTTTAATTATAACACATTAAAAACACATTAGAATATGTCTTTTTGCTGTATATTCAGACCTTTAATGAAGGTCTTAGAAAACTGCTTTAGAATAGACCTCTTAGTCCTCCCTGTAAAGGTAGAGAAAAACTTTTTAATAGATCTGACATAAAAAAAAAAAAGAAAAATTGGGAAAAGAAAACCACCAGATCTATTTGTATGTGCAAGCAACAAAGAAAATAATCATAAAGCAGTACATGTCCATTTCTATCTGGAAATCAGCTGGGCACTAGAAAAATGATTCACATAGGAAATAAGACTCTTAGAGCTCCAAACACTCCAGGTTCTTCGAGTTAGACTACTAATTTTGTGACTTTTACCACTGCTTGGTATTATTATTTTGTGAAGGATTCAAAAAACATACTCCAGCTACCACACTTTGAGAAGGACTAAACACCTGAGTTGCCATTACACTTCAAGTTTCTACTTTGAAACAATGGGATTGGCTCACAGTTGTAATTTTATGCAGGCACATGTTTGTACTCAAGCTTTTTACAGTCATTAAGCTACTTTATATATAACAATTTGAAACATGTGAAAGCAATAAATAAACTAACAGATATTTCACTGCTCATTTGTCTTCTGTACAGATCTAAATCTGACTTCAACTGTAAGAGACAAACATCCAAAGAACAAAACATAGGACATCTTTCATGGTTTGCTGCCTGAGGATAAATAACTAGATGGGTGAAGTTGTACTTCCTAACAATGGACATATACCACAGCTAAGAGTGAGTTCTGACTGGGTGAACAGTACTGCATCTATTTAAAAAACACATATGGCTTAGAAGACGAATCCAATTTTACAATGTTTGCCTTGGTAAATATGATCAGTGTCTGCCTATACCATACAAATACCAATAACATAGGTTAGACTGAGCCCCTCTCAACAAACACACGCTTCCATTTTTTTCTCCTCATGCTAGACTACTACTCATACTATAAGGAATAAGAAACCTTGTTTTGAAACTTCTCAGCTAAAAATGAGAATTCTGCATAGTGCCATGGGAAATTTCTTTCACTGATCCACTCTTCCTAAAATTGTTTCAATTTGCTAAAAGCTTTTCCACTGTAGGATTTTATCCTCAACTGTAACAAAGATCTTAACTTCGGTAAGTAATTTTCCATAGCTAAAAATACATAGGCAAGTAAAGAAAGCCCATTACAGCCCTCACACTACATTAAGTTTAAATACTTAATATTTCAGGTCTATTTATTTTTTTCTTGTATCTTGAAAATAGCTTCAAAACAGAACAACTAAAGTTACATTAGTTTTCAGATGTTCAGCTTACAGTGGAGTTGAGGTTCACCTCGTTACTTTCAGCAAGTAAACAAATTACATTTATAAATGATACCCAAAGGAGCATTCTTTCTTCTAGAAGGTCATGACAACTCTTAACATTCCTTTCTAGTCTAGTCCAATTATGTCATGGCTTGATAATCTTCAAGCCCTTTTTAGGTGCAGAGCTAGGATGGCCATGAGTGTTAAATAAGAGCCACGTCCTCACCAAGCTCTAACTCTAACTTCCTGCTTTCCTTAACACTGATTGCTTTAGATGGAAAGTCAGGAGCTGCTTCTATTTACCTTTTTTCATAATACAAAGAAATTCGTGATCAAATTGAATGGCAATATGTTTAATGACAGAAGCACATACTTTTACATAATTAAATTGCGGAATACAACGTCAAAAGCTGCAAATGAAGCCAAAATCTTAAGTAAATTGAAAAATAAAGACAGGATGAAATTTCAGCTCGGTCAGTAAGAACATCCAGGTGCTTTAAACAGAATATAAATACAGCACGTGAAAAACTGACTTAGGCCAAATCTGACTTCCCAAATGACTTGTATGTTAAAAGAAGCCTCTCATATGAGCAAACTATGCTACAGTTGTCTGTATAACAGTTTCAACAGCTGTTGTAGGTGATCTGACATGTGCCTTGGTTGATCCAGCTTGCTAACTAGATGAACTCCTGCTCTGTGACCTGGGAGCACAAACTGCATTCCAGAGTTCTATATACAACACCAAGCATAACCTCCAGCCACACACCACGTTGCAATGCTCTTGCTTTCTCTCAGCAAAAGATAAATACTTAAGCTGAAGCTAAACAATCTCATATGCATTTAAGCTGGGAAATTAAGGACGTACTGTATAAACATAAGTTTGCAGTGCTTTTATATCCCTTGTTATTGCAGCATTAAAAAATCACAACTACCCCTATTGAATTAATAGAAAGCCAAGATACAAAGGAATTGACATACCACAATTCTGTGATAAAGCTGGCACGAATCTGTCTCCTATATCTCAGGCTAATGCTCTAACAGTTAGGCAATCCTTTCAGCTCGTACCTGTAGCACTGACTTTAAAAACTGAAAAGGATACACAAAGTAAGAACTGACAAATTCTGTTGTGCTAGTGTGGTTAAATATTTAACTTGTTAGAAAAACTTACTTTAGTCTTAATATTAAATGTTTGGGTCAAGGTAACTAGAAGTAAAGAAAATACAGCTAATATGTATTTATTGGCAACATTATGAAATAAGTGTATCTCTAAAATATTGCATGAAATACTTTTATCAGTGAAGTACATTGAATACTTACATCAGAGGCTGAAAGCTTGAGGGACCTAGAAAGTAAATTTGTTTGTAGTTGGTACGTTCCAATGCCACGGCAACAGAGGCTTCGGGAAACAACAAGCATGCCTGTATAATAAATAAGTAATCTGAAAAAAACCTTAGATTCCAGGAACAAGTTTCCTAAACATCGCTAAGCATTTTTAATAGATAAAAGCTTCTCTTCCCTTCAGTGATTTTCTTTCATTGAAATCAATTTTAGTAAATTATTACCTTATCACATTTTGTACACATCAAGGATGAAACTTTAACTGACAAAGTTTAAAAACTTTTCTGAATGTCATATAAAATGAAGGTTTCCTCTTTTTGAGGGCAATAATCTTTTCTTTTCCTTAGGATGAAAATTAAGAGTTAAATGTAATTCAAAGTCTCTGTTAGAATTGTGAAAATGCATTTGTCTACTACAAATTACTATCAGAGTTGCCAATTTATACACAATATAAAAAGGACCCAGCATTAAAACTGGTCTCAATTTTTCAGCTGTTTCAAATTAAGCATTCAGAAACAGAGATAATGAAAATGACCAGTCACACTGGAGTAGGAGGTCTCTGCACTTTATATAACTAAAAGAAGTTCTGCCTCAATGACTTGGGCAAACATTAAATATTTAGCATGGCTGAAAATAGACAGCCAGGAATGATGTTCTGTGTGAAGTAACAGACTGCTCGTTGGCTGCAAAAAATGAGCCCTATTAATCAATGACTGCAAAAAGACACATGAGCTGATACCTAAGGTAGCTACTTCCAAGAAGTTTGTTGAAACATATGTATTGGATTACAATGTCAAAGTGAATTGAATTTGTAAGAGAAAAACATCGGAGTTTATCATTAGGAAGAATGGATTTATTCCCATGAGGCAGTATTCCTTACACTGAAAATGTAAATAAATCTAAAGACCACTAATACTCCTTTTAAGCATGCCTCATTTTGTAAGTTTTAGAAGAATGTTATTTTGCCTTTCTCTTTTTCCAGTGCTCCAAACTCAGTCTTAGTTCTGAAATTAAGGTCCTTCTGACACAATACTGAGTGGTACCTAACTCAATTAGAACCTCAAGAATATCCATACAAGCCCATTGGGTTTAGTGATGTGCAAGTATGTAATTCACTAATGTTTCCTTTAAAAGCAGAAACAGTAGCAATGTCCTCAACTCAGGTGGCCAGAGGACTACCAAAAATAAACAGCAATTAAAATTTTTGCACCAGTCAGCAGATACTCTGAGAGACATAGAAGAAATATATATGTTTAATAAGACCTGTAAATACCATTTAAAAATAACATTTAAAGTTATTTTTAATAATAGCACGTAGCATTGATAACTACAAAGACAAAAAAGATTGTGAAGCTCTCCTGGTTGTGTATAACATACGGATTCTGTCTTACATGACTACAACAACAGCACTACTCTCCCAGGGTTAGATGAGTGACAGAGACAACCTTACTTTTACAGCACACAATTGCAGTAGTTATTGCAGTGTGACAAACACGCACGTCTTTACCTGGTCATTTTGCACTTAGAAGTAGCAAGATGACATAAAAATTTTCCAAACTTGACATGCAAAGTTAACTGGCTACCTTAACAGGAAAAAAAATAGAGTCTGTAAATATTGATAGCATTAGTGCCACGCTGCACTAAAAGGCAGTGTGGTATTTGACAAGGCATTACTTGCTGTGAGGCAATCATGCAAACCCATGGCATAGCATGAGGAGCAGCAGACCTGTATCACTGCAGCGTGGTCAATCTCTGAAGGTACATGAAACATCTGAAGTAAAAATTGATATCCACCTTTAATGCCAGAGAAGTGTAGAAATTGTGAAAACTGTATGAGGAACAGAACGGAAAAAAATATTTCTGGAATATACAGAAATACTGGAAAAAACGGGGAAAAAAAAACAGCCTCAACAAGGAAAGTCAAGGTTTCTGTATGTAGTTCTGCTACATTTAAATATTTGTGATGCTTTTCTAGAGAATGCTCTTCCCTCTTCTGCCACATGGAATGCTTGCTTTTAAGCAAAATTTTAAGGAAATAAAGGCAAAGTCCTGCTAGAGTCCCCACCCCCAGACCTCATAAAGAAAACATGACCTACTCTTTTTCCTCCACACACGTACACTCCCACAAATATTGTACATAACATGTTAACACATAACACAGGCTCAAAAGAATTACTTACTGTTACTTTTAGGATGAGCGCACACTTAATAATTAGCTCCGCATACGTTTTATCAATTAGGCATTTTATAATGTCCTGTGGTTATTTTTTCTCATCCCAATAAAGCTTCTTCCAGTAAAATTACAAAATGCTTCTAATGAACTCATTTCCTCCCTCCCTCCCTCCCCTTCTTTGAAACTACAGGCCAAATGCTGCCGCCCCTTCATATTTAACTTCAGCTATACCACCTCTTTAAGGACGCCTTTGGGCTTGACAAGCACACAGTCAGAGCGCTCCAGCCAGTGCATTTTCTCCATGCAGAGAGCAGTCTCACTCTGCAGTTCCAGTGACAATCACGTTACTTGAAACAGCGCAAGCCCTTCAGCTCCCACAACAATGTAAATACAACCACTGTTATAGTTTAATATTTGTTGGATACATAAACTTAGATGAAGATCGTATCTCAGATAAACTTTATGAATTATTTGAAAGACTGCATCATTGTACACAGCCAGGGAAGGATGGCATCTGAGGAAGAGTGGATGCCACCTTACAGACTCCTCTCCACAACATTTTTTCTGCCACGTAAAAGCAGTTCATGATGGACCAAGCCAAGAAAATCATTGCTGAAATTGCTGAACTCAGGGAAACTAAGTATTTTAACAAATGCCACTAGAACTTAAGAACTGCTGCACACGACAACATTTTGTCCTTTCTCGTTCCATAGTCCACGAAATAGAGACAACCAAACATGGAGAAACAAACTTCACAGTGCAGAACGAGAAGAAGGATCAGATGGTGCTTGGTTTTACTTATCCACCGCATATTGCAACTGCGGCACTTACCCATTTTACGCTGCACTTATTGTTACACTGACACTCACCTACCAAAGCATATTTCCAACATGAAGCACCCCGAGCTCGCAGCTGGAAAGGCACCAGCCCCCGCCTCACCAACGGGCCCGCTCCCACCCGGCCTGCCGCCTCAGCCCCCGGCTGCGCAGACGCCCGACAAACCTCTCAGGGAGGAGCCTTCAGAGGCGCTCTCAGGCCTGACGCGCAGGCGCCGTGAGGAAGCGGCCTGCCGAGGCTCCGGCGGCCTGGGACCCCGCCCCCGCTGAGGGACAGCCAGCCAGCGCGGCCGCGCCTCCGGCCCCGCCGCCGCGCTCCCGCCCACGGGGAGGAGCCGCCAGGGTGGAGCCCAGCAGCCTGAGCGGATGGGAAAAGACCCGCCGTAGCTCCGCTGACGCCTCTGAGTGAGATGGCGGCTGCGCGTTGCCGAGATCCGACAGGCAGGCCGAGGCAGGGCTCAAAGCGGCCCGTGAGCGGCCGAAGAGAGCGCAGATCCGCGCGGGCCGAGCTAGGGGCGGCCCAGCGCCGCGCGAGAGCGGGAGGACGGCGGCAGCGCCTCCACCAGGCGCCCCGCGGCCGCCGCGGAGCGGGGCGAGGCCTGATGCGGTGCGCAGGCTGCGGCGTTGGCGTCGCCTCCTGTAGGGAAGGGGGGCACCGGAGCGCCACACGAAGCGTTACGCCGAGGCGGGCAGCTGAGGTGGAACTGCACGCAGGTCTTAATGATGCGTAGTGAAATCCAGGGGAGAGGCTGGTGCTCACAGAGTAAGGCACAGGACCGTGGCTGAATGTTTTAGGAAAGCTGCTGCTTTCCAAGTGCTGGTGGATTTGTGCCAGAGCTTGAATTATGATTGTCCTGGTAATTCATAACTCAAGTTCTTCTCGATACGGAACCACGTACAAACGTAATCTCCTGAAAAACATAATTAAGAACTAGCACTAGGCTGATGCAAACTGTGGTAACCGGTTACCCTCTTGGACTTTATTTTGGGAGGGAATGAAATGTCCAGATTGTTAACATAGATCCTATACATAAGTTCACCTCTTCAAAGAATAGGGTTTTGCAGATTTCTCAAAGTATCGCATAAATTCACAGGATTTACATTGCAAAGCTTCCATACGCACACATGAAAGCTACCCTGCTTCTAAATGAGAGCGGAGGTCACTGGAAAGTGAAACTTCAGACAGCTGTGGGTACCATTGCTTGGGTACACCCTGACTGCTTTAAGTCTTGCTACCGTTAGGCATATGTGGTCACAAAAAGTTCCCTTTAATCATCACTGAATTTGATTATTTACTTAGGGAAACAAATTTAAAATGCCTCCTTCCCAACCTTTTTCTGTTTTTACAAATCTTTACAAAACCAGTTTCCTTTCTATCACTGTCACCACATAGTTTTGGGAAGGGATGAGCACAATTTGTAACACTGTGATCTTATCAGACCACTGCAGACATGTAAGAACCTCGCCTCCCAGATTTTTACAGGGGCCTGTAGAAGGGACAGGACATTACACGTCAAATTCGCCTCTTGTTCTAAAATTTCCAATAATAGAGAGAAATATTTTTTAAAGAACTGTGCATAATGAGATACTTTTCCTAGGAAGTCTTCCTTGTTTTATTTTTAAACATTAATGCTAGAAAGAGGGCTAGTGTATCAATAACAGTCATGAAGAGATGGGTTAGCAGGCAGAACGTTAGCAGTGATTATCAGGTGTAGCAGAAACATCTATTACTTGGATATCATTACTACATGCATTATGTACATAATCATTATAGGCATTCATAGAAAATAGTGAGAGCTGATTGAAAAAAATAATGTCATAGGATGGACTAGAACACATCTACTTGGATGTAAAAAGTAACCTGAAAAAAAAGTAATATTAAGGAGACCTAGCTGTGATTTTGATGCTAAATATAGTATGCAAAGAACTTGCACTTTATTATTTTATTTTCTGTAGTGCTTTTTAAGAAGTTTAGTGGTTTCAAGCACGGTGCTCCTGCTGCCTATAGTCTTGTGCTTTTAGACGTAGTCTCTGTAAGTATCCATCGGAGGGCAGCAGATCACAAACTTTGTCGTGTCACAGGACAGTCAAAAAAAAAAAAAAAAGTTTAGCTTCTGTTGGCCATTCACAACATCGGTGCCCGGATTTTTCACTTAATTTCTTGTACAAGTCAGGCATAACTGGGAAATCCATACAATGGTATATTCTCTAGCTCTGACTTACACATCAGTCAAAATTCACTGTAATGATAGAGCGCTATGAAAATCTTAGTTGCATACTCAGTAGCACTCCTCTCAAAATACTTTTGCTGGCACTCACATTAAATTGTTCTTTTTTTTTTCCAGACATCCCAACTAACTCATATTGACTTCCAGTTTAGAAGCATCTCATTCATTCTGTGACTGCAGTGTAAGGCCTTGTAGTTTTTTTGTTTTTTGTTTTTTTTTAAATGAAATTCATGCATGGCTGACCTAACTGCATAACACATCTTCATTTACTGGAAGTGAGATTTAGTGCATTTTTAAATTTATTTTAATATAATCCTGCTACATCTTATTTGTAAAGAAGAAACACAAGTCAGGAATCTCTACACTTCCAAACAGGTTAGCGAGAGGTAGTTCATGTGAAGAAGAGAATATTACTTCAGTAGATGCCAAGTTACTTGGCATCTGTGGACACTATTAACAGTCCATAGAAAATCAGCTGACTTCAGCTAATTTTTGTCTGCTGGAGTCCTCTAGCCTAGTTACAGCATGTAGGGCTCCAATTAAATTTGATATTGGTGAAATCAAGGTAGAGACAAAAAACAAAATTTAGGTCAGCTTTCTCTTGGGATATAGCCAGTGCAGTGTTATGCAAGTCATAAAAACAAAACTTCACACATGACAGTTCAAAAACACATAATTTCCTTTTTATATAAACTGAGGGTGCCAGCTTTTTTCATCAAGAGGAAGAAGTACTCCATTACTGATTGGACATACATGTCTTTGATAGTCTTGTTTGCAAACAAGAAATTGATTAAATCCTGTTTTTCTGATCATTAAAGCAACTGAACAACACATGAGAGAATTTATTTGCTCACGATTCCTTTACTTGCTGTCATCTTCTTTTCTTCTTCAAGACTGCACAACTATCTTGTGCTGGCAGTCCTCTTTTTCAATCAAAAGCACAGGAAGGCATGCCAATGTCTGCAGCAGTTTAGTACCAGTCCTACATCCATGCTTCTGCAGCAGGTTAGGTAGGCTACCTACACACCTCTAGACCATGGCTAACGTGGAGTCTCTCAGCTGGGAGAAATCTACTTTATTCCCAGCCCATTGCCAAGCTGACACTTCACAGTCTCCCTTGTTGTGCCTGTAAGCCCTGTTTAAGAAAAAAATGCAAATCTTTTCTTTAGGAAATGTTTACTAAAGTAATGTTCTGGGAAACTAGTATACTACAATGAGTAAAATGTGCAGTAAATGCAGGTTATGGAATACTGACCAAATATCTGGGAGGCCCACTTTTATTCCTACTGAATCCAGTCAGCATCTGGACTGGGGATACCTGGCTGCTTCCACACATGGTGACTAACACTGGATTGCATCATGGGAGTCTACTAAGCTGGAAATATTTCAGTGAGTGTTTCCTATATTACTCACAGTCTGTAGCATTAAACAAATGCACGAGACTTTTCAGTCATTTGGAGTGAGCTGTTTGACTTACGTCTAGATTTTTTTGTGCTTAAATGTCCCAAATACATGCCAAGGAACTCCTCATATCACACTGTGCTATGGGCATTACTTATTTTGACTCATTCAAAATAGATGTTTGGGTTTGGTCACTGGAGGTTTGTTTCTTTGTTTTACCTGGTAGGCTACACTGTAATAATTTACTTACCAGATAGTAGCTTAGCACTATTTAAAAGAGGCATCATAGCCAATTACGTTGATCCCAGAGTTCAGATTATACTGGCTTTATTGCCTCTAAGGATCTAATCTAAGCAGGTAATGAGAACACTTCAGTTCTAAATGACCTCATACATTGTGTCTAAGAGAAAACTGAATGCAACAGGAGAGTGAAGAAGATGGTGGATAACTCTGGCATTTCTTATTGTCCATAAACAGATCAACGGTCATTTATGTATATGCTGTTCACACTGCTAAAGCTGATTTTGTGCTAACAGATTCCAGAGGTGCCTTATTCTGAAGATAAATTTAGGAAGAGATACTTCAGTGTAAGAGACCTCTTAATCTTATCTTTCCAATATTCTCCAGGAAAAGAAAAAGGCAAATTTCTGCTTGAGTTGTAGGATCTAGTTATCTACCAGAAAGGAATTCTCTGGCAATTTTACTGATAGGAGCTTCAAATAGCACAGAACTGGTGTTTTAACCTTCTATAGGGGTATTCAGAATAAATTTTTCTGATAAATCATTTACCAGGCCACACTTTAGGAAAGAAGACTGAAGTGAGTGAGAAAGGTCTAGAATGAAAGTGTGCTGAAAGACAAATAAATGGGTTTTGATCTTTTGATCTAAAAAGATTACTCTGAGGCTTCGTGATGCCAAGCAAATCCTTCTGTATTTTAAGGGCAAGTTAAATGGAAAAGATCTTATATTGGTTGATCCCAAGTTGGTTCTTTCATTGATTTAATCAATTTTGGTTAAACCAAGTTAGAGAGTAATATCTCACATAAACTAAACTGCAGTTCTGACACAAACTCCTGGAGAAAAAAAAATAGTTGGGGACTATCATCAGCAACAAAAGGTTAGTTGAAGGGGGTGACTCTCTTGAGCTGAGTCAGTTGAAATCAGGGCTGCATATCTGCAGCCTAACAAGTAAAGCAACAGTGATCATGTAGAACAGCACGACAAATAGCTTCTTACTGGAGGGCTTCCAATTTCTAGTTTGCTAACCTCCACAGTAAGCATAAAGCTGTCTCCAGGCAAGTTCTGGAATGACTAGAAATACAAGGCTTTGCGAGAGTGCTGAGCAAACAGAAACAGACATTAATGAAGTATTTTCTTTATATAGAATTCTTTTCTCTGTTAAGAGAAGTGAAATACAGAAATTAACATAGAATAAATGAAAGAAAGATCTAAGATGCTTGTGACTAATCTTGATCTACATAAGAATACACTGAAATGCATTTTCCCTCTTTTCTGTAGAAATATACATGATAGAGGGTTTCAAGAGCAAGAGTCTTAAGTACATTCTTATTTAATTGCAGTTATAGTGTATAGTGAAGTCAAAGTGTCTGTAACAAAGAGTGAATAGCAGTATGTAATACTATAATGTGAGAAGAAAATATAGCAATAATAGCAAAATGGCACCATCCAAGGCTGTAGCAAATGAGAACGAGCCCAAATACAGCAGCCGTAGATACAAAAACAAAGAAAGACTATTTACCCTTAGAAGGCTTCTAGTACCCAGGAATCTCCAGTGATATACCCTTCCACTGCCAACCCTTAAGTGAGGTCTGGGAAGGGGTGGATCCTGGCTCCACTCTTTCCAGTCACTCAGGGGCATTGCATGCACCTGAGCTCCCCTGGGTTGGTCCTGCCTTCCCACCAGGTGCTCCATCACTGGCTCAGGCCGTGACTTAGCATTTCTACTACACAGTAGTATCCTAAAGCTTTTTAAAAAAAATCATTTTTGTTAGTAGAATTTAAGCATGCACTGATCAGTGATAAGTAATGTAGTGTTAAGTGTCACATGTGAACTGTTCGTGCTTATAGAGTTTGTAGAACTAGTAAACACTTACTTTGCGTTGAAAGCAATTAGGGGAATAAATACTTATTGTTAGCTGCTCTGTTTACTTGGAGTCCACCTCCAGCTTTCTTGAAGAGTCTCAGACAAGACTTCACAATTACTCGGTAAGAGTAAGATACTAGGATCACCAGGACAAAAGAATGGAATGCCATCTAAAAGAAGCAGAGAATAACCCTTCTTTTTTGGCATTTAAAACACAGATGATGACTGGAAAACATCCTGCTTAGAAAACCATTGTTTATCCTACATTATGCTGTATATTTTTTAATTTTCTTTCCCTCTTACTGTTACTCAGGATGTCTCCTTGATCCCAACATACTAGTTTCTTCTTTATTCAAGCCTTTTGTTTCCTCCCAGACTCTTTGAAAACATTTATTTCATAAGAAATATTTCTTGTACAATATTTTCTAACTAGACCTTCACTGTGCTTAGTACAGGCTTTGTTCTGAACCTAAGAATTACCTACTGTGTAATCATCTGTTTCCTGTCTTCTAATGAAGGTTTATTCCATATCACCTCGGTATAGCCTTCAGCATTGTTACCTGTTCTACCTTTTAACATTGCATACCACTTTGATCCAATCTTTTGACAGGTTTTTTTTTTTTTTTTTTTTTCTGTGGAACTTCTCTGCCTCCTGTTTCAAAGTACATTTATCTGACTAGGAATATTGTTTTAGGATTATATCTTTATTATCTGCTCCCCTGCCACCATCTTTCATTTATTCATCATCACCCTGTGTTTTGAAGCCCATCAAAAGCCTTCATTCAGCAGAGTATGTGAACAGAATCTTTGTTCAGCAAAATGCTTAGTTATGACTTTATGTTGTGTTTGTACAACTGAGTTAAGAGCACATGTACTCTTGCACTGGGACCAGTTCCCAGAGATGATGAATGAAGCACAACCATACTCATTTGTCTCTGCAATCCTCTCTCTCCTCTCCCTTTAAATCTTCCTCCTCCCTCACTTGTGAGCACTATTCCAGCTATAATATGATTTGAACTCAAGACAGCTAGATTTGAAAATGGTAGTTTCCATCAAAAACTATTCTGAAAAGTGATATGCTGGTTATTACCAGTAGTTTGGAACTGGTGGCCAGATAAGAAGCTGTATGGAAACTACTGAGTCATGGCCTGAACCACTGATTGAGCACCTGGAGGAAAGACCCACGCAGCCCTGGAAGCACAGGTGAAGGCAATTCACAACTCTTAGGCCTCATTTAAGGGCTGACTGCCACTGAGGAAGGATCTCTTTCTAGACATCCTTTCTTAGTAGAAGCTTTTTCCTGTGAACCCAGAATCTGATATGGGTGAGCAATATACCTCCCTTCCTTTGTAGCACCTTGCTATCCTGCTAGTCCTTCCACCTCTTTTGTAACGCCTTTTTCATCGTGTTGATCTTTCTAATTGCTACAGAAGCATAGCACTCAATTAAAATTCACTGTACCACTTTTTTTCAGTTTCCATTAGAGTGTTTTAAGGTGTGGCCAGTATTTCTCTGTGAAGAAAAGTTAACCTTTTCCTGTAGTGCTGTACATGTACACACTCTATAAAGAAACACCTGTTTGTTTGAGTACGAGGTATTCTTAAATAATCAATAAATTCTATCTGGCATGAGACTCCACTTGTCACTTAAAAGTGCATTAGCTGCATAGAGAACAAAAAAAAATTTATGTTTACAGGCTACTGTTACACATATTCCTGGTCAGCTGATGCTGGCTCAAATTTTTGTGGTCATCCTATTAATTTGATAAATGAAGAAAGCCCTTGCTAGTTTCTTACTATCCAAAGCTGTCTAGAGGGAGCAGAGAGTCTTGCCTGGTCTCGTGGCACGGGGTTTAGGCAGGTCTCTCCAGTGCGGGGACAGCTGCCACTATCCACGGATCCAGCAGAGGGAAGTGTTGTTCTAAAATACCCACCCCCACTATAAGAGTCTTATAAACTGCAAGTCACAGTATTGCACCAGCAGATCAATGATCTGGAAATCTCATGCCTATGAAATATGTGATTTATAAATTCTCAGAAGAAGACAAAGAAGCTTTAGCAAATGCCAGAAAGAGCAAGCATGATAATAATCAGGATTTTCCAGGGACTGAAATGAAATTATCTATAGATCTTCGGAGCTTAAATGTTTTTTATTCTCTTTTGGAGAGCAAATGTTTGTGTGGCATTTTAGAGATTAAAGGGTTATGATCTGATAGTTTGTGCTTCAGCTAACCATGAAGCTGTAGCCTTTCATATCAAAAGATGGGATCTTGAGAAACAGATGGTCAGAAATGCACTTGGTGATCACAAGGCATGTTGTCATAGAAAGCTTTATTCAAAAAGGTCTGGCTTTGTTTCAGGTAACTGCTTCCAGAGCAGTTGTCATTCATGATGCTGTTGCTCCCACAACTCCAAGCAGTACTGGAGGGGTAAAAGTCAAGTATAATGTCATCTTTGTGAAAGAATGTTCAATTAGAAATATTTTAAAGTGAAATTTCAATGACAAATGTTACCCTTCTAAGTATATGATGCTCTGCTATGTAGCTTTGTCTTTCTTATTCCATCAGATTTCCCAGAATTGTGTGAGTGCAGGGACTGAACTGCATAGTCAAGACACCCATTAGTCATGCCAAGCATAGCATTTGAAACTGTTACTTTTGAAGTTCAAAGCTGGTTTTGTAACATCGTCAAGTTAAGAAAGATCAGGGGATGGCATGATACGTGAAATGAAACTCTACTTTCCTTAGATGCCAAGGTGTTGTTTTTTTCTGTATCTTATAAATGTCTGTGACAATGGGAAAGAGCATTAGAGCTTGAAGGACATTTTCCTGATAATGCTGCTTGAAAAATATCAGAAGGAACATATCCTAATATAAGAGCATTAGGGTAACCCCCAAAGATGAACTTGATCCACTGGGTTTACAGTCAGGAGCTGCACAGCTGAAAACAGCATTGGTTTTGAGTGGGCGGATAACAGAGTATTCCCATTGCTCAGGTATCATTGCTCAGAGACCTTTGGGGTGTGATGGATGGGTTGAGTGCTCCCTCTGTGGGTCCTCAGGAGCCATTCCGCAGCAGGATAAATAAAACCAAACCTAGAAAGTTAGGTTGTAATGTGTTACTCAAGCAATTAGAACTTCATAACCATTAGGTGAAGTGTTCTGACTTAATATTTTTCCTGTTATTTTTAGCACAACAAAGTGTCCCTGGTTTAATAATTTAATGAAATATGAATTTGTCTTCCTAGCCTATTTGTCAGCCTATTGCTGACAAAAAAAAAAAAAAAAAAAAGTGTGGCAGATCCTTGAGACAGACTTTTCATTTTTAGTAAGGAGAAATAAAGATTATAGAATAAGAATAAGATTAGAGAATAAGATATATTTATTTTGCTCACAGAAAGGGTAAATAGTTCCAATATGGTAAAACAGACTAAATCATTAATCAGGGAAACGCTAGCAGAGCGGGTGATTCATAATGATGATGCAGTCGGCTAAGAAAGATGCAAGTCAGGAGACAAACAGGACTGCTGGCCTAGCTAATGTTTACCAAACTGCAAGAATGATTTTCAGAGAAATGGCAGAAAATGTCTTATGTTACCATCATTGTGATGACAGTAGCGTCTTCTCTGAGGTTAAATTGCCATTAATCAAAGTCTGTCTCCATAAGTAAAAGTTATCAGCCTAAACCAAATACAAAGCGAGTACATTCTGCACCATGCTAACAATATGGCTGCAAACCAGGAAAATAAGCATGCAATTTTTTACGACATACATGTTTGCATTAGCGTACGTTTGGATTAAAGTGCAAGCTTCAGTTTCTTTGTAAGTAGTTTCACTTTAGGCTCAACTGCAATGTTTGAGTTCCAAAATGTTTTTGCACAAGAGTATATTATATTTTAATAGTCCTTTTAAAAGCTGAAACTAATAGTAATATCTACACATGTACTCAATATGATTTGGAAATTATTTTCACAAAGATTTGTGCCAATGCTGTTTAAATGAAGGGAGTTTTGTACAGGTATGAGGAAAAGGATTGTTTTGGATATAGATCTTTTGATGTGAAGCTTATGACAAGACAAGTGGCAAACATTTTATAGCAGAATGTAAGGAATATAATTATACTGTAACTCGAATTTTGACTAGATATTTGCAGTGGAGTTGCTAAGAATGAAAATACTGTGGGAAAATTACTTGAGTAGATTCAGCTGTTTGCGTGCATGACTAAGAGGAGGTAGAAACAACACATTTGTCCCAGGTATTTGTAGAAATCAAGGTAGAACTCCAATTTTTCTTCTGGGCTTCATGCATTTACCCCAGCAGAAGCAGCCTTCGCAGACTTGCTTGAGAGAGGGAATCAGCTGACAGCTGGAGAAAGAGGAAGCAGGAAAGTCAAATGAACTTCTGGTGGTTTTTAAGGTGTTGTGTGTACTAGTGACTTTTCTTTTAATGTTATCTGTTTTTCACTGGAGCTAAAAAGCCAAAGAAGGGCCTTGCCATGCAGTGTGATGGCTTTTGGTCCTCCCTTTCATATAGGAGGATGCTCACTGGGTGTGTCTGACCACAACAACAGCGCTGGAGCGCTGCAGCGTATGCAGCAGTGGGAGAACTCAAGCTCGCTTTGTGCACGCTATTCATTTTTTTGGTTTAATTATCGCGGCAGGCGAAGGTTGTTTTCTCACCTCTTTCACCTCCCGCTTTTACCCCCCTCCGTTGGTGTGAACAGCGGGGATCCCGCCGCCGCTAAGCCGTCTCCCCAGCCCTAGCCAGGCCTCGGAATGAGGCTCTCATCGCCCCCGGCCGCTTCTGCCCCGTGTGGCCATCCCAACCCCGACCAGCCCTACAGGGCAGCGGGCGCAACTCGAGGCGGTGCGGGGAAGGGGGCAGCCTGGGCGGAGCCTCGAGGTGCCGCGGCTGCCGTGCCGGGTGGGCCGCAGGTGCGCGACGAGGGGCGGGCCGGGCGCGGCGGCGCTTTTGTCCGCCGGAGCCGCCTCCCCGCCCCGCGGCCAGTCAGCGGTTCCGCCGCACGCGCCCCATTGGCCGGCGCTGGCGGTAACGTGACGGCGGGGCGGGGCCGGAGCCGAGAAGTGCCGGTTGGAGCCGGTGCCTCGCGCCGCGTTGCGGGCTGCTGCGTGGACGGGGCGCGCTGCCGCGCGGCGCTGCGCACCGCGCCGGGCGGGAGGCAGGAGGAGGGGGGGTGAGGCGCTGCGGACAGGTAAGCGGGGGGCGGCCGTCTCCGGTAGCGCGATGTCTTCGCTGGCCGGGAAGAGCGGGACGGAGCGGAGCCGCCTAGGGCGTCGTGCAGCTCCCTCGGCGAGCGCGCGGCTCGCCTACCGCCCGCCTGCGGGGTTGGGCCCCACGAGACGCCCGGCGCCGCCCGCCCGCGGGGCTGCCGCCCTTCCTCGGCCGCGCGCTGCAGCAGCGCTCACCTGCCCGCCCCGCGGGCCGCCGGGATGGGTGCGGACCGGCCCTAGGGGTCGGGGCGCCGGTCCGTGCCTGCCGCGGGGTGGGGCCGGGAGAAGAGCGCTACTCCGCTTTGCGTAACGGCGGCTGCACGTGTCCTCGGGTGACCGCGAACGCGGGTTGCCCTCTGCTTCCTTCCCCTTCTTCGTGCCGGCACGGCCCAGGTGCGGCGTCACCTGCACCCGCGGGGCCGCTGCCTGCCCTCGGGCAGCTCGGAGCTGCGGCCTGCCCGTGCGGGGCCCCCCGCGCCCTGTTTCGGGCTGCTTGGTTCCTTCTTCCACACCCGGTGCTTCCGTTCCCTATCCCCAGCAGCGCGCTGCTCCCGTGTTCTTACACCGTGGTACTTGCTTATCCTCGGACCGGGTAGGTTTGGTGGTGCAAGGCTGACTTTATGCTGGTCTGCTCTGTGGTGGAACTGAGGCAGCTCTCTGGCTCCAATTAGGACTTTGTGGCGAGCACTGCAGTCGGCCGTTTCAGTAGGAGCAAGGAAAGCATTGAAGCTGTTTTCCCTGAAGCTTAACTTTTATACAGAGGTTGTCCTCAGTGATGCCGGTCAGGTAACTAACTGTGTTTGAACTAATGCCTAGTGTGGGCATTTGAAGTACTTTTGAGGTAATGGTAGAACAAGGTGGGAGCTGTGTGGTCATTTGTGATTTCAAGCATTGATGCTCTGAGTTCTGTTGGCTCTTTGCTTTCCTCACCAGTTTGCTGGAGCGATAAGAAGAGGTACCGGCCACTTCCTAGTGTCTCAGTGTTCTTCCTTCTGTACCTTCTCGGCAGTGAGGGTATTTGGTCACAGCGTTATTGGTGTGAGTCCTTAAACTCTTAAGGAGATGCTCCAAAGGCTTAAGGATTGCAGTCCTATAGGTTATTGCTCATAAAATTTGCTGTGTGGTGTTTATGTATGTGGTGTGTTCTTCTTTCACCCTGTGACACTGAGCTGGTAGGAGGATGGTGGAGTTTCCCACTATGCAGTGCTTTCCCTCTGTAGGTGCAGTGCTAACCAGTGCAAGGGATGTGGCAGGTGGGCGGGAAGGGAGGCTGTGGCGTTGAGCCAGCAGCCAGGATTGGGTACTCCTTCTCTGAAGTGTTTTCCCCTGTGTACTAAAATGTTTTGTTGTAACTAGAGAACAAAACCTGAGTTTAGCATATATTTTACGCAGTAAAAGTATTTTACACAGTAACCTAGTTTCAATTTCAGTAGGATTTGTGTAATTCATAGAAACTTGCATGTTTGTTCCCTCGCACTCCTGAGAAACAAGAGTTGCTAGTCTGATATCGCTATTCTTACTCGTTTTTAGGAAGATGGGATTCTCATCGAGAAGAAAAAGAAAATTGCCTTTTGTCTCTCTCCAGTTACTAATACGACTGCTCTCTGAAGTTGTGAAAACATGTTGAGTAGATTTTAGACAGGGAGCAGTAGTGCTGAAGAGACATCGATCAGTAATTCAGCATTATGAAATGAACCTCATAGAGCAGTATATCACTGCCAAAGAAGTGTTTTTGTAGTGGATTTCATGAATGGAGGGGAGAGGGAGGAAGGAAGCCTCATGTTCCCTTAGAGGTAGTGAAGGAGGCTGTGGCTCCAGTAATACTACTACAGCGTACAATACCTACTGCTAAAGCCATAAAGCTTTACTCAGCTAGGATTAGAAATGGGTATTTAATGTGCCTAAGGGGATACAGCGTGCTTTATGCTGGTCTCCATTGTCTGTTTCACGCTGTTATCTGTATCCTCTGCACCAACCTGTTGGGCTCTATTTGTTGTTCCTGTAGGCATCCTCATAGCAGCTGTTCAGCTCGTCTTGCAAATAGTGTTACTTTGCCAGTTGCTCTTGCAGTTCTTTTTTAAGAAGTTAGAGATAATTTGTCTGTATAACCAGAGCAGCAATGTAGAAGGGCAGAGAGTGTAAAGTGGAATTAATATCTGAATGTTTAAAATTGCTGTAGTGTTAATGTTTAAGTGGGATAGATTATATGTTACTTTAGGAACAGATGCATTTCTCTTGATTTGCTAATTAACAAATGATTCGCTTGATTCTTCTTAACTGGTGACAAGTTATGGTATGGCCTGTCTAGTATAAGCTTGTGTTCTGTGTGGGGTGAGTGCAGAGCAACATATCACAAGCTTGTAACTGTGCTCTGTGGTAGCTGCTAGAAGCAGCTGAGAGGCTGTGGCCTTCATTTTGTTCTCCCTGCCATCACCATGTGGGCGGTCAGTCTCATTAATGTCAGAAAGCTTGTTATGAGTCACGTGATCTGAAGTTACTGATAACTAAATGGCATACTTGTATGCACTGTATTGTGTATGTGTTCCAGTAGCAGTCTTGCTATGCAGACTTCGTTTTATTATAGTTATACTTGGATTTTTTTATTCTTTTTCCCAAAAGTTGTTAGTATGCTATAAGCTGGATTCAGATTCTAACTAGTTGAAATCAGATTGTAATTCAATACTGAACTAAAGTTTCAGAATACATATTGATGGTTTTCTACATTAGTTAAAACTTACTAGTATGAGAAGATGGATTTCTGGTGGGGTAGTACACTGAAAAGAAGGTAGACAACACAGCTCTCAACAAAGCTATTGCAAATGTGTCTGGTGTGTAATACGGGCATGCTCTCCTGCAGTGTACACCAGAGAGGGTTCTGGGGCCTTTCAACAGTCGGAAGGGGATTGTGGAAAGAACTCATAATGGAGTGTCTTCCATTTAACTCTTACTAGTGGCATTTGGTTTCAAAATATCATGTTCACACACCCTGAATTCAGTTATGTGAGTGCACTCTTATGAGCAGTACTCAACTGCTCTGTATGTTCTATTATTGTAAACTGGAATGCAGTTTTTCCATACATAAATTGAGGATTTAGCTCACTGGGAGAAACTGGAGAAAATGCCAGTAAGGAATCTAGCGGTACCAATAAAGAATACAGTAATAAAGCAATCTGGTTTTATTGGTTCTGTTAGTAGGCTTAGGACGTTGTTTTGGATTGTTGTGTTACAAACACTATTTACTTGTTTGGGAGATGCTTACCTGAATTGTGGTTTTAGTTTCATATGGAAGCTAAGCTTCAGTTTTGTGGCATAACAGCCACAAAGCTGTGGCCCTGTAGTTCATTCAGGCTTAATGAGCGACATCGATTTTAAAGCTCTTATTCAAAAACCCAGGAAATGTAACCCTTGATTTCCCAGACCTTACTGCCTTAGTTTTCTGGGGAAAATACTGTTATTCTGTGAGTAGTTCAGGTTTTTGGATACTTATGCAGATGTGTTATGGTAGATGAAATTCTCCATGCAAAAGTAGACATCTACTGAGCTGGAATTTGAGAACTACAAACTTGGACTCTAATGCTAACGTATTTTTCCTTTAACCTAATTCATTCCAGTGAATGTTGTAGTGCAGTCTGGCATATTTAAAGAGGGGGGGCACTTGAAAAACTAACAAATGGTGTGTTTCCACACCATATTTAAATTATTAACAATAGTGATGATCTATCACTCATATCATTTTCCATAACAAATGGAAATGTGAAAGTGATTATTGCTTTGTCAGTGCCTTTGCAATGCAGAAAAACTGTTTTCTGAGTAAATGTCTTTTATTAAACATTAACATTACTTAAATACTAACTTCGCAGTGACACTGACTCAAAGTCAGGAAAGCACCAAAACTTTGCTTATTTGCTTATTGACATATCCTGTCTCACTTTGAGTGCTTTACTGAACTGGAGTTGTTGAGCAGTGCCTGCTTTGCTTGCAGCTGTTGCCCGGTTTCTTATAGACAGTGGGCTGGAGTTTTTTTACTTCAGAGCACTTATTGACTGAAGTGATGGTAAATCTTGACTTGATGTTATTGCATTTTGCTTCCTACTGAGAAGTGGTTTTTGTTCTTGTAGTAAAGCTGTCTGGAAGAAAAGTACTTGCCACTTTCTAGGTCTTTTTAGACAGTCTGCTCATAAAGAGGTTTTGGAGCATGGAGGACTACATAGTTGAGTTGGATGGGAAGTATAAAGAGTACATTTAATTACTGAGCTAACTTTGTGTTTGTTCAGTTATCAAAGCAGGATTACTGCTGTTTTACTGTAGCATTCAATCCTGATCACTTGTACTTTGTTCTGAAACAGCATTGTTCTAGAAGATGCTTCTGGTAGGTAAGGTTAGTGCTGCATTTAACTCTCACGATTGTGTGTGGATGTGTTCTCAAACTGTACTTCTGCATAGTACATGCAATGTGGCAGTGAGTCCTTCAATCTTTTTATTAAAAGAAAAAAAATAGCTGGTTGCTTTGTCCAATTTATAAGTACGTAACACAAAGTAATAGAAACAGATGATAGGAGGTAGGGATTACTGTGCACAGCATGCTTCCTGCTGGAGGGTTAGTAAAACATATTCCGCTTCCATTTCAGGGGAATCAAAATTATACTGTATTATGACTAGAATCAATACAAAACTATTTTTGAGATCAGGCAAGGATGATAACAAAGATATCTGTTTGACCCTACTGGGAGTAATAATAGCATGTGTGATTCCAGCTCTGTCAGAACTTAACAGAACCTAGTGTACCGTCCAGAATCACCAGATTATCTAGTAGTATGCCACATTTAAATATTTCATAAAGAATGTGAGAAATAGCACTATGATTTTACAGTTGAAAAACTTGAGATAGAGAAATAAAATGCTGAGTAGCTCTATGCAGGTCAAATCAGAGGTAAACATGCCTATTAAATGGGCTGTGTGTGGTTACTGTGTGAGAAAGCAGCTTGTGATCTAGGCAAATAATGTAGAATGGAGATTCTGAATATCTAAATACAATGAATTTCAATACTCTGCTTTTAGCAAAACTGGCAAGATTTCCTACCATATACAGGATGTTGTCCACCTCCATCTTGATCTCAGCTCAGGGCTGCTTAAGTCCTTATAGGCCCTTTAGCTGAAAGTATCAAATCAGAATATGAACATGCTTTAGTTAATGCATCAGTACCTGTGGTGTTACATTACAGTTTTGCCTCACTATAGCAGCGCGACATCCTTGAGGACTGCAAAACTGACCCTGTACTTACCTGACTTCTTGAGTGGGATTTGTAGTGTGCTTTGTTCTGCTGGAACAGTGGTGCTGCTCCTGCTAGTTGGATGACTAATTCAGAGCTGGTGCAGGTGTGTACACATACTCCATTGTTGTCCCTTCTGGAACCAGTGAAACACTAGTTGCCCAGACAGTGGTGGATGTCCTGTCCTTGTAGACGTTCAGGGTCAGGCTGGACTGTGCACTGGTCTCTGTGCAGCCTGATCAAACTGTAGGTGTCCCTCTTCATGGCAAGAGAGGTGAACTATAGATGATCTTTAAAGGTCCCTTCCAACTCAAATGATTCTGTGATAATGTTTCCTTATTCTAGACTGTTTCCAGTGAGGTTACAGGAATCATCTTGGATACTTCTAGGATCACTGGCCATTTATGATTTTACAAAGAATCAGTTTATTGGGAAGTACACTGAAAATGGAAGAGCATCTATGTGCAATTCCCTGCCTTTTCCCTGAGGGAAGATGGTCTTTAGTTAAATGGTCCTAACTGTTTTTTGCAGCTGGCTCCTCTTTTACTGCTCACGAAGACTGAAGATGATAACCTATACAATAATTAAAAATCTCCCGGTAGAGAAACCTTGTAGCATTTAAGTAATGAATATTCTCTAGCACTTTCTTAGCATACTTTGCTTTCTGACACCCTGAATGTAGCAGCACAGTGAATAGACATCATGACTATCTGTCTGACTTCTGGAAACCATGAGGATAAAAAATAATTTTCTATTGTAGCACTTATCTTGGTATGCAGAGTTAAGTAGATACTCTTGACTTCCTTTAGAATGCTGGAGGGATAGTGCTGATACCATTGTTTTATGGTTATGTATTCATATTTCTCAGCATGAAGAAGACCCAAGAATGTGGTTATGAGAATAAAAAGGCACTAAAAGTGAACTTGGAAGTCTAATTTAATGTAGCTGGAAGATATCTGACTCAGTACTAGTCATGTTGGTACTGAGATGAAAGACTTAGTGTGCTGAGTAAGGTGCTTTCTGAGAAAGTTATAAAATGTACAGCATGCCATAGATATCAATCTCAGTCTAGGCATGTTGGGATTGCTTTTGGTATAATCTTGCTTAGAATTAAGAGCCAAGGAGACTTTTTATACTTACCGCTTCAAACTTGCCCAAAGATTTCTTTGGAAGCCAGAATTAAGAACTATTTGTAGTTCTGGCACAATTTCTGTTTTCAACATTGCTGTACTGATTTCAAAACTTGTGAGACATGGGGAATCAGCGAAGGAGGGCTATTCTTTTTAGGTATAATTTGAGAGTGTAGTCAGTGCTACTTGCCTTACACCTTCCATGGCATGTATAGGCAACTATGTTTGACAGTGTGACACACCTGCAGTCATCTCTGGAGAGAGTTATCTCCTCCTGCACTGGTTTGGGTAAACATTAGCTGAGCACAGGTGGATTGTGTCTGTCCTGAGAAGGCAGATGTATTTCCCACCCCTGGTATTCTCACTCATCTTTCTTCTATACTAGAAAGCCAGATTCCCTTAGTTTATTTGCTTGGACTCTGTGAAATATCATTTATAATGCCTTTTTATCAGAGCTAGCACTAGAAAGAACAGTATAGATAACCTCACATCCCACTGGAGGCTGGAAACTCCACGTTATGTAGCACCAAATGATATTACCTAATTTCAGTCATTCCAACTGTTATAGAATTTTCTTCCAAGAAAATAACTGTGCAGAATTTCTATGGTCAGGCAGGAAGGATGTTCACAGGAGAACTTTTTGCTGCTGCTCTTGATAAAGACAAGGACGTGCAGGTGGTGTAATTGCCAGTACCAAGTGGGAGCTGCCTGTGGACTCTGTTACCATGAGCTAAGATTATCCTGTGGCCAAAAGATTGGCACAGTGCTGGCTGAAGGGTGCTCTGGGTGTACAGCATACCAGGTCTGGGCCTGCTAATGAGCTTGAGTGGATCCAGAGCTCCCTGGTGTGCAATGGTCTGCCAGTCTGCAGAGCTACAGCTTCTTATATTCCCTTTAAAAAAAAAAAAAGCCTTATGGAAATCTTTCCAGTTATTTTTCATGCTTGAAAGGGTTTTGCTGTGTTTCTTTAGGAATCACCAAGCAGACTCTTGATGGTAGAGCTTTAAGTGCCTGATTGTTTTAAGATTGTAATATCTATGTGAAGTTTTGGCACATTACTTTAAATTCCTTTTTAATGGAGAGCACATGAAGCATTACAAGTGCTTGAAGAAATGGAAATTAATGGAATTAAAAAAAAAAAAAAAAAACACTTAATGGAGAACAGTGCTAGATTTTTCCCTGAGAAAAACATTAAGTAAGTTGGTAAAATTGTTACTTAAATGTTAGGGAGAAACAAAATGTGAGTTTATCTTTTGAGTTCTTTGTACAGCCAACACAACAAAGCTCTGTTTCTTTCATGTTTATGGCAATCAATATTTCAGATGCTAGTAAGCTTAATAAAAGATGCAAATTAATATATTTGAAGTTTAAAAGAATTAAAATGCTGTGAACACAAGCAGAAAATAAATCCAGTCTAGCAAAGTGACTGCATACCATTTGGCTGAAAATTTACGTTAATGTGTCCTTAAGGAAAAAGGAGGCCCCAATACTATAATATTTATCTGTGTAGTGGAAACCCTTCCTCTGTCATGTTTGTATCCTTGCCTGATATAAAATTAATGTATTTTTTTAAATATACATATCTGAGTTTGTAAGTAGTGCTGATCCACTAAAGCTGTACAAACTGTTGCTCACGACTAGAAAACTATATTAGAGTTGGTTCACTTGAGATTCTGCTTGGTTTGGTAGGGACTTTGGGAAGCACCATGACTGGTGGGAAAATATCACTATGAAGCGATACCTGCCCAGAGTGCAGAAAGTTTGCTTTCAAAAAGGTCAGTCACTTTGATGCAATGACTTGCCAAACAGGCAAAGCTGGTGTACTTCTTTCTCATTTCACTTTAGTTTTCTTACTATCGGGTGGCTTGTCCATTCAGCTTTAACATACTATCCAGAAACCTAGCTCTTTACTTACTTGCCGGTTTTTTCTTAGTTTTGTTTTGCAGTGATTTTTGTGTAGGCTGCTTCTCATCGACTATTTGGTGTTGAGCTTGGACTGAAGCTGGGTAGTTGCATTTTTATTTTTAGGTTGTATGCCTAGATGTTCCTCAGTAGTTCATGCCTTCCTAGGAGCATAGGTTGTGACCTCTTTTAGCTAGAAGGCAGTCCACAGCATCTTGAACTTGTCTTGATGGCTGGGAAAGTGCTACTATTAAAGGTGGAGTGTGCACATCTGAATCTGAGTTTGTGTTTTAAATTGCTGTCCAACCTAGACTACTATGAAATTAAAAGTACTGACTTTTTCTAAATGTACATATACTTTAGCTTTGCAATACTTTTATAATCAAGTTTAACCCTCAGAATATTTAACTTGGTTTCCTCCTACCATGCATCCCTGAGAATTAAACTCAATTAACTTGAAGCTCTTTGGCAGTGTTCAGAGATGTGGCTCATTGTCATGTGGCCTACAGGTCTGTAATTTGAACTACGTGTGTAACCAGAATGCTTGAAGATGAACCAGCCCCCTGGCAGGTTTTTGACCAGTAACATAATTTACTACCACAGACTAATTCTTTACTGGCCTTGTTTAAGGAAAGCTGATTTTATCTTTGCATATTGGTGGCATTTAAGGAGAAGTTAACAACATATGGCTTGAGGAAGATAGTGGTCTTTCCTAGAGTGCTGCAGTGTTGCTTGGAAATGCACAATGTGATGTAACTAGTCCTACTTACATTTCAATAATAAGTCTTCTGCTTGTAAAGCAAATCAAATTAGAATGAAGCTTACTTCCCATTTAGATTAGACTGCAAGATAAAGTATCTTGCTTGTGTTAACTGTACCAGAGGAAGGAAGTAGTAAAAATCAAGAATGATTCTGAGTTTAGGTGAAGCTGTCTACAGGATATTTTTTCCAGGTGCTCAAAGGCCTTCTATGTTGAACCTAGGAATGTTCAGTCTTCTGGATAGTTGGGAGAACTATTCACAGTATCCTTGCCAAGTTGCATGCTAATCTAGTTTCCCAGCTTGCTACAAGAATGGTAGCGGTAGTGCTGGATAGTAGTTGCTGAATTCTGCAAAGCTTTTATATCAGCTCATGCGCTGTGCAGTTAACTGAAGCAGTAGCAGAGGAGGAGGGTAACCCATGAAATAAAAATGGAAGCTTAGCGTAATTTACTAAATTTTAATTTACTAAAAACATGGTTGCATTTTCTTTGAGAAATGAATGGGCCAAATAGCCTTATGTAAGCACCCTTCTCTAGGGAGAAAGGATTGCTTCCCAAGCAGCATAAGATGTTCCACATGTAATGTTCAGCAGTACTGTCCTGATCACGGGAGTGTTTAGGAACTGGTTAATCCATACACAGATGGTTGGGATTGCCTTTGGTTGTGGTTAAGATCTTGGACTGAAAGATCTTTAGGTTTTTAACAGTTTGAAAAGTTGATGTGGAAAACATAACTCCATTGTTATAGTGAACCAGTAGACTTGAACACCCTGTGCTTCTAGGATGGTTTTTGAGGAGTTTGGGAATGTCTTCAGGCTTATTTTGAATACAAAAGGATAATCACTTGTACAAGTTTAATCATTGTGATCTCTTCAGAAAGAACTGGAAAGAAGCTTTCTCTAATCTTGTTTGCATGTTGTTTTGTGTTCAGAGGAATACATTTGCAAAGCTACAATCCCCATTTAACAGATCCGAAAACTAAGTTTTCATGTGCACACAGGTGGTCAAAGTACATGTTCTAGAAGGCCATATATCAAATATAATGCTTGAGTTGAGATCACTTGTCAATAGGAGGCTGAAACTGAAAGAAGCTGCAGATGTCAGATTCTCTAAAGATTATGTGTAGCAGTCTCATTCTTCGTGAAGTCAGAGCTGCTCCGGAACTTTCCCAGTACCTGGGCTTTTTGTTGGTTAGGGACACTTGAAGAAGGAAATGGTGGCATACCAACAGAAGGGGACGTTTTAACCAAATAACATGTTCTAGGTGATGGGTATGGATGGGTATGGTTTTCCTTTGAGAATATTCATGAGGATTTATTTATTCTAGGGTCACCGGGATACCTGTTGAAGTATACTTTAGTTGTATAAATCTATTAACTCAGTGTCAGAAACAACAGTCAAATACTTAATGCTACACTGGTTTTGTAAATTGTTTATAGATAAAGCCTCCTGTAAGATAATAGCTTTTGTAGCCCATTTTTGTTTGGGGAGGAGAAAAGTTGTCCCTAACTGATTGTGTCTAAAATCATGTAAGCAGTAACCCAATGACAGAGTAATACATTAAGAAACCTTTTTAGGAGGAGAGGTTTCTGGTGGTAATAGACATTTTTCAAAATGGTAGCCTCATATTTCTATTCTAGATTTGTTTCTCTTTATTGAATTTGTAACTATGAAGTAAATAAAAATTGCCTAGATATTAGTGAATGTGATTGCTTTGTTTTTATGGCCTCAGGCATGGTTCTAGTCTGGGGTAACTCCTGAAGTCATCACTTAGCCTGGGGCTATTTTTCTATGTCTCATCTTCTGAGAAAGAGTGCCAATTGAATTTGGCCACTTTGAAAAGCTTTTATAGCTTTGATATGGGTTGAAAGCTGCTGGAGATGAGAATCATCAAACCCATTACACTTCAGCGTTATTCCATTTGTTTAGTCACTCTTGGTATACAGATGGGATCAGAAAGAAAACTGTCTTGAGCAAAATTATCATTAATAATTCACATTTGTGTTACGCTTGTATATAGACTGTATTTCTTCTATAGGAAAGCTTTTGTATACCTGTAATTGTACATGTGCTTCATCAGGAAGTTCTAAAAAGCAGTCATTAAGAAGACCAGAGTTCAAGTATCTAAACACTTAATATGGAGATGCTCACTTTGTGCTAGGAAATGTTTCAAAACTACAGTGAGAACACAGCCTTCTTTCTAGGATATGCCATAGGGACTAGCAAGTTGAACTTGGAGGCAGGGAGGTGACAAAGCACTTTACAGAAACAGACCTTAAAAAATTACAAGGGTCAGTCTCAAATTGAGTTCTTGGTCTGCTTACACACAAACTACTTCAGAACATTATGGCATTTACTGAAGAAATCCGGGGTTATGCTTATACTCAAGTACATATTTAATAAGTTAAATTCTGTATTTTTCTTAATGTAACTTGAAAAGAATAACAAACCAAAAACATTAACCAGTGTTAAAGACAGTAGTATAACTTAACTGTTTTATCATACCCTGAATTCTGTAACTAATATTAAACAAGAGTCGTACTTATTCCCTAAAATGGGCTTGTTATCAAGAGAGTTTTCTTTGTATGAAAATAACACGTGTGCCTTAAAGTGTATTACTTGTAACTTTCACCAATAAGTGCTTAATTGTAAAAGCAGTTTCTTAAAATGTTATCTGCTCAGCCCCCTGATAAGGTGCGTATGTTCTCCAGGAAATTGAGTACTCCCATTCTCATGGTAATTTGACTTTTCACACTGCTTTAAAGTCTCACCTAATTCTGTGATCTTGGCTTTTCCAGACGTTTTCTTTGTTATGTGTATTTAAAAAAAAAAAAAACTAATTTACAGGTGTGTTTTTGCAAGTTGAGCTGCAGTGAATGAAGAAATTTCTTTCCAGCTGTGGTTAGAGGATCTCAGCATTAGGATTAGTAACTGTGTAAATACAAAAACATTTTAGCTGAAATGGCTTTTAACACTTACACAGCAGTGACAAGGAGTGTTACTTCATCTCTGCTTCAGGAGAAGTAGCTCTCAGATGGTGACTATTTGACAGAGATGGTATTTGAAATTGTTATAGCTAGAGCTTTTGCTTATTGAAAGTTAGCTGTCTAAAACAGTGCTATAGACAGTTCTGAACTGTTGTTGTAATACTCAGTTACTGGGATCCAAATGTTTCATAATCTGATGATACCTTATTTCTCTCCAGGGGCATATTATTACCATCCTGTCCTTCTTCAGCTGCTTTCCCTTGAGTGGGCCTGGTAAGTTTCTGCATTTTCTTAAGTAGCCTTGTCAAAACAAGAAGGATTAATTTGGTTTTGGCCATTCGTCTCCCTTTGAATGTGAATGTAGGATAAGAATGTGGTTTTGCCTTAGACCTGCTGTTTGTATTATTATAGCTGCTAGTCAGCTCTGTTTACTGGAATTGAAAATTGCATAAGAATACATTAAGAAAAATACAGTACATTACCATTCCTTGTTATCTGTACTGCTTAACAAATTTTTAGTAAGTTTGCCTCAAAACTGGTAGTGTCTGTGGTATTGTGATTGGCAGTGGACAATTGTTTGTTTGATTAGTTTGTTTCAGAAAGTAAAGGGCTCTGGTTCTGAGAAACTTACCTTTCTGCCAAACCTTGGCATATCAAAAATGACTGAATTCTATTTCTGAAGTCTTGCATGGCTTTTTAAAATTTTCTTGTAGTTATTTGGTCAAAAAATGACTTCCCAGTGAAATAGCGCTAGCTGTAGGCTTTTCTCATTTTTGGTGTGATGGGGCAAGACTTTGACTTTACATTCTAGATTATCTTGTCTGAGTGTGCTCAATTCCATAGCACACTCTACAGTTCTGTAGCAATGCAGAGCTTAACAGATCCTGATGTGTGCAGTAAGGCAGAAGTTGTGATGAAAGCTGAAATGTTTGCTCTGTATTTTAATGACTTCACCTAAATAAAGTATACTCAATGCTTTTCCAACCAGAATGAAGACAAATGTGAAGATGGCATGTCCAAGGAATTTTAAAAGGTGTAGACCTCCTGACTGAGAGGTGCTGTGTATTTTATTCTTTTTAATAAAGTAAGTATGAATCAGGCCTATGCTGCTAGGGGTTAAATGTGCCTGTTTTATGTATATAACGTACACACTTATACATGGATATATGACAATAACGGACAATTTGTGTTAGAAAGCTACACTTTCATCAGTATACTTAACTGTTCTGATGGGAGAAGTCTGGGAGTTTTATATAAGACATGTAAAGCAAAACTGCTGTTTTGAGGGTTATTTATTCCTTATTTTTTACTAATTGGATGGAGTGATTTAATCCAGTATAAAATCCTAAATTACAAGAGTAGTTACGTTGCCTTTTTTAATTTTTATGAAAGAAATAACTTAAACAGAAGGATTGCTAGTAGTATCTCAGGTACTACTTCAACTCCTACCTGCTTATTTATTTTACCCAAATGTTTGATCAAAACACTTGCCCTGATTTCTTTTGGTAGTTTCATTCTTTAAGTTTTTTGCATTTCAAGTAACTCTCCCTGGAAAATAAAAATGAGATCATGGCGAGGGTTAAGTGCCAGGAGTTCTTAGATCCTTTTGCTATTACTGTGGGTGCTAAACAAATGTTGTGTTACATGCACAAATCATGAAAACAGTCATAAGTTTCAAGAGTTTAATGGTGAGATAAATGGTATTTAACAATTCTCTAAGGATGTCTTTTCTTTTTTCCTCTACCAGCTGCTGTTCTCTCACAGGTGAAAGTCATGATCACGCTAACAGAACTCAAATACTTAGCAGATGCCCAGTCATCCTACCACATACTAAAACCATGGTGGGATGTCTTCTGGTATTACCTCACCATGATAATGCTGCTAGTTGCTGTGCTTGCTGGGGCTCTCCAGCTTACTCAAACCAGAGTGCTGTGTTGTCTTCCTTGCAAGCTAGAATTTGACAATCATTGTGCCGTGCCTTGGGATTTAATTAAAACCAACCTTAACATGTCTGCTAGTTCTACAGCACAGATAATCATCCCACTTAAAATACAGAATGATCTCCATCGGCAGCAGTATTCCTATATTGATGCAGTATGTTATGAGAGACAGCTTCATTGGTTTGCCAAATTTTTTCCATACCTAGTGCTTCTGCATACCTTTATTTTTGCAGCTTGCAGTAATTTCTGGCTTTACTATCCTAGTACAAGTTCCAGGCTTGAGCACTTTGTAGCTATTCTTCAGAAGTGTTTTGATTCTCCATGGACAACACGTGCCCTCTCAGAAACAGTTGCTGAGCAGTCTGTGAGGAAGTTGCCGATAGCCAAATCAAAAGCAGTGATTTCATCACCTGGGAGTTCAGTAGATGTAGGTGCCAGCAGACAGTCTCTGCCATATACACAACCTGGCCTGGAAACAACTGGAAGAGAAAATTCCTCAAGTGTTCTTGACAAAAAAGAAGGAGAACAAGCTAAAGCTATATTTGAAAAAGTGAAGAAATTCAGAGTGCATGTTGAAGAGAAGGATGTCATATATAGAGTGTACATGAAACAGATCATAGTCAAAGTCATTGTGTTTGTAGTAATAATAATTTATGTTCCCTATTATTTATCCTTTATTAAACTTGAACTTGATTGCATAGTTAATGTACAAGCCTTTACAGGCTATAAAAGGTACCAGTGTGTTTATTCACTAGCAGAAATTTTTAAAGTTTTGGCTTCATTTTATGTTGTTTTGGTGATCTTCTATGGCTTAACTTGTACATATAGTTTGTGGTGGATGTTAAGAAGCTCACTTAAGCAATATTCTTTTGAGAAGTTGAGAGAGAAAAGTAACTACAGTGATATACCTGATGTAAAGAATGACTTCGCATTTATTCTCCACTTGGCAGATCAGTATGATCCTCTTTATTCCCAGCGATTCTCAATATTCTTGTCTGATTTGAGTGAAAACAAACTGAAACAGATAAATCTGAACAATGAATGGTCAGTGGAAAAACTGAAAAATAAGCTAGTAAGAAATTCGCAGGACAAGGTTGAACTTCACCTTTTCATGTTAAGTGGTCTTCCAGACAGTGTCTTCGAATTGACAGAAATAGAAGTCCTAAGCTTGGAACTTATTCCTGAAGCAAAACTTCCTTCAGCTGTGACCCAGCTAGTCAGTCTCAAAGAACTCAACGTTTATCATTCATCAGTAACTATGGATTATCCAGCAATGAGCTTTTTAGAAGAAAATCTGAAAACATTGCGTCTGAAATCTAGTGAGATGGGAAGAATCCCATTTTGGGTCTTTCATCTGAAAAACCTAAAAGAATTGTGCTTAACAGGATATTTCATGCTAGACCATCACAACTCCATTTACAACGAAAGCTTTCAGGGGCTGAAAAATCTGAGATCAATTCACTTAAAAAACAACCTTTCTCGCATACCTCAAGTGGTTACAGATCTGCCTTCTTTGCAACACTTATCTATCAACAATGAGGGGAATAAACTCATAGTGCTGAATAATTTGAAGAAGCTTGTGCACTTGAGAACCTTGGAATTAATCTGCTGTGATCTAGAGCGCATTCCCCATTCCATTTTTACCCTAAACAACTTGCATGAAATTGACTTAAGAGAAAATAATCTCAGAACAGTGGAAGAAATCATTAGTTTTCAACATCTTAAGAACTTGTCTTGCTTAAAATTGTGGCACAACAGCATTTCGTATGTCCCAGTGCAAATTGGTGCATTATCAAACCTGGAACAATTGTATCTAAATTACAATAATATTAAAAATGTTCCATTGCAGCTGTTTCTTTGCAAAAAGTTACAATATTTGGATCTTAGCTATAATAAGCTAACCTCCATCCCTGAAGAAATCGGTTATCTGACCAATCTACAGTACTTGGCTCTGACTAAAAACCATGTAAGTAGAACTTTGAATTACTACTTAATAATTTAAAAAATATATTGACTTCACATTCCTTCTGTAGCAGTTTCTGGTTCAAAGTGCTTTTTTGGTGCTCATGGTTAAAATAAACTCGGTAAAGCTGAAAGAAGGTGGTACTTGTTTAATCACTAGAACCTTGGTGTCATCAAAGCTTGTTTAATACTGAGTAAGTACCACCTTGGTCTTGTAGTGGTTTAAGGGCTCTGATCCATAAGCCAGGGTAGTACAGGCTGGGTGGATGCTGAAATGTACCTTCTGCTCCTTACAGTTGACTCTCCTGTGTACCATTTTAATGGAAATTAGCAGTGTTACCTTTTTACGTTGATGTGTCAAAGTGAAAGCTTGGCAAATCAGCACCTGGTTTGTGAGCAACATGGCTGTCTGGTTGGGAGGAGGGAAATAACTATGCCTGGTAAACTCATCAGCAGTGCTAAGCTGACTGGCTCATTATTGTAGGGTCCAGGTTTGACTTAAGACCTCTCTTCAAGTTTAGAACTGTTTTCACTGGTGAGATTGGTTTTAGATGTTAATGTCAATAACATGGATTGGGACTAATTACCACTGTGCTGTGTGGATAACCGCTTCCACGGGTTTCGCAACACTGGAGCTGCTAATGTCTCTCCACAGAATCTGCTTCATCTTCATTAAATGATCCTTAGGAGATGGTAGCCTGTTTATCCTCCCCTGCCACCTGCATGCATCTGTACACACTTGTGAGTGTGCGTGCATGTATATGCTCTCCCTGCCGTGCTTCTGCTTTGACTTCTGCCAGTAGCTAAACATCTTCATAACAAAGCAGCTATATGAAAACACTGAAGTGTTCTCAGGCACTTTCTCACATAACAATAAAACATTTAGTTATCCCTTTCTGTATCCTTCCATAAACTAAGAGCTTTCTTACCCTAAAATAAAATGGGGAAATGTGAGAATGTGCAACTCTGTGGGTGTTAATAAATTTTAATGTACGTTATTTTTCTTTCCTCTTTCTAGATTGAAATGCTGCCTGATAGACTGTTTCAGTGCAAAAAGCTGCAGTTTCTTCTTCTGGGAAATAACAGTCTGATGAATTTGTCCCCTTGTGTGGGCCAGCTACTGAATCTTGTTCACTTAGAGCTCATTGGAAACTATCTTGAATCACTTCCTGCTGAACTGGAAGAATGTCAGTTCCTAAAACGTAGTAGTCTAATTGTGGAAGAAAGGTTGTTAAAAACACTCCCACCTCGTGTAAGAGATCGCTTGCAGACCAGCTCAGATAAGTGCTAAGCTTGAACTGAAGCTCTGCATCAGTGCATCCTGTAAGCCTTCTTGCTTAATACTCTCTAAAGAGTTGTATAGATGGAGAGAGTAGCAGTTTACAGATTAGTCTTAAATGCATTGAACAGAGTTGATTGTATTGAAAGAAAAACATATTTAAACTCAAACAAAAAATATAGCCTTTGACAGGTAATCATTTGTTTAGAAAATCTGAAATATGAATTGCTGGTTGGGTTCTACTGGTTGAAATAATGTGGTTAAATGCTTATGTATTGGAATGGAAGAGTTGATTGCCTGGCTATCATGAGTTTGTATATACTTTCTTTCCTATAAGGAATTTTTTTCTGTTGGTAGTGATAATTTTAAACAGTTTCAACTCCTGCCATATGAGGCCTAAGAACTGTCTGAAATTAGTTTCTAAATGTGAACTCTTCACTAATTTAGAATGTTAAATAAAAAATCTGAACTTTTTGAGCAATTCAATTGCATGGGATATACTGAAAATCTTTTTCACACTACCTTAATTTTTGAAGGTTTTTGACGAGTACTGAGTGTTAGTTCTATAGTTGTGGAAGATGCCATTTAAATCCTGCTATTAAAGCCAGTTGGACAATAATACCTGAAACCAGTTTCAGTATTTTGTCTTAAAGATAGTAAGTACAAAATAAAATATTGCCTAGAAATTGGAAAGAATCAGAACAATCTGGAATAAGTGTTGTGCATGTGTACTAGTCAAATTTTACATACCGATCATAGCTAAAGTTGGCAAACAGCACAAGATTATAAAGTTGTCTGCTGTATGTTGTGAGCATCCCAAATGTTAGTGTAATGTATGTTGCTATTCAATATTTTTCAGTAGTCTCTCATTTACTGACTGCCTCAATGCCACTTCTCTGTGCCCAGTTATGATATTTTGGTGGCTGGGGAGAGAATGAAAGAGGTTTGCATTAGGGACTGAAAGACACAGTTAGCACAAACCAAATAATCACATAGTTCATAAGTACTTGAGAAGAAAAAATAAGAGTTATGAGCTTTGTATCTTCTAGGCATGGAATAATTTCATAAATTACAGTGATGAAATGAGTTCATATGCCATCCTTAATGCTTCCAACACTGGATGGAAATAAAATGGTTCCTGACTTTATTCATTCTTCTACTGTGCGCTGTTTTATTGTATTTGAAGACTTAACTCTGCAGACATTTATCATGTTAACTTAAAATGTTCTTCAGTTCTTCCTCTGGTGAGGGGGGAAGGGAGGGAGGAGCATGCTTTCCAAAACCGCAGACTTGAAAACTTCTTGTAGTATATTGAAGTTTTCAAAAGCAGAATCTCAGTTATGGTAAAATTGATGAGGTAAACTGTGTTCTTAATTTCATTTTCATTAAGTGTGCTAGCTATGCATTCTAGTTTGTAAATACAAATAATCACGGATAAGCCAGTTGTAGTACTAGAGTGCTTCTAGTATCTCTTCTTCCCATTTCAGTGTCACTTACATGGAGAGTAAGGTTATTTTAAAAATATCAAAAGCAAATCTGATCAACGTGAAAGTAGGAGATGTCCCTACAGTAGCAGTGCAAGAGGTACGTCTTTATTCACTGTACTGATGGTATTCCAAAGACTTCTGTAGTTAGAACACTTTTCTTCTCAGGGAGCCAACACATTGTAACTTACATTTTATGTAGTTCTAGAAACGTTTAGTGTAAGCTGATTAGTTGTATTTGTGTGCAGATCAATACGGCTGGAGTAGTCTTTCGTAGCATCCACATGCAGCTTTCTCAAACTCTATTTACATCTCATTTTGAGTTGCATAATAGTTCATAGGAATTGATGTGGTTCACAAACAGAGCCAGTTGTGCCAGTCAGAGTACGCTGATATGCACTCCCTGTGGCTGGAGTTTTGTTAATAATTGCAATGGATCCATGTCAGGACTTTGTAACTTAACACTGGAGAATGCTTCATGCCAGAATTTGACACACAGCGCTTACAGCCTAATAATTTTTTTTAAAAAAGATTAACCAAGTGTTTTCTTCAAAGCTTTTTTTGAAATTAGAAAGCTGTGTTGGAAGTTAAATAGGTAAGTGTGTGTATGGCTTTGTCCAATAACTTCAACTTTCTAGTAGTGAATCTGCCCCCTTTGTCAACATGACTGACAGGTGAACAACAATATCAGTGTGCATTTCTGCTATTTCACTATGACAGAACTAGCATAAGCTTTGAAAAGTACTTCACTTCTAAAATGCGTAACCCCCAATCCTTTGAGTAACCAGTAAGAAATGCATGGGTATGCAAGTGTTTTACAGCTTAAGTTGCATTTTTTGTTCAGGCTTATTTTTTTTTTAATCTACACCACCTCAAGAGGATTGGATTTTTTTTACTGTATGCTTGAGTGTTTGCAAGACACCGAGAGAAGCCAGAGAGTTTAATGGCTAGAATCTCCAGCCTTGCTTTTAATCCACAGTGTGCCTTTATTACCCACCATTAAGCGCAATTCTAGTGCTTAGAAGTGAGGATGGAGACAAAAACAACTCTACACTTCATACATTTATTTCAATCATGACCTTAATATTCAATATTTCTTCAAACTGAGGAGGTTTTCAGGGAATTGGTATAAATATACTGTCATAAGCTTTATACAATAAGCAGTGCTGGCATTTAGTCTTTGTATTAACTGATGGCTTCCAATCAAAAAAAGTTTTTCAAGTTGTTTCAGTATTGTGCTGACCCCTGTATTGTGACCTTCCATATTTTGAATGCTTTTTTAAAAAATAAATTTCTTTTTGCATTACAATTCTATGAACTGTTCTTTATTTCCCATATGAGATGGGGTATTTAATGTAAAGCTCAGAAGTCTGCTTCTGGCTATGTATATATTAGCAGGTGTGTCTTCAGGAAAGCATGAAGGAAAAAAAAACAGCAGTGGAAAACTAACACTATGCTCCATTTCCAAGAAGTTCTCGTGTTCTGGGCTAGGACAGAAGCTCCTAGAACCAAGTTTGCATCTTAATAGTTGTTCTGCAAACTACAGGTCATCCATTTCAGTTTTAGGAGCAGAGTAAACATGGAATGCAGCCTGGAATTATACTGGTAGAAGTGGGAAAGCAATGATTCTCTTCCCAGCTTGTCCTATTCAGCTGTCACGCAGCTAAACTGCTAAAAATAATGCTGCTTGTATTAAGTCATGCGTGTGTTTCAAGTACTGCATATGCAGTGAGCTTGAGAATCTCATTTCTCTTGAAATAAAAGGTGCAGCACCTGATGGTTCTCCTTGTGGAAAATTGTAGATTCTTTCTCTGTTCTGAAGAGAAGGAAAAAAAAAAAAGTAATGTGCAAATATTACATGTTCAAGTGCTGGTTTGGGATCTTTTGAAACAAGAACCTTCCTTGCCAGTTTAATGGAACTGTCTCTCTTCCTGGTGATGAAATTAAATATCTGGATCTGTAGAAGCCTGAAACAACAGCAGAAATGAGAATTAATTGCCTCATTTTACTAACATTACCAGAAGTGTTTGTTTTTTGTTTTGTTTCAATAGCTCATAGAAAATTCATTTTAATTAATAAAATAAGGCAATTCCCATTTCTGCTGTTGTTCCAGGCTTCTACAGATCCAGATAATCTGACTTCATGAGAATTTATTGTATTTCTAATGACTTCTTTTGCCAGTATATTTATATCACGCTGACAGACTTCACTGGTGTTTCTGCACTGACTTTCCATCTTTTGAATGTGAACTGAAGTTCTCTATCTGATCCTTTCAAAGTGAATCTTTCCCCCTTCTCTATCTCAGTAGATGCTGGGATTATAGAAAACAATATAGGAGCAGCTGAAATATATTCTAATAGTAAACACATGGCCCCAAATCCTGAAGGCAGTGGGTGCAATCCTATGCATTGATTACATCAGGGATTTTACAGAACTCCGAATATTTCTGTAGATCAGTAATTGACTAAGTTGTCACCTTATTTAGCCTTGTTGGGTGAGTCCTTCTAATGGCACAGTATGTTTTTACCTGGTGTTGAGCTCTGTACTATGTTGATACCCTTCACACCCTGTGGGAAAACAGATATATCTTAGTTGAGAACTAAGGTACAAAAATGATCCCATTCACTCACAGCAGTAAACTAAGGCAATTCCAGCTCTGCAAATCAGTTGCTCTGTGTATGTGTATTGTATCTGGGGGGATGGGGTGAAAAGATTTGCAAGTTTTTGAGCTAGCATCAAGCTAGTTACAACCTGGCTGTTATTGCCAACTAAAAACAAGCTGTCACTGCAGCATACTGTTTAATTCTTAGTGGAGACAATTGGCAGTAGCTTGTGCATCTCAGAAGGTGACTTTCAGTTGAGATGCAGAAACTGCAGCTTACTTGCTGTCATGATGGAGCTGATAGCTAATGCAGACTGGCAGCAGAGGAGGAATTATAATTAACAGATAGGAAAAATTAAGCAGTAATACTACAGTGCTGTCTGCTTGTAGGATACAATAATGTTACTAGAATTCCTGTCTGAAGAAGTCATCATCCTGGCATTACATGAAGAGCTCATCTCTGTTCTCTGCTGCCAGGACACATGGGTGATGGAGGGGTAGTAGCAGTTCACTTGGGGGCTGGATTGACCTCTGAAGGGGTTTAGGCATTAACTCAATTTAGCGTGTTTAGTAAATGATCTGTTACGTTTGTCTTCTTGCTTCCTTATGTTCATCCATTTATGTGAATGTATCTGTTCCTTGTCCAACCTCTAATAACTCAAAATCGATTTTTATTATACTTGTACAATAGTGTTCTCTTTGCTAAGCAGGAGCTGGCTAAAAGGCTTTTAAGTGGATGACTTGTACATGCAAACCCCAAGAAATCTAGTGAAGCTGGAAGAAAAAACTACATTTAACTCTTTGGAGTCACGGCAAGGAAGGTAAAAATTGATCAGTCTTCCCTTATGAGAGGAGGAAGGATTAATTTCTCAAAGTAACAGGGAGATGTCTGGGAGATTGTAGTCAGTATTTAGTGCCCAGCAAAGCTATTGGGATCTGTCTGGGAGGTATTACCTGCTGGTAGGCAGTTATGATGTGTATGGTGCTTAACACAGTGAGGCATTAGTATATAGTGCTTGTGGGCATGCTATTAAAAAGTCACGTGAATTTATTGATATTGCTTTTTAAAATGCTATTATATATCATATAACTGCTATTTATAAAACTATTTCTGCCATTTATAGAACTTACATATAAATCTTCCTTAATGAATTAATCTTCCCTTTCCCATTAATTCTTGCATATCTCTATGTTGCAGAACAAGTGCTATTGTCAAAACGCTTTGCAAAGCAGCTAACATAATTTGTATTTGAAAAGTGTGCAAGGATGAAAACTGACTGTAATGGAGGTTTGTGGGAATGCCTGTCACTGCAGTCTCAGTAATGACAACATGCTGCTTAATTTGCTAATTTTCTGCTGCTTTAACAAGTTGAATTATCTTGGTGTAGTCTGACAAGTACCGAAGTTTGTAGGAAAAAGGAGTAACTAACAAGAGCCTCACCTTATGATGGTTACTTAGGGTGCAACTTTGCACTTCCCTATGAAGAAATTACCCTTTGCTGCTGTTTTTTATAGTACTTTCTTGCAATCAAATGGCAATAATTTCTGTGGGTGAGCTACAATATACAATATGGATACATATACACGCTTAAGCATTGAATCCAGATCTAAGGTTAAACATGTCTAGGGCACAGTTGTTATTAGTAAATATGTTCTTTTATCTTAGTATACCTCAAAATAGTAATGAAGTGGAAAATGAAAGCATAAAAGATGTTTAAAACTTGTCAATAATTTATAAATAGCATGCCTTGAAATAATCTTATTGGATGACAGACATGCTCAGTTACCTTGGCTGTAAGGTTCACAGAAAATTTAGAAGTAGGAGGAAAACTAATCAAACCATCAAGGTACACAACCTGCAATAGCTGGTTGTAAGGCAAGACATTTGTATTCCTGAATCAGTTCCTTTTTCCGACTGGTGAGGGACACTGATAGTTTTTATTCAAAGCAATCTGTCTTTTTATAGGAAACTCATGAAGGAACTTAGGGCTATTCAAGGATTGATTCTGTGTAGTGCTGAGTTTCTCAGTAACTGTTTATGCAAACATGCTCGACTCCCACCTGAACCCTGGGGGAGTTAAAACTGAGGCTTTTAAGTTAAACTCACAAATAAACATTAATAGTCAATAAGTGGTACTTAAGATATTTTGATGAAAAGCTCTGCATGTTTTATGTTGCCCTGCACTTAGTTCTTAATATTTCAAAGATGTTTGTGTTGGAAATACAGAACTGTCAGTGGGAAGCTGGAGCAGTGGGCAGATGGGAAAATGGAAAAAGCACTGGAGCTGAGTCTTCAGTCAGCAATGAAATGGCAAATCGTTCGTGACAAGCTGTCTTTTAAGGCTTCAGGCTTAATCAGTTAAGATGTTATTTACTTTCCTCAGAGTATTGCTCTAGTACATGGCAGGCTCAGGAAAACAGATCTAGAGCAGAGGACAAGTCAGGGTTCAGGGATTTTCCTTCCCTGGAAGAGAATGTGTTATCTCTGAAGCAAAGTAACAAAGTCATGCTGCAGAAGTCTAGTATGCTTAATAAGGCTTTGAACTCCAAGCCACAATCTCTCTCTTGAATTTTTCAGAATTCTCTACTTAGGGAAAACCTGCATACAAGTTGATTTTGGCCCTGCCTTTTCTCAGTGATAGCTTTTTCTTAAGTGAGTTTTAAGTTTAGTGATAAGTGCCATAGGACAAAGGAATCCCCTACAACATCTAGGTGACGCTGAAAGTAATCTCTGTCGTGTTTAGGTAAACATTGCATCGGTTTCTGTGCTGAGGGCATGGAAATGCTGATTGCTGTGGCTCCTGCCTCCTCCATGTGTCCAGCTGGTTATTACAGCCTGGCATGTCAGACAACTCCTCCTTGCATTGCAGGAGAGAAAGAGCTGGGAAGGGCACAATAGGGCTGATTCTTTTGGTGGCAGTACTAGTTCATGTGAGTTTTGATTGTTTGTAGATAGAATTATGGGCATATCCAAGTGTAGAATATTGAGTAAAAAGTGAGAAGACTGGAATGTAAAATTAGTAACTTTCTAGAAAATGTCCTTGTTTCATGTTGAAGCTGGCAAAGATGATGATGAGGTGGTGGGGGAATACTGTTCGGAGGGGAAAGCTTTGGTTGTAGGACTGAGTCCCTCCCTATATGAGCATTCTCAGTTTACATCCTTAGTGTTTGTTTAGCTGAGGGCTATATTTTTGCCCTCTTCATAGAGTTAAGCCAGTGGCTTTTTTAACAACTACCTACATTCATAGGTCAACAGGGAGGGGAGTAACATTTGTCTTAATTCTTCTTTTTCAGATGAAATAATATGCTAAAGAATCAGAGAGCTTTACTGTGATCTGTACATACTGATATTGAATCAGATTGCCAGTCCAGCATGGGGCATGCATCCTGTGCAGCTGGCAACCTGATGCATTTGGAAAAGCCAAGTAATGCCTTTGTCTTTCCCTCCCAAAATGCTGCATACGCTGAGAACATAACAAGCTGAGAAACAATATGTGTTGAGGAACCCTAATAAAAGGATTGCAGTCAAGTGCTTGCACAAATGTATAAGGTGTGTGTATGATCATTTATTAAAAAGTAAAAATTAAACTACTAAGAGCTCAGGAGTAATCTGCTATACCCAGAAAGTTGAAACAAATGTTTGCAAATAATATTTACCATGTGCTCTTTCTTGTTAGTATTTTTTTCTACTTGTTTTATTTTAAAATCTCTTACTTAAGTGGCTGATTATTTTTGTTTTTAAATGTTACTTAAATGCTGCATAGGGCATTTTACTGTAACATTTCTCTCCTGCTTTATGCAGCTTATGGCATACTTTGCTCTGTCTCCCTCTACTGGCGCTATCACATGACTGAAGGGGATTTCAGGCATGGGCAATCTCTTTAAAAAGAGAGTTTAAAATAATTTAATAAATTCAGTACAAATAATCTAAGAAGTTAGAATGTAAGAAGAATGTAAGAAGAAATAATCTAAGAAGTTAGAATGTAAGCAAACCCCACGTTTCCAGTTGCTGCAGTATGGGGAAAAGCCATGAAAGCTCAGGGTGGAACACATATGAGGCACAGCAACACCAGTTTCTTCATGCAGGCAGTTAACCAGCGTGTGCAAAACAAATGTACTGTCCAAATAGTAAAAAGAGAAAAAAATGCCTTTATATATTTGAGTGGCAAAATACGCCTTTTCTTTGTGTGGGTGTCTGAGAATTATTAGTGTAAACTGAGCAGTAAACAGTGATACTAAGGTGGGTCAGAGATATTAAGCTCTATTGGAAAAGTTGTATTAAATGTGTACGTTTTTAAAAAAAAAGGGGGGGTGGAATCCTTTTTTTCCATTAGACAAGAGGTATCTTTAGTTCAGGAGGAACTGAAAATAGTTAATTTTATTCCCACTTCACATCTGTGTCAGAACTTTTACTTGTAAGCATGTTCTACTCACCTTTTTCCTTTCTCTGGTATCTGCATGGAGCAGTAGTCAGTATGCAACTTGGCCATTACATTGGAGTATCTCCTTCCTGGTCCTTAGGTCTCTAACTTTTTCCTGAAAATCTGCTATTTTCTTTGTATGCCTTTAGTGGCTCTCCTCAGAAGTACTTCATTTAATTTGGAGAAGTGGGAAAATAAAACTTGGTATTTTTAAGCTGTGGCTAAGATCTGAGTAATTTCCAAATGAATTGTAGTATCTACTGTAGTGTTTTTATTATTTGTTATGAATGTACAGCATAACATACTCTACATGATTTTCAAACAATTGAATAAGTAGTTCCATTAAGGAGAATAGATGAGATTGAATAATCAAATATGTAAGTTGCTGATGTCCAGTGTCTGTTTTCCATTACTAGTAATCTGGAAAAATATTGCATATAATGGATTATGTTAGGTAAGAAACAGAAGATGGATTGGAGTGTTTCCTCTTGCTGCCTTTCTTATTTATGTCTCTTTCTGTTTCATTTCTGTGTTTAGGAAAACTGATTTAATCCACTGATTTCAGGTAAGATGTCTTCCTTAACTGACTCCTCTCCCTTTGTCTAGTTCTTTCCAATCTATGCAACATTGTCCTATATTTAAATATCTTGGTGTAAGTATAATACAGACTTTATAGAAGCCTTGCTGGGATCATTCTTTTAGCTGGGGTTTCTGTTCCATTACAGGTATGTACAATTACTCATGTGCATGAGGAGGGTGACTATTCTTATGTGCCAGCTGCAGTGAGATTTTTGGCTAGATGTTCACAGAAACGTTTCACTGTAATTGTGCCACCAGGTATCCCCAGACTAGTCACTAGAGGTCAACATTATCATCTTCTAATAGAGCACTAAGTCTTGCATAATTGAAGGACAATCTCTTGCCTGTAACAGACCATGCTTCTAAATGTGTTTGATGTTCATGATGAGATGTTGCTGATACTGCCACTGGAGAAGAAAAGACAGGAGTCAGTAGTTTCTCTCAGAGTAGGCTTTTAGAAGATACTAGGAGCAAGGGATAAAGAAACAGCTGAAGGTTTTTGCTTGTTGAGCCTGAGGTTACTTTTGGCAAGTGCTTTGGAACAGTGACAAAACCTACACGGTAGAACAGTGAAGAAAACCTTTATTCTGGGGCCATTAATATGTCAATTGTGTGATCTTCCAGCTAGTATGTTTAGCTAGGGATTCCCATCAGTGCACTGCACACTTCATTAGCATCGTAAGAACTCCTGGAAATCCCAAGGATTTTCCAGATTTAGACGGTGTTATCTTTACATTCCTTCTTTGGGATGCTTTTTACCGTTTCTGAATTGGACAGGCATACAGTCTCCTTCTTAACTCTCCAGAAAAAACTGTTCCATAACCAGACGAAATTAAGAAAACTGAAATGGTGAAGAGCCCAGCACTGCATCACTTAACAGGCAGTTGAAGGAAAAAAGCTGAGGCTACAGATCAGTGTCCCTGAAGATTTCCTCATTGCTGGAGTATTTAAAAGTGACCTCCCTCTTACAGATCTTGATGCTGTGTTCTCATCTTGAAGGCTTTCTCTTGGATAAAGCACTTGCAGGATCTTTGTCCCTGACACAGCCAGTTGCCTATTTTTTTGCAACTCAAATCAGTTTATCCAAGATTTGTTTTGTTAAATTTGTTTGAAATTCAGCAGAGCATTAAGTATTTAAGTTACTCATCACATTCTTTTAATACTCGTTCTTTATCTGATTTCATGTGGGAATATGATATAAATAGAATCATAGAATCATAGAATGGCCTGGGTTGAAAAGGACCTCAAGGATCATCGAGTCTCAACCCCCTGCTAAGTGCAGGGTCGCCAACCACTAGACCAGGCTGCCCAGAGCCATGTCCAGCCTGGCCTGACTTGAATGCAATTTTCTGCACCACGCTCACCCACTCTATATCTGTATGCTCAGATATTCAAATTCCTCCAATGTAAGTCAGTGCTTGTCCAAGCCATCCTGTCTAACACTAGAATCTAGATGGGGAAGGGTTTGCGAAGTGCCTGAAGAAACTGTTAGATTCCAATAATTTCTGCAGCTGCAGAAATTGCGTAATACTTTCAGTAGTTCAGAAGTGTACAAACCTAAAGCATGCTTTGGGTGGCAGTAAAGACAGAATGGAAACCTGCCTCTACATACTGCCTACAACTTCAGCCTTTGTTTGTCCTTTCTGACACTACATCCTTTAACTGTTCTCTGTGCCTCTCCTCAATTTGCATTATATAATTGCACTATAAAGAGTGTCATAGAATCACAGAATCACAGAATGGCCTGGGTTGAAAAGGATCTCAAAGATCATCCAGTTTCAACCCCCCTGCTAAGTGCAGGGTCGCCAACCACTAGACCAGGCTGCCCAGAGCCACGTCCAGCCTGGCCTTGAATGCCTACAGGGATGGGGCATCCACAACCCCCCTGGGCAACCTGTTCCAGTGCGTCACCACCCTCTGCGTGAAAAACTTCCTCCTAATATCTAACCTAAATCTCCCCTGTCTCAGCTTAAAACCATTCCCCCTTGTCCTATCGCTATCTACCCTCACAAACAGTCAATCCCCCTCCTGTTTATACGCTCCCTTCAAGTATTGGAAGGCCACAATGAGGTCTACCCGGAGCCTTCTCTTCTCCAGACTAAACAAGACCAGCTCCCTCAACCTTTCCTCATAGGAGAGGTGCTCCAGCCCTCTGATCATCTTAGTCTTCATCCAGATTAATAGTCTTCATCCAAAGAAATGTGCAGAAACTGTGTATGTTCTGAATGCAGTATCGTCTGGACTAAATCATCCACATCACGTTTAATGAATTCTGCAAAAGAGCATGAATCAGTGTTTCAAGTGTGCATCTACTTATATAAAATCTATTTTCAGCTTATAACTTTACCTGGTAGGTCTTAAGAGGAACACTGAAAGTGAAAAAGAAGGGCATGGTGCCACCTTGATTTGATACCTGATACCTTATTAGAAGTTGCAATCTTTACTTAATAGTCACTTTCAAGACCTGAGCTGTACTTGATAAAGCTGAGAAGCAAATATTTCCAGGGCTGGAAACATACTGTATTTGGTACCTTTCAGAATGACCTCATTTAAATGTCACTTTTCCTCCTCCACTATGCTGGAGTAGAGGTTACCTAAAGGAAGAAGGAAAAAGGCTCTGCTGGGATGTTTGCATTCATTATATCCAGAGACCATTCTGTGTGGTACTTCATTTTGAAAGCAGCCTGTTTGTCTCCTGCCTCAGAGTAGGTTCTAGTCAACGTGAATCAAGGCAGCAGAATGAATTTCTTGATTAGCCTGAATGGAGATATTTCCTATTGCTTTTGAATTCCCAGATACACTGTTCTTTCCCCTCAGAACTGCAGAGTCCACCTGTTTAGATGGAATATTTGCCTCTGTCCTTATACCTAATGGCAATCAATCATTCCTTTATTACTATTAGATGGAAGCATGAGCGAAGAGCTCTTAATACCTTCATCAGCACTGAGATCAAGCTAAAAATGAATTTGGTTTCACAAGATAAAATCATGGGCAGATTACATCTTATCCAGAGAGAATTTGTACTGATTTGTTACAGAGTTTGCTTTAGATATATAGGCTTCCTGTTAGCCTGATATGCTTTCTTCATTCTTCTTTTCACAAACTAAAATAGCCTAGTAGTGCAGAGACCATCAGCATTACCTTTGTGCCCTTGTTCTGCTTGTATTTTACACAATCTCCGGGAAACAATCCTATTCCTGGAAATTCATCACATTCCACACAGTTGTGTGGCCTCACTGATGGTGTTCTTCAACTGTTTAAAATAATTCAGTGGAGCTTCCATTTGTGTTTGAGATTCCTGGAAGGTTTGTCACATACTGTGCTCTAAAAATGCCATGCAGCAGATGAAGTCAGGCATAGAAAAATGCATGGTTTGAACTCTAAAACTGTTCCTAGCCAGTCTAAAGGGGAAGTTGTCTACTGCATATTCTGCTGGCTATTAAAGGTCTCCAGGTGAAAACACATCTTCAGCCTTTTGCTGATCAAAGAGTCATCTTACTACATACCACACAACCAAGCGGCTTTGATTTAGCTTGGATTTCCATCTCCTTAGATTTGTGGTATAAGGCACAATTCTCTCTCTCATCACAGCTGCAGGCAGGCTCCTTTTTGTAAGCATATATGTATAAGGCATACATATGTATATGACATATGCATATAGTCTTTAAATACCTCAGTGTGATAGTTGTTCATATAGATTCAAACTTGTGGCAAGGGAGCCTGGACTGCTTGCACAGGTCTGCAAATCACATTCACCAGAAACACCAACAGCAGTGAGAAGGAAGAAAGAATGAAGCCTTAGGGCTGTAATCAGTCTATGATTGGCTCATGGCCAGAGCCCAGAGGGATGGGACTTTTAAAAGTTGAAACAAAAACCTGTATGTGAAGCTGCTAATGTAGTTGAATCAGATGTAGCTCCAGTGGAGAGCCAACCTTTGCAACTTGGGAGAGGAGAAAGTGTAAATGAACAAGACAGGTGCATGCCTTGTGTACGATACCTGATAGTTGGAGTGACAATTACTGTAGTTCACAGGTTACTGTAATTTGATGGGTAGATGAGGAGAGAGCAGTGGATGGTGTCTACCTTGACTTCAGCAAGGCCTTTGACATTGTCTCCTGTAACATCTTCATAGGTGAGCTTTAGGAAGTGAAGTGAGTGAGATGAGTGAATAAGTGAGGTGGATGGAGAATTGGCTGACTGGCAGAGCTTAGAAGCCAAAAACTTACATTTTTTGCATTTTTCTTCTAAGAGTTGGAATCAAATTGATTTGTAATAAAGTGCAAGGCTCATACATGTGACTGAAAAAATCTTTTAACCATGGGCAAGTCTGAACATAAGTAATGGCAGTGGGCTCAGATGCATTCCACGTAAGCAACTGTCAGATGATGAACCTTCATTGGAAGCACAGCACAGGATGTATGCTGACTTCTCCTGCTGGAAGTAGTGTTGGCCTGGGCCTGTGTCATATAAGCATAAAACGTGTCAGTTCATCCAGTGTGAGAGCTTAGTCTAATGATGCTACGGAGAATGCTGGGACCTGTTTTCTGCCATTACACTACCAATTTAAAGAATGATAATGGCATTGAGCTAGGATGATGTGAAGGTTTTTCTTCTGCTGCACTCCCTTTGGCAGCAGGGTGGCCTGCAAGCTGTAGTTCCGCACTGGGTGTGGAAATTACACTAGATCATAATTCTAGTGTCTAATATCTCAGTGATGCTTAGCACTACAAATTCAAAAAGCACGATTACTTTTATCTGATGAAACACTTCTGCATTAAGAATCGTGTGGCTCTTAGAGCTTCTGAGATCCCAAAGGAGCCACCAAACAACACTCTGCTTTTTGTTCCATATCAGCTATGTTTGTATCAGGTAATTACCTTTGCAGGTAAATTGGTAGCTCATCCCCTGTCCACTGAGCCTTCCTCTCTCCTGCCAGGCACCATGTTTCAGAGTTTGAGTCATATAGTGGTGCGGTATTTCTCAGTGTTGATCTGTTCCAACAATTAAAACATTTTTTTTTATTTTAAGTTTAGGCAGCCAAGATCACTGCTGTATTTTAGTACTTTCTAATTTTGAGAACCTATTCTAATCCTGAACCTTTCTTGGCTAATAAGCATAACATGTGTCCGATTGCTTAGGTTCCTATGCAGAATAGGAAATTAAAAATTCCAGATGATTAAAAAACAATTTTTTTTGTTTATTTTGAGATTACTTTTAAAATACAACAAAAGTTAGGGGCCTGTTTCACAAACATTTACTTGATGTGGAAAAGGATGTTTTCACTGAGAGTGAGCTGTTTGTTTTTAATTTGATTTATTGACACCGTTTTGCTAGCAGTAAATGATTGCAAATAACTGTTGAAAGATATTGGACAAAAGAAGAGTAATTTCCCAGTGGAATTTCATGGTGGAGGAGTAGAGAGAAATTCCAAGCACAAAGCATGATGCAAAGTGAACCACAAACAAGTCTGTTATCTCTTACCATGACGTAACCTGGGGGAACAGGCCATGTAAGCAGTGATTCAGTATCATACAGCTTCATAACCAGGTTACCAGTCTGGATACCTCACTGCTCTGACAAATAGGCACTGCCCTCTGAGTAGAGCTGCTTTGTGTTAATGTATGAATTCTGTGCATTAGTTCGGCTGGCTCTGTGACCATCGTGGCCCAGCCTGTGTGAGGGGCAGAGGAGTGCTGGGAAAACTAGGTGTAAGAAAAAACCCATCACTTGGATTAAGCCATCTAAGTGCTGGAGCAAGGGTGAGAGGTAATGCCCATACAGGAAAAAAGGCCTCTGTGTGCAGGACCAAGCGTGGCTGTTCAGCAGAGAACCTCAGAGGGGGCAGAGCTGGGGACGGTGGGAGGCAGGAGCATGAGCAGCTGAAAGGATGGGGCTGCCTCTTCTCCTGAAATCCAGATGTCCATGCTGTTGCTTGTTTATTCAGTCACACCAATGAAGATGCACTGGTAGTAATAAAAACTGTTATTTGGAAAGCAATGGTTAGCAATTATAAAGTGCTTGTTGTAAGCTCTGGTTGCTGGGCTCCATCCCTCCTGCCTTGTATGAGCCACCCCCACGGAGGGCATTGCATCTAGAATTGGATGATGAGATGTCACGTTCTGTGAAGTGCACGGCTCAGAGCTGCAGTTGGGTCTGGGTGTAGTTGTGCAGCTCACTGGTCAGGTCTGCAGGCGCACTGCCGAAGGAAACCCATCAGAAGTGATACAGAGGGAAAGCGTCACTCACATCCAGGAGCTCCAGTTCAGCCAAAGGTCAGGAAGTGGGAGTTAGCCCTATGTCTTTTGGCACGACTTTAGCTCTCTGTTTTCTCAACAATACAAGGTACGTGGGGAGTGCTGTCAAGAGCTACTCCACAGAGAACTAGTCAGGCCAAATTCTTCCCTGGTGTAATGGTACTGCTTTCATTGTAATGAGAAGTACTGAGCACGGCTCCTCCTTACTTAGGAGCAACAAAAGAGCTCAAGAGATGAAAAATCCTCATTTGCCTTCTGATTAAAGCAGTTTTTAATACATAAAAAATGTTGCAGGATTAGGAAATGACAGCTTAATCTTCACCTTGCTCTGAAGCTTTGCTTCTCCTGTCTTGATTCAACCCATAGTGTCCATGCAATTCATTTTAAAAGTATTCCCGGCACTCTGCTATTCTTTAAACATCTGCTGTATCCAAAGTCGTGTTTCAAAAACACTGCTGTGGCAAGGGGTTAAAATGTAAATCTGGAGAAATGCAAACTGGGGAGAAGATGTACTGTCACAGAAACTTCAAGCAGCTGAGAAGCGCTGGAGCTGTCAGAGCATGCAGCTCGGATGTGAGTTGAATCAAGTCACAGAAGTAGTTTTTCAGTACTTCGTCTGAAAGCAATTTAGCTTTTCTGTGTTAACAGATTATGCTGTTTTCAACAGTTGCTGGGAGGAGATGACTGATGGAAAGCATTTCCATTGTGGGTCTGTTTCCAAGAACAGTCCGAGCTCTTGCATTCAAGCTGTGGTTTTCTTACCCCGCTCAGCTTCAGGAATGGGTCTGCCAGGCTCCAAGCAGCCACTTGCCCCCAGTTTCAGGGCTGCTCTTGGGACCCAAGGCTCTTGAGCACAGGGCGAGTCTTTGAGTAGGAACCGAAGGTTTGGGGCTGTACTCTGGCAGATGCTGTGTTGGTGCTGAGCAATGGCTTCAGGGCTGTGCATTTCAACCCTACGTCCCAGCAAGGAGTCAGCCTGTGGGTGGGTGAGCGCTGGCTGCCCAATGTCCCCTGCTGCTAACAAGGCAGTGCTGCAGCCGTCTTGTTGTAGTGTAAATACTGCAAGGCAGCACACAGTAGCAAGCAATAACACCTCTGTAATTTCTAAATTGTGAATATAGAACAGGCCAATTGATAGTAGATGCAAACGCACTAAGTTGGCAGCAGTGGCGTGTCTTAGGTGGCCTGTCTCACATTCCTCAGGAGTCAGTGGGAAACAGGTTACCTTCAATCAAAGCATGCAAAAACTTGCCATCATGCAACTGGTTGAATCCTGTTTCTATTTTGGTAGAAACAATGGTCTTAGTAAAATAAAGACCCCAAAAGGACTTCAGGCTTCAGCTGCCTTAAAGAAAATAAGGTGGCAATTTTTCAAATAAATTATATTTTTTCTTTCCTCCTTCACTCCCTCCCTCCCTGCCTCCCTCTCTCCTTCTTTCTTTCTTTCGCATGTTTCTTTCGCACGTTTCTTTCGCATGTTCCTTTCTTTCTTTCTTTCGCGTGTTTCTTATGAAGTGCCTGTGTGTTTAATTTCAGGTGTGAGTTTTGGGTTTCCTCCCACCAGGAGCCCACAGAGCAGCACTGCCTCCCTCCTCCAGGTATTGTTTCCTGGGCACCGCCTTTCCTATGGGATGTCAGGGGCTTTGCCCGTTATTATTCCTCATGGGGAAGCGTAGCTCAGCCCTCAACGCACAGTAGTTTCTCCAAACAAAAATAACCCAGAAGTCCACAACAGGAAATGTTAACAATGGCAGGATTACTGGCTACCATGTCACCGTCACATATGTGAGCAACTGAGAGGGAGCTGGGGGAAAAGCAGCAGTGTGATTAAGGGAACGGGAGGGACTGACTGATGTGGAAAGATTAAATGAGCTCAGCGATGACGGCGGGGTGAGCCGAGAGAAGGAACCATCCAGGCCAGGGAGGGATTCTCTAAGCTGCTGCCAGGAGTTAGGAGTAATGGAAAGAAACCAATAAAACGAACGCGGCAGTCATGGTAATGGCTTCTTTAGCCCAGAAACGAAACCCAGATGGAAATCTCGCTCATTTGTCCTGTTTTAATCTTCTGCCATATCCCCCACGTGTCGGGGTAACCGTGAAACCGTGTACTGGTGAAACGCTGCAGGAATCTTTCAGGCTGGCGGCCCCGCAGTGGGGGGAGCTGCGCCAGCGGCCGCTCAGGGCTCAGCCGGCTGCGGCCTCGAGGTCCCCGCAAACGCAGAGCGATGGGGGGGCTCGGGAGCGCTCCGTGCAGCGCTTGGGGTGAGCGACCCGCTGGGCGCCCGCTGCTACGCTACCCATCGGATCCACGCTCCCAAACGGGGCCCCGCGCCCGTCCCCACAGCGGGAGGGAGGCACGCGAAGCGGGAGCGGCCCCCGGCCCTGCGCTCCGCATCTCGGCCCAGGGAGCGCAATGCAGGCGGGCAGCTGCGCGGCCTCACGTCCTGTTTGTTTCCATTACCTCCCCCCCACGGGGTTTATGTATTTGTGCTTCTCCGTGTTTACATAGTTGTGCCGTCCCTCGGGGGACGCCCAGGCTGTCCCCAAGGCCGGGGGCAGCCATGGAGGGCGAGTGCCTCCCCGGGTGCACTCTGTCCCGTCTCAGTTCCGCCGGAGATGTAAATCTTTCTCGGAAACGTTGGACAGAAGTCCCCTCGAGCACGCTGTTCCTTTCAGCAGCGCTTTTCAGTCTGCGCGTTCTGAACCGCTGGGCTGGAAGTTTGTGTTTCCAATTGTCGCCTTCCGAGGCGCTTTCCTGCGGTTAAGGCGATGCCAGCCGCCGCGCAGCCCGCTCTCTGCAGTCCCCTCACCGCACCGCGCTTCAGGCCGAGGACTTCCCCCACCCAGGGCAGCTGCCGGCGGCGACGCCGCGGTCCCCGAGGCCTCGGCTGCCGTTACCGGCGGCGCCCCCGGTTCAGCCCGCGGGGCGGCGTGCCCGGAGCTCCTCCGTCAGCGGGAGCCCCTC